>NC_037668.1:38799894-38898197 GCF_003255815.1 Theropithecus gelada | reverse complement strand
AAAACGTGGGAATGAGTGTTTTTTTTTTTTGTGTTTAAAATTTTTTTTTTTTTTTTTTTTTTTTTTTTTTTTTTTTGAGACGGAGTTTTGCTTTGTAGCCCAGGCTGGAGTGCAGTGGCCGGATCTCAGCTCACTGCAAGCTCCGCCTCCCGGGTTCCCGCCATTCTCCTGCCTCAGCCTCCGGAGTAGCTGGGACTACAGGCGCCCGCCACCTCGCCCGGCTAGTTTTTTGTATTTTTAGTAGAGACGGGGTTTCACCGTGTTAGCCAGGATGGTCTCGATCTCCTGACCTCGTGATCCACCCGTCTCGGCCTCCCAAAGTGCTGGGATTACAGGCTTGAGCCACCGCGCCCGGCCTTTTTTTTTTTTTGAGATGGAGATTTGCTCTTGTCACCCGGGCTGGAGTGCAATGGCACGATCGTGGCTCACTGCAACCTCTTCCTCCCTGATTCAAGCGATTCTTCTGCCTCAGACTCCAGAGAAGTTGGGACTACAGTTGTGCACCACTATGACTGGCTAAATTTTTTTGTACTTTTAGTAGAGACAGAGTTTCACCATTTTGGCCAGGCTAAGCCTCCAACTCCTGACCTCAGGTGATTCTCCTGCCTCAGCCTCCCAAAGTGCTGGGATTTTACAGATGAGAGCCACCAAGCCCGGCCTTTTTTTCTTTTCTTTTCTTTTTTACTTTTTTCTAATATAAATGTGAACACAGTGTTTCATTTTCTTGACTTTTAGTTGCTAAACCACTTAACATAAATAACACATTATTTTTTATGACTCATATAGGTCCACTTTATGGATAACATACAACTTTGTATCTATAACTGGCAGAAATTTCAGTCATGATTTTTTTTTTTTTTTCCGAGACGTAGTCTCACTCTGTTGCCCAGGCTGGAGTGCAGTGGTGCCATCTCAGCTCACTGCAACCTCCGCTGGGATTACAGGTGCGCGCCACCATACCCAACTAATTTTTGTATTTTTAGTAGAAACGGGGTTTTATCATGTTGGCCAGGCTAGTCTTGAACTCCTGACCTCAAGTGATCTACCCATCTTGGCCTCCCAAAGTGCTGGGATTACAGGATTGAGCCACCAAGCCCGGCCAGTTGTTTTTATTGTTTTCACTACACTGCATTATAAATAATGTTATGGAGAACATCACTTACAAATACTCATAATTATTTCCACAGAATAAATTTCTAGAAATTAAATTCTTATGTCACAGTATAGCTAGTCAGCTGTTGTACCATAGCTCCAAACCCACTCTTTTATTTTTTTAGATCTCAGCTAACTGCAACCTCCGCCTCCCAGGTTCAAGTGATTCTCTTGCCTCAGCTTCCCAAGTTGCTGGGATTACACGTATGCACCACCACACCCGGCTAATTTTTTTTTTTTTTTGAGATGAAGTCTTGCTCTGTCACCAGGCTGAAGTGCAGTGGCGCGATCTCGGCTCACTGTAACCTCCGCCTCCCGGGTTCAAGAGATTCTCCTGCCTCAGCCTCCCGAGTAGCTGGGACTACAGGTGTGCGCCACCACGTCCAGCTAATTTTTGCTTTTAGGATGGAGTTTCGCTCTTGTTGCCCAGGCTGGATTACAATGGCTCAGTCTTGGCTCACCACAACCTCTGCCTCGTGGGTTCAAGTGATTCTCCTGCCTCAGCCTCCCGAGTAGCTGGGATTATAGGCATGTGCCACCATGCCAGGCTAATTTTGTATTTTTAGTAGACAGGGTTTCACCACGTTGGTCAGGCTGGTTTCGAAATCCCAACCTCAGGTGATTCGCCCGCCTCGGCCTCCGAAAGTGCTGGGATTACAGCGTGAGCCACCACGCCAGGCCTAATTTTTGTATTTTTAGTAGAGATGGGGTTTCACCATGTTGGCGAGGATTGTCTCAATCTCTTGACCTTGTGATTCGCCCACCTCAGTCGCCCAAAATGCTGGGATTACAGGCGTGAACCACCGTGCCTGGCCTAACTTTTTATTTTTAGCAGATACTAGGATTCACCATGTTGGCTAGACTGGTCTCAAACTCCTGACCTCAGGCGATCCCCCGGCCTTGGCCTCCCAAAGTGCTGGGATTATAAGTGTGAGCTACCGTGCCCGGCCGAAACCCAGTCTTTTTATTTTATTTATTTATTTTTTTAGAGAGAGGGTCTTGCTCTGTTTCCCAGGCTGGAATGCAGTGGCAAGATCACAGCTCACTGCAGCCTTTAACTCCTGGGCTCAAGCCTTCCCCCCACCTCAGCCTCCTTAGTAGCTGGGACAATAGGCATCTAATTTTTAAATTTTTCATAGAGATGGGGTCTCGTCATGTTGCCCAGGCTGGTCTACAACTCCTGGGCTCAAGCGATCCTCCCACCTTGCCCTCCTAAAGTGCTGGGATTATTTGCTGGAGCCACCGTGCGTGGCCCACATGCACTCTTTGCAGTTGGCTTTGTGATTCTGGGGCTGGCACTGCAGAATCTTTCCTTTGGTAGCCTGCCCTCTCTAGGGTTGCCAATAGGAGGTGCTGCAGGAGAACTGGAAAACTGAAGGAGAAACAAGGGACTTAGGACCTTGTACTTACTGTCAGTAATAGCAGTTGGTTCCAATTTTCAGCTTTGTCTCGTACCCCCGGAGCTAGCAACCGTGCACACCCCCCGAGACACCAGCACCAACTGGCCAAGGGCCTTCCACAGAGGACTGGGTCCTAGCTCTGTCCAAGCCCTCATCAGGGCAGCTGGGTTGTGAGATCCCCAGGCTCTTCCCTTGGGTCCCCAGACTGAGGGATAGGAGATGTAGAGGATGGCTACTTCTTGCACCTTTTATCTGTTACCCCAGTGCTCTTTTTTTTTTGCTGCTTCAGTCTTCCTATATATATATATATATATATACATATATTTTTTTTTTTTTTTTTTTTTTCTGAGATAGAGTCTCGCCCTGTCTCCTAGGCTGGAGCGCACTGGCATGATCTCGGCTCACTGCAACCTCTGCCTCCTAGGTTCAAGCGATTCTCGTGCCTCAGCCTCCTGAGTAGCTGGGAAGACAGGTGCCGCCACCACGCCCAGCTAATTTTTGTATTTTTAGTAGAGATGGGGTTTCTCCATGTTGGCCAGGCTGGTCTCAAATTCCCGACCTCAGGTCATCCACCTGCCAACGTGCTGGGATTACAGGCGTGAGCCACCACGCCTGGCCGTAAAAGCATTTTTAAGGCTCTTGGTGTGGGCTGCTAAACTGCCTTTTAGAAAGGCTTTCAATTTACATTCTCATGGGAGCTTCATAGCACGAAATCTGCACACTGGTATAGGGTAGATTAAGCAGGTTTTTTGCAGGTTAGCTTACTTCTCTACAACCATGTTTGCACCAGGAACTTTCAACTTAAGAAATAAATTTGACAGGTGAAAAGTGGTTTGTTTGTTTTTTTGAGATGGAGTCTGGAGTACAGTGGCAGGAATTCGGCTCACTGCAACCTCCGCCTCCCGGGTTCAAGCAATTCCCCTCACTCAACCTCCCTGGGACTACAGGTGCCTGCCACCACACCTGGCTAATTTTTTTTTGTATTTTTAGTAGAGACAGGGTTTCACCATACTGGCCAGGCTGGTCTTGAACTCCTGACCTTGTGATCCGCCCGCCTCGGCCTCCCAAAGTGCTGGGATTACAGGAGTCAGCCACTGTACCTGGCCCAAGAATATGCATTTTTAACAAGCTCCCTGTTATACCCACAGTTTGGAAACTGGGTTATAGGATAGTGTTAAAAAACAAATGCTTTAAGTTCAAAGGTAAAATGAACCAGATAATTCCATTCAGATAACACTACCAACTTGTACTGTTGATACCAGCTGGGTCTTGGTGTTAATCATCTGACTTTCAATGGTTCCTGCTGAATCATCAGAGACCAGTAGGTGAAATGGTTGTCCTATTCCCAAGTACTCAGGGCAAGACGAACCAAAAGTACATCCTCTGCAGGTCACAGGTTAGTAGGTTATACACAGAGGTAGCAGGATATTAGGTAACAGACTTAGAGCAACGTCGTCCACTAGCTTTAGATGACCTTGCCTAAGTGTAGCACATGGCAGGCCATGTGTGTTCCAGCAACCTACCTGTATAAAATTTCATCAGGGAAGGTACCAACAACTTGGTGGAGAGAGGATGGTTCTCAATCATTTCAAAAAACTTCTGGGTTCGTGGCTGAACAGCAGGGTTGGTCATAAACATGACTTCTACAAGTTTGGCCACCAAATATGGGTTTCGGATGTAGTTCTGGTTGCACAACATCACAACAAGGAACATCACAATATCCTGAGTACAGGGCTCATAAAGCGCCTGGGGAGAGTATCTGAATAGAGGCAAGAAGAGCAAGAAAGAGACCACTGAGAAACTCACCTTGGGTGAGGGCTGGTGTCAGTTGAGTGAGGAGGGGAAGGCAGGATAAATAGGTTTAGGAGCGCCCTTGAACTTGTTCAGTTTACAGTGACTTCCTTTTTTTTTTTTTTTTGAGACGGAGCCTCGCTCTGTCACCCAGGCTAGAGTGCAGTGGCACGACCTCGGCTCACTGCAAGCTCCCCCTCCCAAGTTCAAGCGATTCTCCTGCCTCAGCCTCCTGAGTAGCTGGGACTACAGGTGCCCACCACCATGCCCAGCTAATTTTTGTATTTTTAGTGCAGACGGGGTTTCACCACGTTGGCAAGGATGGTCTTGATCTTTTGACCTCGTGATTCACCCGCCTTGGCCTCCCAAAGTGCTGGGATTACAGACGTGAGCCATTGCACCCAGCCTATAGTGACTATTTATACTGTAACAAGACAGATTTAAAACCAAACGTGGTTACTGGCTGTAGCATGTTATATTAACGACAAATGAAACTTACGATTAAATCAGATAAACTTCACAAAGATCATCACTACCAAAACATCATAAAAATTTTGATAGTTATTTGTTTAATCTCTGTTGAAAATGAGAATAAATGAAATTTTTCAAATAGGTGTCTTTTGTATCACTGTGCGTAGAACAAATTTTAAAATATGACTTGAGTTGCTTAAATTCCAAGGTTGGTTTTTTTAAACAAATAAACCATGCTTTTGAGTCACTTTTAAAATTTCGTACCAATTAAAATCACGTGTCACCAATGATTTGGGTTTTTTTTGTGTGTTGCCCTGGCTGGAGTGTAGTGGCATGATCTCCACTCATTGCAACTTCTGCCTCTATTTGGGCATTTTTTTAAAGGTAGCTTTTATGACAGCAATATAACTTGCTCCATTTAGTTTTGGCCCTTAGTTTAAAATCATTTATACTAATTTTGTTTTTTTCCATTGTTTGTTACAAAACTTTCACAATTTGTATTCTGTAACTGGGGACCTATGCTATTTATTTATTTTTTTTTTAAAGAGATGCAGACTTGCTACATTGCCCAGACTGGTCTTGAACTAGGCTCAAGCAATCCTCCTGCACGTCTAGGACTACAAGCATGAGCCACAGTGCCCAGCGTGACTTTGACTTTTCACAGTAGACTTCACATACCACTCCCTCAGCTAGCCATAGGTGCTATCATGGTGCCAAGGGATTGAAATTGTAATTCTTCTAATCTGTAATGTTTTAGAAAGAAAATGTTACTTTGATAAACCAAATAAGGATTTGAAAAAAAAAATTAAAACCCTACAATATCAGTTGTAAATTCAAACCAATTTTTGGTAAGCATTCTCCAATTTTACAATTGAGACAAATTTTAGTACAAAATATAGATGTGGATATTTCTGGGTTTGGGATGTTCATTCAGACATTTATAAACTGCTCCTTCTGTTGCTCAGAAACACATATTCAACTATTAGAAATTCAACTCAATTTTCACAGAATACATTATCTGCACTGTTAATTCTGCCTCTGTCTTTGAGATATTATTCGAATTGGACTGGTGCCACAGTTGGATTTATTTTTTCCAGTCTCTAGGCAGCATTCAGTTACAACAGTTACATCAAATTTCAGGCATGAAATGGAGGTTTGCAACACAGCTCAGAATACTATAGTATTATGCATAAAAACATATTAGAACTATGTAAAATATTAAAGGCACTTACTGTACAATAAAAAATAAAAATTCTGCAACATCTTCTACATAAAACTCAGGCAATGCTGCAAATACCTTGGGGACATCTGAATTTAAAGGCAGTGTTATACTGTCAAAGAGAAAAAAAGCACAATTTACAAAATGAAATTATGGTACATCAAACTACAAAGAGTATTACATTACCATCAAATAAGTATTTCATTTGGAGAAAAAATTCATTCTGTAATATAACCATGTAATAAATACACAGGCAAAGAAACTACAACCAGAAATGAACAGGAAATAATGAAGACAGTACATATGCAAGGGTGTATGTGAAATGTTTTCCTTTTCTTGATTTCTTTTTTTTCTCCCCTGAGACGGCGTCTCACTCTGGCACCCAGGCTGGAGTGCAGTGGCACAATCTCAGCTCACTGCAACCTCCGCCTCCCAGATTCAATAGATTCTCACGTCTCAGCCTCCTGAATAGCTGAGATTACAGAGATTACAGGCACGCGCCACCATACCTGGCTAATTTTTGTATTTTCAATAGAAACAGGGTTTCACCATGTTGGCCAGGCTTGTCTCGAACTCCTGACCTCAACTGATCCACCTGCCTTGGCTTCCCAAAGTGCTGGGATTACAGGTGTGAGCCACCACACCCAGCCCTTCTCTTGATTTCTTTTTTTTTTTTTTCTTCTTTTTTTTTGAGACAGAGTCTTGCTCAGTCGCCCAGGCTGGAGTGCAGTGGCACCATCTCCGCTCACTGCAAGCTCCGCCTCCCGGGTTCATGCCATTCTCCTGCCTCAGCCTCCCAAGTAGCTGGGACTACAGGCACCCGCCACTACACCCGGCTATTTTTTTTTTTTTTTTTGTATTTTTAGTAGAGACGGGGTTTCACCTTGTTAGCCAGGATGGTCTTGATCTCCTGACCTCGTGATCCGCCCATCTCGGCCTCTCAAAGTGCTGGGATTACAGGCGTGAGCCACCGCGCTCGGCCGATTTCTTTTATTTTTTAGACGGAGTCTCACCCTGTCACCCAGGTTGGAGTGCAGTGACGCGATCTCAGCTCACTGCAACCTCTGCCTCCTGGGTTCAAGCAATTTTTGTGCCTCAGGCTCCCGAGTAGCTGGGATTACAGGCACCTGCCACCACACCTGGCTAATTTTTCTATTTTTAGTAGAGACGGGGTTTCACCATGTTGGTCAGGCTGGTCTCAAACTCCTGACCTCAAGTGATCCGTCTGCCTTGGCCTCCCAAAGTACTGGGATTACAGATGTGAGCCACCATGCCCGGCCTTCTTGATTTCTCGTTAAGGTTAATGCAATAAATAAAATGGGAAGGAAATAAAAAGGTCATATTTGGTCATTTTGTGCAACTCAAACTGTCTGAGTCAACAGAGCTACACACGTTTTTGTTTTTTTTTTTCTTTGAGACGGAGTCTTGCTCTGTCGCCCAGGCTGGAGTGCAGTGGTGCAATCTTGGCTCACTGCAACCTCTGTCTCCTGGGTTTAAGCAATTCTTGCACCTCAGCCTCCTGAGTAGCTGGGATTACAGGTGCCTGCCACCACACCTAGCTAATTTTTGTATTTTTAGTAGAGATGGGGTTTCGCCATGTTGGCCAGGCTGGTCTCAAACTCCTGACCTCAAGTGATCCACCTGCCTTGGCCTCCCAAAGTGCTGGGATTACAGACATGAGCTACGGCACCTGGCCTTCTTGATTTCTTGTTAAGGTTAATGCAATAAGTAAAATGGGAAGGAAATAAAATAGTCATATTTGGTCGTTTTGTGCAACCCAAACTGTCTGAGACAATGAGCTACACGTTTTCTTTTTTCTTTTTTTTTTGAGACAGAGTCTTGCTCTGTCACCCAGGCTGGAGTGCAGTGGCGTGATCTCAGCTCACTGCAAGCTCTGCCTCCCAGGTTCACGCCACTCTTCTGCCTCGGCCTCCCAAGTAGCTGCAACTGCAGGCACCTGCCACTGCGCCCGGCTAATTTTTTGTATTTTTAGTAGAGACAGGGTTTCACGGTGTTAGCCAGGATGGTCTCGATCTCCTGACCATGTGATCCTCCCGCCTCGGCCTCCCAAAGTGCTGGGATTACAGGCGTGAGCCACTGCGCCCGGCCTACACACATATTTTAAATAATATTTTCCATTTCTTCACAGATCTTGGGCCAATCTCACCAACATCAGTGAACCAGAGACTTCATAACAGTAAAATAATAATAATAATAAATAAAACAAAAATGGTTGACTGCAGGAGATGACCAGTTGATGACAAAGTGATCAACAATGTTCTTAGCTCACTCTGAATTAGCTGGGTATTCCTGGACCCAGTGCTTAGGAGGGCCTAAGATTATCTCCAGCTTTTGGCTTCCAATTTATAGATTTCTCTTCCTATCAATCAAAGACTTTATAGCAAATTTTAAAGAAAACTTGTCAAAATTAAAATAACAGCTGTTGACATTCACCTACTATTGTAACTAATCACAGGGAAAACACCTATCAATGTAACTACATAATCCATATAAATGCAATCTGGAAACTGAGAAGTGAATTCTCTTTTTTTTTTTGGGTGGGGACAGAGTCTTGCTCTGTTGCCCAGGCTGGAGTGCAGTAGCACGATCTTGGCTCACTGCAACCTCCGCCTCCCGGGTTCAAACAATTCTCATGCCTCAGCCTCCTGAGTAGCTGTGACTACAGGCATCTGCCACCAAGCCCGGTTAATTTTTGTATTTTTAGTAGAGACAGGGTTTCGCCATGTTGGCCAGGCTGGTCTTGAACTTCTGACCTCAAGTTATCCATTCGCCTCAGCCTCCCAAAGTGCTGGGATTATAGGCGTGAGCCACCACGCCTTGCCGAGAAGTGAATTCTTGATAAAGAAAGGGTTTTGGTTTTAGTTATCAACTTTGAAGGACAATAAAGACAACATAGCCCAGCCAAGGAGGGACGAGGGAAACAGGAAGAAGCACACTCACTCGGGATATGCGGGGTCCAGGATGCGGAGCAGCAGCTGAATGAGAAGGCCATAAAAATTCAGACATCTTCTCAGGAAGCTCTCGTCAAGTAGGCCAGCATCAGCACAGGCCTTGCACCGTACCAGTTTCTGTGGAAGCAGGGATGCCCCCACCCAAAGATCAGTCAGTAGCTAAGTCCCTACAGGGGGACTGGGCAGGGACTGGGGCCTGGAGATGGGAAATTTGGGTTCCAGAGCTTCTAGAGCTTCATCTCTAACTAGCTATAAGATGCTGGTTGTGTCTCAAGATCTTTTTCCTAAGAAAAACCAAGGCATGGCAAGCAAACCACTGAGTACCACCAGGTCTAGCACACAGTTAAAGCTCAAAATGGTGAGTTACAAGGGTCACAAGCAAGTAACTTGATCAGGAGAGGGTGGTGACAGGGAAGGCCCTTTTGTCAGGGTGGTTAGTGGGAAAAAGCCAAACAATCTGTGTTTGAATTCCAGCGCCACCTCTTACGAGCTGCCCTTGGGCAAAATGCTGTCCACTAAGGATGGAATTCTTACCTAAGGTCTGTTGATAGAATTACACACACATGCATACACACACTGACGTATACATTTAAGCAGTTTTTTTGTTTTTGTTTTTGTTTTTGAGACAGAGTCTCGCTCTGTTGCCCAGGCTGAAGTTCAGTGGTGCGATCTTGGCTGACTGCAACCTCCACCTGGCAGGTTCAAGCAATTCTCCTGCCTCAGCCTCCCAGGCAGCTGGGATTACAGGTGCCCACCATCATGCCTGGCTAATTTATTGTATTTTTAGTAGGGATGGGGTTTCACCATGTCGGCCAGGCTGGTCTTGAACTCCTGACCTCAGGTGATCTGACCGCCTCGGCCTCCCAAAGTGCTGGGATTACAAGTGTGAGCCACCGTGCCTGGCAATTTAAGCAGTTTATAGACCCCCTTGAAACACATCTGTGGACTGCTTAGGGGGGCCCACAGACCCCAGATAAGGGCCCCTGGTTAACTGTGTATCTTGAAGAAGTCTAGTCTATTAGTAAATTAAACTGAAATCTTAACTTGTACTAGAAAGCTATGTCAGGTAAACTTTCCACATATTATCCTACTATTCAACAGAATGCATGACCAGCTAACATTCAGGTTTATAAGTGGAACATGAATAGAAGAAAAATGGATAAATTTGCTATCTATGCTTTATTTGTACAACGTCAGCTGGCATATGTTTTTAGCTATGTCTCACCAGCAAGAATATTCCCTTCTATAGTTAGGTTTTGTGTGATGAATCATTTTCAATTAAAAAGGAAGAATGAGGGGCAAAGGAAAGAGATCTTTCCACTACCACAGATGCGCTTTGTCAAATACTCTGAAAATGCATGGCTAGATATACTGGAGTGTGCAGGAGTGTTGGGGCGGGGGGTGGGAGACAGCAAGTGAGGAGAGCCTTGCATAAGACAGGGAAGGGGAGGTGATGTTAAACTAAGAATCATAAAACCCATTAATAATTTATAGTCACAGCAGAAGCATATCTATCCATATTCTGTCCTAAGATTGAAATCATTATATACAGATATAAGTAAGATATCAACAAGTTTTAAAATGTACTATTTTATCGGAAGGGAAAAGAATAACGAAGAAAAAGTAAGGACACTAAACTGCTCACTCAAGGCATATATTCTGTTGGGAAAATTATCATTATGAGGCTGGTCTATAATTATTCCACTTAACTATACAAACCTTAAGCTGAGTTTTACAGCGCTTCAGCATTTCGCGGTGTCTAGTTGCCAGTGGGGAATCTTTCCATTGGCTTTCATTATTTTTCAAATCTTCTACAGTTCTGAAATCAAAGACTAACAGTCAAATGAAAGAAAACAGCTGGATCCATCTTATCCATTCATCTCGCCCATTTCACTGATTCTCACACGCAGTTGTTTTCGCATTGTAACGCAGTTGTTTTCGCATTGTAACATCTTAAAAATCAGAGTATATCGTAACAACCAGTGGCAAGTTATAATTTAATTGGCAGCATCTTTCTTTCTTTCTTTCTCTTTCTTTCTCTCTCTCTCTCCCTCCCTCCCTTCCTTCCTTCCTTCCAGAGTCTTGCTCTGTCACCAGGCTGGAGTGCGGTGGTGCAATCTCCGCACACTGCAACCACCGCTTCCTGGGTTCAAGTGGTTCTCCTGCCTCAACCTCACAAGTAGCTGGGATACAGGTGCCCATCACCACGCCCAGCTAATTTTTTGTATTTTTAGTAGAGACGGGGTTTCACTATGTTGGCCAGGCTGGTCTCAAACCCCTGACCTTGTGGTCTGCCCCCCCTACCGGCTTCGCAAAGTGCTGGGATTACAGGCATGAGCTGCCGCGTCTGGCCATATTTTTCTTTTTTATTGGCTCCTAAAACAATGATGTGTCTTCAAATGGATGGCACTATAGATTTGGTGAAATATAATCTTTTTTGCTGCAAGAAAGTACTTTGTTCCCTTACTTTTCTGGGAGGGAAAAAAAGAAGTCTCTTATGAAAATTCAAGGTTACTTTGCCTATTCAATTACCCAAAACAAACGGCTATTTTACTAATGGCATCATCCTTTACAACCGTTCCCTCTGCTCGGAATGCTCTTCTCTGAGGTTATCTCCGGCTTTGCTCCTTCATTCCCTTCAGGTGTCTGCTCAAACACCACTTGTCTCTGCAGTAAAGGCTTCCCCATCACCTAATATGCTGCATATTTTGACTGACTCACTTAACACTATTTCAACCCCTTTCTATCATGACGTTGTGTGTAATACTAGAGTTTGCTAAATCTCCAAAAGTTACATTTCCTAGACTCCCCTCCTGCCAGCATTTCTGTAAGACCGAGTTTTCACCGAGATGAACCCTGACTGAAGGCAGGGTGAGTACTGTGAAGTGACTGCGTGATTGCATGATCCTTCTGCAAGTACAGTGGTAGCGGGGTTTCGGCTGAAGCAGTGGCAGAGGCTGTGCTGTCAAGCTGAAGCAGCTTCCTTGCTCAAAGTATAGCTCTGGGAATCTTCTATTATAGCCATTCCAATGATTCAATAAACCAACTAGTTCCCCTTTCTGCTTATCCCAGAAGAATTGGATTCTTTTGTCTACAACTGAAACATGAGTATGGTAGACAAAAGAATGGCTCCTCCAAAGTTGTCACATCTGAATCCTTCGAGGGAACCTGTGAACATGTGATCTCACTTGGCGAAAGGGACGTTGTAGATGTGATTAAGGGTATGGGCTTTGAGATGGAAAGATTACCTTGGATGATTTGGGACGGCCCAATATAATCACAAAGGTCCTTCTAAGAGAAAAAAGGACTCAGAGACAGAGAAGGAGATGTGACGATGGGACAATGGAAGCAAAGGTCAGAGAGAGATGGAGATCTTGTTGCTGTCTTTATTTTATTTATTTATTTTTTTTGAGATGGAGTCTTGCTCTGTCACCCAGGCTGGAGAACAGTGGCGCAATCTCGGCTCACTACAAGCTCCGCCTCCTGGGTTCACGCCATTCTCCTGCCTCAGCCTCCAGAGTAGGTGGGATTACAGGCGTCCGCCACCATGCCCGGCTAATTTTTTGTATTTTTAGTAGAGATGAGGTTTCACCATGTTAGCCAGGATGGTCTTGATCTCCTGACCTCATGATCCACCTGCCTCGGCCTCCCAAAGTGTTGGGATTACAGGCGTGAGCCACCGCGCTTGGCCTTTTTTTTTTTTTTTTTTTTTAAGACCGAGTCTCGCTCTATTGCCCAGGCTGGAGTGAAGTGGCATCATCTGACTCACTGCAACCTCTGCCTCCCAGGTTCAAGCGATTCTCCTGCCACAGCCTCCCAAGTAGCTGGGATTACAGGCACCTGCCACCAGGCCTGGCTAATTTTTGTATTTTTAGTAGAGATGGGGTTTCAACATGTTGGCCAGGCTGATCTCCAACTTCTGATCTCAAATGATCTGCCTGCCTCGGCCTCCCAAAGTGCTGGGATTACAGGCATGAGCCACCATGCGTGGCCTTGTTTTTTGCTTTTTTGAGACAAGGTCTCTCACTCTGTCGCCCTGGAGTGCAGTGGCACGATCTCAGCTCATTGCAACCTCTACTTCCCGGGTTCAAGCAATTCTCGCACCTCAGCCTCCTAGCAGCAGGGACTACAAGGGTGTGTTACCATGCCTGGCTAATTTTTGTATTTTTTCGTAGAAAAGGGTTTCACCATGTTGGCCAGGCTGGTCTCAAACTCCTGACTTCAAGTGATCCACCTACCTCAGCCTCCCAAAATGCTGGTATATACCAGGCAAGAGAAGGAGATCTAAAGATACTATGTTGCTAGCTCGGAAAATACAGTAAGGCAGTGTGGGGGTGGGGTGGGAGGTGGTGGTGATGAGCAGAGGAACATAGGCAGCTTTTAGAAGATGGAAAAGGCAAAGGAGATTCTCCCCTAGAGCCTCTGGAGGGAAGCAACCTTGATCTTAAGACTTCTGTTTTTGAGACGGAGTCTCACTCTGTATCCCAGGCTGGAGTGCAGTGGCGCAATGTCGGTTCACTGCAACCTCCATCTCCCAGGTTCAAGAGATTCTTGCCTCAGTCTCTTGAGTAGCTGGGACTACAGGCATGTATTACCATGCCCTGCTAATTTTTGTATTTTTAGTGCAGAGGAGGTTTCACCATGTTGGCCAGGCTAGTCTCGAACTCTTGACCTCATGTGATCTGCCCACCTTGGCCCCCCAAAGTGTTGGGATTACAGGCATGAGCCACTCTGCCTGGCCTATTTTAGGACTCCTGACCTTCAGAACTGTAAGATAGTAGTATGTGTTGTTTTAAGTGACTAAAGTTGTGGTAATTTGTTGCTGCAGTCATAGGAAACTAAGATATCGACCTATATGGTTACTGGTATCACAAGAGTTTATAGGTAACAGGCCTTCACGAAAAAAATGGGTCTCTGGGATCAGTTGTTTAATTGGGCTGGATGGTGAAGATACAATTATCATTTGAGGATGAAACACTGGTAGCCCAAGGCTCTGAGTAGAGAAACAGCTATATAAATGATCACTGGTGATCTGGAATGAGGAGGTGGAGTGGCTACCTCTAATTATGTTGCAGAGTTTATAGAAAAAAAAAAAATGACAGTCTTCAGATTTTAAATTCTCATCTCAAGGAAATGTGAATGAACCAGGAAGTTTCTAAGACCACTGTAAAGGAGCAGCTCCAGTTCTACAAATTACAGTACAGAAGAAATTAATAACTTTACTGGACCTCTTATCTCAAAGTTAAGGCAAAGACTGGGACCCAAAGAGTTCAAATGGAGGAGTCTGGGAGAACTAGCTGACTCCAACCCAAATCTTTAAATTCCCTGAGTCTTGCTTGCTAGCAGAAGCAGTTTCTATAATGACCTCATTGGAGGTAGTCATCTTGCAGGAATGCTATTTTCCCCTACGTTCTATCCCATCATCCTTCATTGCTTCCAGAACCACAACTAGAATCAGATCAAGGACTGTCCTTATGGCCTTATTACAAAATTGGATGCAGGAGAAGCACACATTTGGAGAAAAAAAATGGCAAGATTTGTTAATGAGTTATGCTAGTTTTCTACTGCTGCTATAAGAAGTTACCATAACCTCAGTGGCTCCAAACCACACAATTATAGTCTTAGAGTTCTGGAAGTCTAAAAGGGGTCAGCAGGGATGATTCCTTCTGGAGGCCCTAGGGGAAAACAAGTTTCCTCGCCTTTTCCAGCTTACAGAAGTAACCGATTGGCTCATGACTCCAAACCACTCCAACCTCTGCTTCCCCATCACATTCCGTCTCTCCCTCTGACCCTCCTGATTCCCTCTTATGAAGACCTTTGCAATGACACTGGACCTACCCATATAAACTAGGATAATCTCCCCAGCTCAAGATCATGAACCTGATACCACAACTGCAAAGTTCCTTTAATCAACTTAGATAACATATTCACAGGTTGCGAGACCAGGATGTGGGCACCTTTGAGACACCATTATTCTACCTACCACATATGTACTGTAGAAACATGACGGTTATGTAGGGTTATGTATGGGAATGGATTCTGAGGATGCTTGATCAGCAAGAGAAGAAAATGCTGATATACTTCTATGTAGGGCTAAAATCACTGACATGATTATACCTACCAGAGACCCTGGATTCAGTATTATTCTGAGTTGGGAGACGTTCATATTGTGCAACCAACTAGTTGACCGAAACTTTGAATTGACAGTGACCTATACTGAATGAAGCTGTGTTGCCAAATATTCTTTGATCTAATTCAGAGGAAATGATTCAAAACTTAAAGAGCTTAGAAAATTAAATATTGGATTTACCATATATGATTCGCTCAGATAATCCTCTTTCCAATACACATACATACATCCCAACTATGTCCTAGAAGATACTTCTTATACCACAGCATTGAAAAATACACACATGAGGTGAACATAAATGTCTCTCGAAAGCACAATAAAGGCTATCTGTTGCAAGCCAGGAGCAAAGGTTCTAGATAGTTCTATTGAAATGGACCCTCTAAAGCCAGTGGGAGTGATGGTATCCCAGGAGGTAATCCATCGGAGGATAAAGAAATAGATAAATCCACAATCACAGTTTGAAATTTTTATAAGCTTCTCCCAGTAATTGATATTATAAGCTGATAAAATCATTAGATATAAGGAAAACTTGAACAGAAAATTAACAAACTTGACCTAAATAATATACGTGGAACACTGTAAAAACAACACAGATAGCAGTCTTTTCAGGTCTACTAATGTAAAAGGCTACACAGTAAGTCTCAATAAACTTCAAAACACACAAATCACATATATTATATTTTATATTTTATATATATATTATGTTTTCTTACCATAATGGAATTTAGCTAGAAATCAATCAACAAAAGATACATAGACAAATACCCTAAGAACCTAGAATTTAAATAATATATTTTGAAATAACCCACAGGTTATATATGAAAAAACAAAAATTAGAAAACGTTTTGAACTGAGTAATAAGATATGATAAACCAAAAATGAGGGATGAAGCTAAGGTCACACTAAGAGGGAAACAAAATAGTCTTAAATAAACACATAAGCGAAAGAGTTGAAAGGGATGATCTAAATATCCATCTTAAGAGGCAGCAGAAAGCAAATTAAAATGGGCTGGGTGCGATGGCTCAGGCCTGTAATCCCAGCAAGGCCTAGGCAGGCAATCACCTGAGGTCAGGAGTTCAAGACCAGCCTGACCAACATGGAGAAACCCTGTCTCTACTAAAAATACAAAACTAGCTGGGCGTGGTGGCACATGCCTGTAATCCCAGCTACTCAGGAGGCTGAGGCAGGAGAATCACTTGAACCCAGGAGGTGGAGGTTGCGGTGAGCCAAGATTGCACCACTGCACTCCAGCCTGGGCAACGAGCCTAGACAACAAGAGCGAAACTCCTCTCAAAAAATAAAATAAATAAATAAAAGCAGAAATAATAAGGATCCCACAGACACTAAAATGATAAAAGGATATTATGAACAACTTCATGCCAAAACATTTTCAAACTTTAGAAAAACTGACACAAGATGTAATGAAAATCTAAATAGTCCTATATATGTTAACGGACTTAAATCCATAATTAAAAACATCCCCACACAGAAAACTCTTAAGCCCTGACAGCTTAATCACTGAATATTTTCTGACATTTAAGGAAGAAACAACATAATTTTTATACAATAAACTTCCAGGGAACATAAAAAACAGGAGAATATTCTCTAGTCCCTCTTTTTCTTTTTTCTTTTGTTGACATGGAGTCTCACTCTCTTGCTCAGGCTGGAGTGCAGTGGCTCGATCTTGGCTCACTACAACCTCCGCCTCCCAGGTTCAAGCAATTTTCCTGCTACAGCCTCCCGAGTAGCTGGGATTACAGGCTTGCACCAACCATGCCTGACTAAGTTTTGTATTTTTAGTAGAGACAGGTTTTCACTATGTTGGCCAGGCTAGCCTCCAACTCCTGACCTCAGGTGATCCGTCCACCTTGGCCTCCCAAAGTGCTTGGGATTACAGGTGTAAGCCACTGTGCCCAGCCCCCAGTTTCTTCTATGAGGCAGCATAACCTTGATACCAAAATTTGAGATGCACTTAACAAGAAATGAAAATTATAGGTCAGGCTTTCTTTTGGACACATGCAAAAATCCTAAACAGAATATTAGCAAATTGTATATCCTATTAGATATAAAAACAAAAGTTAAGTTTACTCGAAGAGTGAAAGACTGGTTTAATAACAGAAAACCAACTGATATAATTCAACCATATTAACAGAATAGAGGAGAAAAAAGTCTGGTCTTCTCAATGGATATGGCAAAAGCATTTAATAAAATTCAACTAGTGCTAAGGAAATTAACTATTGAAATAAAAGGAAATTTTCTTAATCTGGTAACTGAGGATATATAGAAAGCTTTCCTCCACTAATTGAAACAAGATGGAAATTTCAAGGTTATTTCTGTTCAACATTGTACTAAAAATTATAGCCCAGGCACTAAGGCATGAAAAAAAAAGCATAAGAAATAAAATTGTCATCATTTATAGACATGATTATGTGTAGAAAGTAAATCATAAAGAATCTGCAGGGTAACACTAGAATTAATAAGTGATTTTAGGCCAGGTGTGACGGCTCACACCTGTAATTTCAGCACTTTGGGAGGCAGAGGTGGTCGGATCACCTGAGGTCAGGAATTTGAGACCACCCTGACCAACATGGCGAAACTCCGTCTCTACAAAAAATACAAAAATTGGCCAGGCACAGTGGCTCACACCTGTAATCCTAGCACTTTGGGAGGCCAACGTGGGTGGATCACCTGAGGTCAGCAGTTTGAGACCAGCCTGACCAATATGGTGAAACCCTGTCTCTACAAAAAATACAGAAAAATTAGCCAGGCATGGCGGTGTGCAGCTGTAGTCCCAGCTACTCACGAGGCTGAGACAGGAGAATTGCTTGAATCCAGGCAGCGGAGGTTGCAGTGAGCCGAGATCACGCCATTGGACTCCAGCCTGGACGGAGCGAGACTCCATCAAAAAAAAAAAAAAAAAAAAAAAAAAATTGGGCGTGGTGGTGCGCGTCTATAATCCCAGCTACTCAGAAGGCTGAAGCAGGAGAATTGCTTGAACCTGGGAGGCAGAGGTTGCAGAGAGCTGGGATCACACCACTGCACTCCAGCCTGGGCAACAGAGCAAGACTCCATCTCAAAAAAAAAAAAAAAAAAAGAATTAGTAAGTGATTTAAGCAAGGTAGATACAGAGATATAAATATGATTCAGTTTCTCTCATAGCCAGACTACACAGGTTCTAGACCAAAAAGCAGAAGTGGTTTCATTATTATTTCAGATGACCTGCTCAAGAATATTTGCTTCTGTGTTCCTGTGACTTCTGTTTGTTGGTGTTAGTACACAGCAAAAAATGCTTAGAGTAAGAAACATAACAATGGTGTTAATGAATTGGAAATCTGAGGCTGCTATTTGGCCATTTTGGACTCCTCATGCCACAGAACAAGCCAAAAAGAGAATTACACGTGGGCAGGAGTAAATGATCTTGGTTATCAAGGGAAACCATGGTTACTTTTTCACAGTCCAGGGAAAAAGGGGTATGTCTGAAACCCAGGGGATCTTTTAAAGTTTTAAAGTTTAAAGTGCCTGCTGGTAATGTATGCCCAGCTGGAAAAGTTAATGGAAGTCTGTAGTAACCATAAACAGAATGAAATACCCAGGGTTCAGGACTCTCAGAAATCAAGGTTTGGATCACTTCACCAGTTAAAGAACTCTGGACAACTGAGGAACATGGATGTGGTGGTGGAGGCAGACAGAACACTATATAACATACATACCTCCCCCAACATTCAAAACTACTGTTCACAATGGAATTGCTTGCCCCTGACAAAAAAAATGGTAACTCAGGCAATCCCAGGACACGGCATCATGGCACATACCTATTGAGCTCCCGGATAGCCCGGAGTCTGCGGATATAGCGACGGCAACTAGGCAGAATAGACAGGTGGTGAGCATGCAGGGTGAGAAAGAAGCACTCCGTAGGGAATTTCGGCTCAGAAAATGGAGGCTGATCGCCATCTAGGAAAAATAACATCATTCCCTAAATAAAATCTATTACATGTCTCAATCAGAGAAAAAGCTCAATTCAGAAGAGAAATTACATTTGAATTTTTATGAAGTTTAAAGACACATTTATTTATTTATTTATTTATTTATTTGAGCTGGTGTTTTGCTCTTGTCACCCAGGCAGAAGTGCAATGGCGCAATCTTGGCTTACTGCAAATTCTGCCTCCCAGGTTCAAGTGATTCTCCTGCTTCAGCCTCCCTAGTAGCTGGGATTACAGGCATGCACCACCACACCTGGCTACTTTTGCATTTTTAGGAGAGACGAGGTTTCACCACATTGGCCAGTCTGGTCTTGAACTCCTGACCTCAGGTAATCCGCCCTCCTTGGCTTCCCAAAGTGCTGGGATTATAGGCGTGAGCCACCATGCCTGGCCAGACGTTTAAGGATACTTTTGCAATTATAAACTTAAACGATGCTACAAGAAGAAGAGAATTCCTGTTAGCTCCATTCAAGGACCAGGTATTCTGTCCTACCTCGTTAAATGTATATATAGATGTCCATCACAATCTTTTTTTTTTTTTTTGAGAGAGGGTCTTACCCTGTCACCTAGGCTACAGTGCAGTGGTAAGATCACAGCTCACCGCAGCCTTGATTTCCCGGGCTCCGGTGATCCTCCTGCCTCAGTCTCCTGGGTGGCTGGGAACACAGGCGTGTGCCACCATGCTGGGCTAATTTTTTTCTTTGTAGAGGTGGGGTTTCCCTATTTTGTCCAGGCTGGTCTTGAACTCCTGGGCTCAAGCTATCCTCCCATCTCAGCCTCCAAAAGTTCTGGGATTATGGATGTGAGCCACCATTCCCAGCCCATCAACAATCTTTGGTGATGTTCCTTACTGATGTATTGTATAAAATCTCCATTTTTCAATACAATACAGAAATATTTAAATCTTGAAATGGTATTAAATTCTGTTAATAAACTACTGATTCCAGAGCCGTTTCCCTGCATATTTCTTTTTTCTAATTTTTTTCTATTATAAGTAATAGTACTACTGGGAGGATTTATGTAAATAAAATTATTCCTTTTTCCTCCAACTTTGGGAATATATCCTGAAAAGCAGAATTATTAAGAACAATAGTATTATAATTTTTTCTATGAATCACCAGAATTCACTTTAGATAGGTTAAATAAATTGGTGAAATGTCATCTACTTCTTTGAAAACTTACATTGTATTTTATTACTTTGGTTTCAGCTTGTTTATAGATACATTATGATAACTCATATGATAACTCAAATGTTTTTTCAATTTGTATCTTTTTTTTTTTTTTTTTTGACGGAGTCTCGCTCTGTCGCCTAGGCTGGAGTGCAGTAGCTCAATCTCCGCTCACTGCAAGCTCCGCCTCCCAGGTTCACGCCATTCTCCTGCCTCAGCCTCCCGAGTAGCTGGGACTACAGGCACCCGCCACCATGCCTGGCTAATTTTTTTTTAAATATTTTTAGTAGAGATGGGGTTTCACCATGTTAGCCAGGATGGTCTCGATCTCCTGACCTCATGATCCGCCCNTGGAATTGCTTGCCCCTGACAAAAAAAATGGTAACTCAGGCAATCCCAGGACACGGCATCATGGCACATACCTATTGAGCTCCCGGATAGCCCGGAGTCTGCGGATATAGCGACGGCAACTAGGCAGAATAGACAGGTGGTGAGAATGCAGGGTGAGAAAGAAGCACTCCGTAGGGAATTTCGGCTCAGAAAATGGAGGCTGATCGCCATCTAGGAAAAATAACATCATTCCCTAAATAAAATCTATTACATGTCTCAATCAGAGAAAAAGCTCAATTCAGAAGAGAAATTACATTTGAATTTTTATGAAGTTTAAAGACACATTTATTTATTTATTTATTTATTTATTTATTTATTTATTTATTTATTTGAGCTGGTGTTTTGCTCTTGTCACCCAGGCAGAAGTGCAATGGCGCAATCTTGGCTTACTGCAAATTCTGCCTCCCAGGTTCAAGTGATTCTCCTGCCTCAGCCTCCCTAGTAGCTGGGATTACAGGCATGCACCACCACACCTGGCTACTTTTGCATTTTTAGGAGAGACGAGGTTTCACCACATTGGCCAGTCTGGTCTTGAACTCCTGACCTCAGGTAATCCGCCCTCCTTGGCTTCCCAAAGTGCTGGGATTATAGGCGTGAGCCACCATGCCTGGCCAGACGTTTAAGGATACTTTTGCAATTATAAACTTAAACGATGCTACAAGAAGAAGAGAATTCCTGTTAGCTCCATTCAAGGACCAGGTATTCTGTCCTACCTCGTTAAATGTATATATAGATGTCCATCACAATCTTTTTTTTTTTTTTTGAGAGAGGGTCTTACCCTGTCACCTAGGCTACAGTGCAGTGGTAAGATCACAGCTCACCGCAGCCTTGATTTCCCGGGCTCCGGTGATCCTCCTGCCTCAGTCTCCTGGGTGGCTGGGAACACAGGCGTGTGCCACCATGCTGGGCTAATTTTTTTCTTTGTAGAGGTGGGGTTTCCCTATTTTGTCCATGCTGGTCTTGAACTCCTGGGCTCAAGCTATCCTCCCATCTCAGCCTCCAAAAGTTCTGGGATTATGGATGTGAGCCACCATTCCCAGCCCATCAACAATCTTTGGTGATGTTCCTTACTGATGTATTGTATAAAATCTCCATTTTTCAATACAATACAGAAATATTTAAATCTTGAAATGGTATTAAATTCTGTTAATAAACTACTGATTCCAGAGCCGTTTCCCTGCATATTTCCTTTTTCTAATTTTTTTCTATTATAAGTAATAGTACTACTGGGAGGATTTATGTAAATAAAATTATTCCTTTTTCCTCCAACTTTGGGAATATATCCTGAAAAGCAGAATTATTAAGAACAACAGTATTATAATTTTTTCTATGAATCACCAGAATTCACTTTAGATAGGTTAAATAAATTGGTGAAATGTCATCTACTTCTTTGAAAACTTACATTGTATTTTATTACTTTGGTTTCAGCTTGTTTATAGATACATTATGATAACTCATATGATAACTCAAATGTTTTTTCAATTTGTATCTTTTTTTTTTTTTTTTTTGACGGAGTCTCGCTCTGTCGCCTAGGCTGGAGTGCAGTAGCTCAATCTCCGCTCACTGCAAGCTCCGCCTCCCAGGTTCACGCCATTCTCCTGCCTCAGCCTCCCGAGTAGCTGGGACTACAGGCACCCGCCACCATGCCTGGCTAATTTTTTTTTAAATATTTTTAGTAGAGATGGGGTTTCACCATGTTAGCCAGGATGGTCTCGATCTCCTGACCTCANAAAGATTCTTCCTCAAATCCAACTCATTTTTATTAGCATTTTTCTTAGGCTCTCCAGTTTAGGCAACCATTTCTATCAGCTCATGTAATAACGGCAAATAGCAATAATAATAGCAAGCACTTAGCCAGCATCCCCTACATGCCAGGCACTTCGAGGCCTTGACATTTAGGGCTTCATCCTCTAGGAAGACAAGACTATTATTCTAGGGTTCTTTTTTTCCTTCTTATTTATTTTTTATTTATTTATTTATTTTGAGACTGAGTATCGCTTTGTTGCCCAGGCTGGAGTGCAGTGGTGCAATCTCAGCTCACTGCAAGCTCCGCCTCCCAGGTTCACACCATTCTCCTGCCTCAGCCTCCCGAGTAGCTGGGACTACAGGCACCCGCCACCATGCCTGGCTAATTTTTTTTTAAATATTTTTAGTAGAGATGGGGTTTCACCATGTTAGCCAGGATGGTCTCGATCTCCTGACCTCATGATCCGCCCACCTCGGCCTCCCCAAAGTGCTGGGATTACAGGCATGAGCCACCGTGCCTCGCCTGTTTTTTTTTTTTTTTTTTTTTGAGACAGAGTCTCACTCTGTTGCCCAGGCTGGAGCACAGTGGCATGATTGCGGCTCACTGCAACCTCCGCCTCCTAGGTTCAAACGATTCTCCTGCCTCAGCCTCCTGAGTAGCTGGGATTACAGGAGCATACCACCATACCTCCTAATTTTTGTATCTTTAGTAGAGACATGGTTTCACCATGGTGGTCAGGCTGGTCATGAACTCCGGACCTCGTGATCTGCCCGCCTCAGCCTCCCAAAGTGCTCGGATTACAGGCGCGCACCACCATGCCCAGCTAACTTTGGTATTTTTAGTAAAGACGGGGTTTCACCATGTTGGTCAGGCTGGTCTTGAACTCCTGACCTTGTGATCTGCCTGCCTCGGCCTCCCAAAGTGCTGGGATTATAGGTATGAGCCACCACGCCCGGCCAACTATATTAATTTTTATTATGTTTCTCTATCTCATAAGTTCATTTTATGGTGAGGTGGTAACAATCTGTGAGGAATTACTAGCACGTAGGTAAGATAAAACACTAGCAGTGTTTTAATGACCGAGTCGTGAACACAGTACTCACAGAGTTCAGTCAGCCAGTCATTCACATCTTCCATCGTGGCATTCACACGCGTCTCATCATTTGGAAGAGTAATCCGACATCTTGGGTGAAAAATATACGTGGGATCAACTGTTTCTAACTTGATTTTTGTACTTAGCTGCTGCAGTACCCAAAGGAAATTCAGCATAAATCCATCTGTAGATACCAATCTATCATCTGTCTGTGAAAGATGAAAAGAAAAAGTATTTTTAAACATTAAAAAAAATATTTTTGAGATGGGGTCTCACTCTGTTGCCCAGGCTGTAGTGAAGGGGTGTGATTTTGGCTGTAACCTCTGCCTCCCAGGCTCAAGCAATCCTCCCACTTCAGCCTCCCAAGTAGCTGGGACCTAAAGTGATCCGCCTACCTCGGCCTCCCAAGTGCTGGGATTACAGGGGTGAGCCACTGTGTCCAGCCAAGAAAAAGTATTTAAAATAACAACATGAATAGAAATTTTGGCCTTTATAAGAAAGCAGACTGAACTTTCAAGCATAACTGTATCCTAAAGTCAATGAGAAGACATACATATCATCACCACTGTCATTCCATTAATTCTGTATTAGCAGGTGCTACTTGTTGAATACCACCTATTATATAATTATTATTTATGCAAGAGGCATTTTATACATTTCTTTTTATTTTTTATTTTTTTGAGACGGAGTTCTGCTCTTGTTGCCCAGGCTAGAATGCAGTGGCGCAATCCCCACTTCCAGGTTTAAGCGATTCTCCTACCTCAGCCTCCCCAGAAGCTGGGATTACAGGTACCCGCCACCATGCCCAGCTGATTTTTTGTATTTTTAGTAGAGACGGGGTTTCACCATGTCAGCCAGGCTGGTCTCAAACTCCTGACCTCAGGTGATCCACCTGCCTCGGCCTCCCAAAGTGCTCGATTACAGGCGTGAGCCACCACGCCCAGCCATTTTCTACATTCTTTTACTGAACCATCACAATAATTCTTACAGGTCAGTAATACTGCTGTTAACATTTTATACAGGAGGAAATAAAGACTCAGAGACCCTGAAGTGATTTGCCTGAGCCTCAAAATTAGTAAGTAGAAACACAATAAATATTTCTTTCTTTTTTTTTTTTTGAGATAGGGTTTTACTCTGTTGCCTGGGCTGTAGTACAGTGGTGCAAACATAGCTCACTACAGCCTCAACCTCCTGGGCTTAAGCAATCTTCCCACTTTAGCCTCCTGAATAACTGGGTCTACAGGTATATGCCACTACACTGAGCTAAATTTTTTATTTTTTTGTAGAGACAGGGTCTCCCTATGTTGCCCAGGCTGATCTCGACCTCCTTGGCTCAAGTGATCCTCTCGCCTCAGCCTCCCAAGTAGCTGAAACTGTGGGTATGCGCCAGCCACCATGCCCAGATAATTTCTGTATTTTTTGTAGAGATGGGGTCTCATTATGTTGCCAGGGCTGGTCTCAAATGACTGGGCTCAAGCAATCCTCCCACCTCAGCCTCCCAAGTGCTGAGATTACAGGCCTGAGCCACCATGCCTGGCCTCTTTCTCCTCTTTATTTCCCTCAAGAGCATCAAAACAAGTAGTTCCACTTGTTATCATGTGACATTGTTTCTCTAGGTGACAGCATCAGCACACTCTTGCATTAACAATATAACAATGTAACTTGATTACTTCTGTTAAGAAAAAAATAATAATACAACAATGATAAGAATGATAGTTAATACTGGTTGAGTGATCACTGTGTACCGGGCACCATCCTAACAGCTTTATATATAATAAACCCAGTACTAGTAGTACCCCCACTTAGCAGATGAGGAAACGGAGGCACAGAGGAGTAACTGTCTAAGGTCCTGCAGTTAGTACACGGTGGAACCACGATCAGAAACCACCAGATCTATGCTCTTCTCTCTGCGTTTTTTGCTTCTGAGTATACACGTCACGTCATTCATTCGTTATTTATTACTAATCAAGGAAGGATGTCCTTTTCTCCTCTGGCAAAGCAGCCACAGCCACTGGCCTGTCTCATCTGGACTGAAGCACTCACGCCCTTGCAGCTGCCTCCTTGGGTCTGTTCCTGGCTGCCCCCTTCCG
Organism: Theropithecus gelada; assembly: GCF_003255815.1. Lineage (NCBI taxonomy): Eukaryota > Metazoa > Chordata > Mammalia > Primates > Cercopithecidae > Theropithecus > Theropithecus gelada. The sequence continues at coordinate 38,872,593 of NC_037668.1, read as the reverse complement.
CTTTGGTCCATCTACATGCAGCTTTTGTGATTTCCCTGCTAAGAACCCTCCCATGACAGTTCTGATCATGTAAACCCAACCCGATGGAGCCCTGCCTACCCACTAACTCCAGGACCTGTCATTCCCTCCTGTTCACTCTTCTCCAGTCACAAAAGCCTGCATGCTGGGCTTGTACCAAAGCTGCTTTGTTTCCACCTTGGACAGCTCTTTTCTCAGCCACTACAACCGCTGGCTCCTTCCTATGAAACAAACCTCACCTCCTCAGGGAGGCCTTTCCTGCCACCCAATCACAAATCACCTTCAGACCTTCCTTCTGGTAACTAAGTTCTTCTCATGTCATTTACTTTTCTCTGTTTTCTTCATTGATTATACAACTGTCTAAAATCATGTATTTATATGTGTACTTGTTTACTCTGTGGAACACGGGCTCCACAAAAGCAGGAAGCTTGTCTACCTTGTTCAATACTGTACCCCCATTCCTAGAACAGTGCCTGGTAGGTGCTGACTAAATCTGGGTCAGATGAATGAATTTGACGAACAGTGAAAAGCAGTGTGTAGGAATCCTACCTGCATCTGTGCTTTCTTCATATTGGCATTGACGACAGCCGCCATGTAACTGAGAGCAGCCTCACGGGTTTCGCCATTTAACAAAATACTATGCAGAATCTTAAAAAGCTCTTGCTGAAATTTATTTTTAAAAAGAAGAAACAAATTAAAACTATTTTGCACACGATTCCTTTTTGACTTCATGAACAGCTAGCCTACTTCCCACGTTCTCTCCTCTCCCACTTCTACTCATTTCAGACAATCCTGAGTGAAAGAAGAATATAAGAAATATCCATATTCAACTATGTCAAGGTAATCAGCATGAAAGCAGAATATGGAGTGGGGGAGGTAGGCAGTTACAGTTTTCTTTTTTTTTTTTTTGAGACAGAGTCTAGCTCTGTTGCCAGGCTGGGGTGCAGTGGTGCAATCTCGGCTCACTGCAACCTCCGCCTTCCGGTTTCAGCGATTCTCCTGCCTCAGCCTCCCAAGTTGTTGGGATTACAGGCGCCTGTCACCATGCCCAGCTAATTTTTTTTTTTGTATTTTAGTAGAGATGGGGTTTCACCATGTTGGTAAGGCTGGTCTTGAACTGCTGACCTCGTGATCCACCTACCTCGGTCAATTTTTGTATTTTTAGTAGTGACGAAGTTCACCATGTTGGCCATGATGGTCTCTACCTCCTGACCTCGAGATCCGCCCACCTCAGCCTCCCAAAGTGTTGGGCTTATAGGTGTGAGCCCACGAACCCAGCCAGCAGTTAGAGTTTTAATAAAATAGCCTTTGTTACTTCCTTCCCATGATCAAAATTACCTTAGATACTCAAGCCTGTAACTTCTTTGCCTTTTTTCTTTTTTTGAGATGGAGTCTTGCTCTGTCGCCCAGGCTGATACGCAGTGGCGTGATCTCGGCTCACTGCAACCCCCACCTCCTGGGTTCAAGTGATCATTGTGCCTCAGCCTCCCGAGTAGCTGGGTAGCTGGGATTACAGGCACGTGCTGCCACACCTGGCTAATTTTTGTATTGTTAGTAGAGACGGGTTTCGTCATGTTGGCCAGGCTGGTCTCAAACTCCTGACCTCAGGTGATCCACCCACCTCAGCCTCCCAAAGTGTTGGGATTACAGGTGTGAGCCATCACACCTGGCCCTTCTCTGCCTTTAAGTTTGAGAACTGAAGACATATTAATCAGGATTTGGGATAAGCAAGTCAGTGAAGGTGTGTGCAAACTAACAACTCTTGCTCACCCTCACACTGTAAATGCCTAAGGGCCAGCTGGAGAAGGAGTCGGGCCACTAAGCTTAGGACCAGCTCCCTGTGACGCTACATACAAAGGCAGCATACTGCTGTTGTTACAACCTGTTATTCAAGACACAGGTTACTTACTTATAGTTTATCTTTTTTATGTAAGATTGAATTGGCTTTTGTTAGCCGTTTGTCTACTGGGCATCGTCCAGTCTACAAAATAAAAGCTCCCTATCTGGAGTTCATCTTTGCTACTTCCTCTGGGTTTGTTTTCTGAACGCTTACCCTTCCGAGCTCTAAGTAATGCTGCAATGATTGGCTAACCACACGAGTGTTTTCCAGGGTAATGGCAGGCCCTGAGAAGTATTTTTCAACCACTTTAACCTGGAAAGAGAAGGAAAAATGCAATCAACATATAATGTACATTTGGGAAAGAATCTGAATAGAAGGGCGGCAAAGTGCAAGTAGCCACTATACTTACATCATCTTCTGCAAAGACTGAGAAGCTGAAGAAAGCCCCCAAGTAAGAGAGTCTCTGCAGCTCCCGCCCACAGCCAGGACTTAAGGATTTCGGCAACCACAACGGCAAAGAAGCAACCTAGGCAGAAGATGGAAGAGGCCAGTCAGGCACTCAACAGGCCGATGAAGTAAAAATGTAATGAAAACCCTCCAGCTCCTCTATATTTTCACAAGATATTATTAAAACTTTTATGTTTCAGCCAGGCACGGCGGCTCACGCCTGTAATCCCAGCACTTTGGGAGGCCAATGAGAGTGGGAGTGGGTCACCTGAGGTCAGGAGTCCGAGACAACCCTGGCCAATATGGAGAAACCTCGTCTCTACTAAAAATACAAAAATTAGCGGGGCATGGTGGTGTGCACCTGTAATCCCAGCTACTAAGGAGGCTAAGGCAAGAGAATTGCTTGAACCCAGGAGGCAGAGGTTGCAGTGAGCTAAGATTGCGCCACTGCACTACTCCAGCCCGGGTGACAGTGAGACTCTGTCTCCAAAAAAAAAAAAAAAAAGAATTTTAAAGTTGCAGGATACTATTTGATGAAGTTCAAATGAACTCTTCTTACTTATACTACCAAAGGACTCAAATAACTTTTCCATAGCACTTGTTAGTTTAGTTGTACAATATTTGTCAAGGAAAAAAAACAAGCCCCGTGCAGTGGCTCACGCTTGTAACCCAATAATTTGGGAGGCCAAGGCAGGGGGGATCACCTGAGGTCAGTAGTTCGAGACCAGCCTGGCCAACATGGTAAAACCCCATCTCTACTAAAAATACAAAAAAATTAGCCTGGCATGGTGATGCGTGCCTGTATTCCCAACTACTTGGGAGGCTGAGGCACGAGACTCACTCGAACCCAGGAGGCGGAGGCTGCAGTGGGCCAAGATCGCACCATTGCACTCCATCCAGCCAGGGTGATAGAGCAAGATTCTTGGGGGAAAAAACGGGAAAAAAATCATAGAAACGAACACTGTAATGCAGGAAATAACGTGTCTAACAACAATGTAACAGTTGAGAGCCTCCCAGACACGTTACCTCCGCCTACACCTAAATGTCCTTCAAGAGAAGTTTTCCAGGTCATCTCACTGGAGGAATGCCTTCTGGGTTACGATATATTCACTGAAAACGTGCAAGCCCATCAGGTGAGTGCTTACCAAATTGCACACAGGGTGTGTCTTTCCAAACTTGGTTTCACAGAGCTCACCTAGTGCCTAGAAATAAGATCAGAGTCATTTAAATGCATTTCATCTTAAACTGACTGTCATTTGTAGCATCAAGAAGCAGCTTTAACTGCTGCTATAAATGCATTCCCTCTAAAATGGCAGCAGCTTTACTACTTTTTCTGATTAATAAACTAATACACATGCAATGTGAAAAACTGGAAATAAAACAGAAATATAAAATGAAACTCAAAATTACTCAAGCTTTACCCTCAAAGATAACCTCTATTGATATTTTGAGCAACAGTTTTCCAGATATATTTTTGTGTACTGTATCTATCTATATATGTTTATACAAAAAAAAGTTTTTCCACTTCATATCTTTCCATGTCAAAAATATTTATTTCATAAACTTTAGATGGCTCCTCTTGCCAGTGTTAAACATGACTATAAATAATTACAATTTAGTAAGCTATCAAATTCAAAACATATTTAAAAGCATAACTTGGTTTCAAGATGTCTAGTACTTTTAAGAATTCCAACACTTTCCTTCAGAGCTCCAACCATCCTAACATTAGAGAACTATGAAAAACACTTTTTAGGGACATAAACATAATTTAACAGACCCACGGTAACTCAATCAAACGTTATTTTAAACAGTTAATTTCCTCTGTGATTCGGACACAGCTCTGGAAGTTGCTACATGAGCTGAAGAGTCCATTTAGGCACTGACACAACGTTGAGATGCCTCTGAGGTTCAGGCAGCCGACTCAGAAGGAAGCATTCTCACTGCCTAGGGCAGGAGTTCACGAACCTGGCTGCATATTAGGATCACATGGGAAGCCTTTGGAAACCCCAATGCCATGCCACACCGCTGGTGAATTAAATCACGAGGTCTGAGGCGGGGAGCCAGGCAGAAACACCTTTAAAGATCCCCAGCTGATTCCAAGGTATGGCACAGCAGCATCCACTGACCTAGAGAATGATCACAATTATTTCTGATTTTAGCTTCAACAGTCTTCCTCTTCCTGCCTCTCATTATTGTACCCTCTCACTCACTGCACCCTCATTATTATACAAGCATCAATAATGGCACAAAATGAAATCATTGTCTACCACAATGGAGGCCTCTGTCTTTTGACCAAAAGGACATTTTGTTGATATCAGATGCTAAAAGCTCCTCACTGAAACATCAAGCTAATTCACACCACAACCCAAAAGCCAACAATCCCATGAAGGAACATCTACATAATACAGTGATAATTAGTGTTCACTAAAACATTTCATCACTGAACTCAAACAATCAGATTATTTCACTTCCTTTTACCTGCCTAAGGCAGAACAACACATAAAGATTCAAAGAATTTTATCAGGAGCCCTAACAACACGTACAATGGAAAGAGCTCTGGCATAAATCCACTTAAAATTATTTTTTAAAGTAGGAATTCTGGTTTCACCTTCTAATTTCCCAGCATTCTTGTAGCATTTTAGTGTCATGATAGGTTTGAATTTTTTAAATAGATAAATGCACCCTTTGTGCACAGCTCTGTTTTAACATTTATCACAGTATCTGTTCAACTGTTGTGCTGTAGCTCTTATTTTCACAGATTATAAGTGTCTTGAGGAGAGGGACCTTGTCTTCCTAGCTGCTGTATCCCCAGTGTCTAGCACAGAACAGATCGTCAGTAATGAATTCATGGTATAATGGAATCCAATCAGTGGAATGAGTAAAAGAAATAAATACAGTAAGAAAACAACCATGGTCTCAATTTACATAAGACTTAATTTATACACAGAATAAGTGAATTTCATTTTGATATTTTTTCCTTTATACTTCTGCAATGAAAATATTCAGTAATACTTCAAAATATTTTTCTTTCAAAATTTCAAATAAGCGAATTCAGAACAGAAAAGAGCTTCTAATTTTCATTCTAGTTTCAGCATTTTTACAACATTCAAGACTCCCCATGGGAATCTAGCTGAAGCTTCTGTCCACTACGTATGCCTGCTGTAAGTGCCTTAAAGAGCTAAGCAGATTTCTGCTTCCCAAGTAAAGCCTGCAGATGAAGTGTATGACCTTAGGAAACGGCGGGGGGGGGGGGGGGGGGTTGAACAAGAGAGCTACCCTAAGAGTTTCTGCACAAAGTAAACACATAAAGATAAAATTGTATTCATTTTCTTAGTATGTACAGCTTTGCCTTTTTTATTTGCATTTTTAATAGTTTTTGTTTTTAAGTAACAAAATTTCATCCCAACTATGGTATGCTCATTGCTAGGAGACAGTTATCTTTTTCATAAGCTATACAAAGTACATGGTAATAAGTGCATCACTAACTCCTGTCTAGGACTTGGATAGGTGGAAGATGTACCAGGCTGCTAACTGTCTTCACTGATGCATCTCACTGCACACCAAACACTCTGCATGGCCAACACAGTGATTTCATGTTTTAAATTTGAAAACAAGGTTGATCTCATGGACCTGAAAGAAAAGTATATGTCAAAATAATCTGAAAGAAAAACATCTATTGAATGAGTTAAAGAAAAAGAACAAATTTTTACCATGAGGGGGTATTTAAAGTAGTCACTATCGAGGGAGCACTCTTTGGCAGCAAGAGCCAGGCCTTGTAAAATGGGGATAAATATCTATAAGAAAAAAAACAAAATCAGAAATATAAGTTTAAGAGAATCTAAGAATGGGAAGTATGTCAAATAAGGTGCTACAACTGAGTGTCCAGGCAATTTCATTCCTTCCCCAGGGAAAAGCTTTTTTGCATATAAAAGTCTAGAATTCAGCCAGAGTGTTGACCTGTTCTTTGACAAGGCTAACCATAAAGTAATACAGCTGAATTCTCCAGAAGTAAGAGGATCTTGGTGAACTCTGATACTCTGATAGGACTCCTGTAATTCAACAAAACCTATACATTTGGAGCCTGTTGAAGGACTCTCCAGGGGTCGTTGCTCTACTCAATTAAATTCTGCACATCTCGGCAACTAATATGTTCTTATATCTATCTATCTATCTTTTTTTTTTTGAGACAGAGTCTCGCTCTGTTGCCCAGACTGGAGTGCAATGGTGCAGTCTCGGCTCACTGCAACCTCTGCCTCTGGGGTTCCAAGTGATTCTCCTGCCTCAGCCTCCTGAGCAGCTGGGATTACAGGTGCCTGCCACCACACCCGCCTAATTTTTGCATTTTTAGTAGAGACAGGGTTTCACTTTGTTGGCCACGCTGGTTTTGAACTCCTGACCTCGTGATCCACCCGCCTCAGCCTCCCAAAGTGCTGGGATTACAGGCGGGAGCTACCACACCCGGCCCTCTATCAGTAATTTTTAAAAGCCTTTCTCCATTTATTTTGAGGAAAACAAGATAAACAGGCCAACAACGAATATTATTATTACATTAAACTTAATTAAGTTAGAGCAAAGAGCTAGTTGGTGAAGGTTGAAACTGACAAAGAAAGCTTTAGTTAGAAAGCCTTACCTCCACATATAGTGTAATTAATACATTAACCTGCTATTGGCACTTAAAGGAACTCAAATCTGCTTTTATACATTTAGGATTAATAGTGGGTAACACCATGCAAGATTTACTCAGTCTAGCTCATCTTCAAATTTCACAATGCACTCAGTGATCAACACATTTAGTAAGCTAGTTGGGATTCATGGCTAATAACATTAAATAGAAAATGTTGTAAACAGCAGCTGACAATCTGAATGCCAACAAGTTGTAATAGGAGTATACTATGTAGCCACCAGAAAACTTGAAAAATTCCCTTTGGTACTGATTTCATTCCATGATTCTGAGCACCTTAATAGTTTAAAGAGCACAGTACAAAAAACAAGTGCCCTGGATGACAAAGTGTCTGTGGAGTGTTGTGAGATATCAACACAGCTCTGGAAGAGATCATACTATGGTTTTTGTAATTCCAACAACCAGGGTAGAAGTAACTCGCTCTCATAAGCCAGATAAAAATGGAGAAGTAACACTCAGGTGTGTCATTGGGGAATGCCAACATTGTAATCAAGAAGAAAAGACAAACAGAAGTTCCAGAATCACCAAAAATTAGCTTCATAATTGGTCATCCTGAAAAATCTCCAAAATTTTTTTCAAGAAGGCTACAAGTAAAATATAATTATATTTTCTTGTATAGTTATCTTTTTGTACAATTAGGGCTTCATTTACAATAGGCAAAATAGCTGGGCGTGGTGGCTCACGCCTGTAATCCCAGCGCTTTGGGAGGCCGAGGCGGGCGGATCACGAGGTCAGGAGATCGAGACCATCCTGGCTAACATGGTGAAACCCCGTCTCTACTAAAAATACAAAAAAAAAAAAAAAATTAGTCAAGCGTGGTGGTAGGCGCCTGTAGTCCCAGCTACTCGGGAGGCTGAGGCAGGAGAATGGCGTGAACCTGGGAGGCAGAGCTTGCAGTGAGCCGAGATTGCGCCCCTGCACTCCCGCCTGGGCAACAGAGCGAGACTCCGTCTCAAAAAAAAACAAAAACAAAAACAAATACAATAGGCAAAATATTACTATGCATAATCTTTTTCTTTTTTTTTTTTTCAGACAGTTTCACTCTGTTGTACAGGCTGGAGTGCAGTGGCATGATCTCGACTAAACGTAGCCTCCACCACCCGGGTTCAAGAGATTCTCCCGCCTTAGCCTCTCAAGTAGCCGGGACTACAGGCATGCACTACTGTGCCCGGCTAATTTTTTGTATTTTGAGTAGAGACGGGGTTTTGCCATGTTGCATCAGCCTGGTCTCGAACTCCTGAGCTCAGGCGATCCACCTGCCTCAGCCTCCCAAAGTGCTAGGATTACAGGCGTGAGCCACCATGCCTGGCCTGACCCAGATATTATAAATAATTCTTTAATTTTCAAATGAATACTTCTCAGCACTGATTTTAAAATACTGTTAAGTGTCCACCTCCAAGCTTGCAGTGAGCTGAGATCCGGCCACTGCACTCCAGCCTGGGTGACAGAGCGAGACTCCGTCTCAAAAAAAAAAAAAAGTGTCCACCTCCAGTCCTAAATTCGAGCGGCTGTTTATCTGTGAATATTTCTCAAATATTAAAAGGAGGTAGATATTTCAGTCAAAGATTTAATAATTCACATTTGCCACTCTTTTAAGACAAAAAGGTAAGTTGCTGTTTTTCAGTTCAACAGCTCGATCCCAGTTATTTCCTTTCTAGATAAAACACATGGTAGCACATAAGAAAAGACAAAGAGTATTCAACACTGAGTCGCTGAAAAGTCAGCAGAAATCTGGGATTAAAAATAAACAGGTCTGGGCCAGGCGCTGTGGCTCACACTTGTAATCCCAGCACTTTGGGAGGCCAAGATGGGTGGATCACTTGAGGCCAAGAGTTCAAGACCAGCCTGGCCAACATGACAAAATCCCGTCTCTACTAAAAATACAAAAAATTAGCCAGGCATGGTGGTATACGCCTGTAATCCCAGCTACTTGGGAGGCTGAGGCAGGAGAATCACTCGAACCCAGGAGGCGGAGGTTGCAGTGAGCTGAAACTGTGCTGCTGTACTCCAGCCTGGGTAACAGAGAAAGACTCTGCCTCAAAATTAATTAATTAATTAAATAAACAAGTCTGTGGTGGTCATATAATACTGTGAACGTAGTAAATGTCACTGAATTGTACACTTCAAAATGGTGGTTTGAGACCGGGTGTGCTGGCTCACACCTGTAATCCCAGCACTTTGGGAGGCTGAGGTGGACAGATCACCTGACATCAGGAATTCGAGACCAGTCTGGCCAACATGGTGAAACCCCCCCTCTACTAAAAATACAAAAAACTAGCCAGATGTGGTGGCGGGCGCCTGTAATCCCAGCTACTCAGGAGGCTGAGGCAGGAGAATCGCTTGAACCCGGGAGGCGGAGGTTGCGGTGAGCCGAGATCGCGCCATTGCACTCCAACCTGGGCAACAAGAGCAAAACTCCGTCTCGAAAAAAAAAAAGGTGGTTTGATGTTATATGAATTTCACCTAAATTTCAAAAATGTGGGACTTCTCTGCCCAAAGCTGGTGATGAGGAAACAACCAAACGAAACACACACAGAGGTCATTTCCTCTTGTGTAAGTCTGTTTAGAATAAAGTAGGCTCAATATACCCCTGTCAGCTGGTCACTGAGCTGATTTTATATAGAGAGAACGACTCGATTCCTCAAATGATATCTTCTTGAATAGGAAAAGTATTCTAATTACTACCTATTACCTCTCTAATGTAGTGCATCACGTAAACCTTCCAAGACAGTAATTTTTTTTTTTTTTTTTTTTTTTTTTGAGACAGAGTCTTGCTCTGTCGCCCAGGCTGGAAAGCAGTGGCGTAATCTCGGCTCACTATAAGCTCGTCTCCTGGGTTCAAGCAATTCTCCCACCTCAGCCTCCCAAGTAGCTGGGATTATAGGAGCCTGTCACCATGCCCAGCTAATTTTTGCATTTTTAGTAGGGACAGGGTTTCACCACATTGGTCAGGCTGGTCTCGAACTCCTGACCTCAGGCGATCCACCCGCCTCAGCCTCCCAAAGTGCTGGGATTACAGTCATGAGCCACCGTGCCCGGTTGACAGTGATTTATTTTTCTTAGAGTTCACTTATCCTTCTAGAGAAGAAAAGCTCACTATGCTGCCATTCATATTTCCATTAGTCAGTAAGATTATCATTTAAGATAAACAGTCAGTGAATTCCAGACAGAGTACACAACACTAAGTGGAATTTTTGTTCTTGGATCCCGGCTGCTTCTTTTACAAATATTTTGAAGCCTGCTGAAAACACAATTCTCAAGAATTCAAAGGTTTTAAAATTAACCGTTATAAATAATCTAAGGTATAAAACAGAGTGAAAGGAATCATACCAATTATAGCTATTGCCTCTGTTATTCTCTGTAGTCACAAAAAAGGAAGTGATGATACAGCAAACTGTAAGAAAATTTGATAGAAACCCTTTCATCAGGGAAAAAACTTGTGTGAAAGCTGCTAAGGCAAAGGGCTTCTTTTCCCAAACAGGTCCTTCCAACAGTAATGTTAACGACAAAGTTTCACCTCGGAAGAAACCTTCAAGACTACGCACACAGCTTTATTTTTAAGCGCTACATATCCGCATTTTCACTTGGCTTTACACGCTGAGATACCAAAACAATGTATAAACACCCAATGAAACGATTAGGAAGATATGAGACATCTTTCCTAGTGGGAAGAAGACAAAAAGATTCTGTATGGCATGCAGGCTGCCAATGAGCTCATATGGTCACTAAGTTATAAATCTTACAAACTGAGAGAATGAATTTTTGACACTACTTATCTGGCAGATGCACATCATGCCTTATGCTGTCTCTGGGTATTCTTGTTTCAAAAGCTCCTTGAAATCAGGAACGGGGCCTTATATATTTTTTTCATATTGCCCGAAGCATCTAGCGCAGACCTTGTTTAAAAGATAGATGTTTGACTGATTTGTTGAAATGGGCACATGATTGAAAAATGCAGCTGTCAATCCGATTTCCTCAAAAGAATATTAGGTAGGCCTTCTCTCTAAGCAAGTAACACATGGATGTGCGAATTCAGGCAAGAATTTTCAACGTATGGTGTATTCAGAAATTAGCCTCGGCATAGAGGCTCTCAGGCTAAAATTTGCAAGAGCAAACTCATACGACCGTACCTGCTTGAACACTTCTTCATCCTGGTGAGTGGTTCTCACCAGTTCCTGAATGAAGCCATATGGGAGATTCCTACACAGCATATACGGCACTAGGAAGGACGGCTGCTGCAAGGACCTGTGGACCCATGAACATTAGGGACGGTGATGAAGTCAACTCACTACAGAGGCACGTGAAATGTCATGTCAGCAACAACTGCCCAGTCAAAAGTCAAACTTCACATCTCCCACATATTCTGCAAAATAGTTTCAGGCAAAAGCTAACCCTTCTTACCAATAGTAATCACTTTTTAGTCTTTTTCATGAGAAACTATGGGAAGTTTCAAAGAATTCATCTTTTCCTACACAGAGCCCTTTAAAAATGAAGCACTGAGAAAAGGAAGCATGGCCAGGCACAGTGGCTCATGCCTGCAATCCCAGCACTTTGGGAGGCCGAGGTGGGAGAATCACTTGAGGCCCAGAGTTGAAGACCAGTCTGGGCAACATAGGAAGACTCTGTCTCTACAAAAAATGAAAGTATCAACTGAACAAGATGGTGTGTGCCTGGAGTCCTGGCTACTTGGAAGGCTGAGGCAGGAGGACTGCTTGAGCCCAGGAGTTTGAGGTTATAGTGAGCACTCCAGTCTAGGCAACAGAGTGAGATCCTGTCTCTTAAAAAAATAATAATAATAAAAATAAATAAATAAAAAATAAGTATTATATGTTTTGTTGTTATCGTTGTTTGTTTTTTTTAAGAGACAGAGTCTCGCTCTGCTGCCCAGGCTGCAGTGCAGTGGCGTGATCTCGGCTCAGTGCAACCTCCACCTCCCAGGTTCAAGCGATTCTCCTGCCTCAGCCTCCTGAGTAGCTGCTACAGGTGCCCGCCACCACACCCAGCTAATTTTTGTATTTTTAGTAGAGAAGGGGTTTCACTGTGTTCGTCCCAAACTCCTGACCTCAGGTGATCCACCTGCCTCGGCCTCCCAAAGTGCTGGGATTACAGGTATGAGCCCCCACACCTGGCCGCATTATATGTTTCTTTTACTTCTTTATGCCTCACCTAAATTGGGGGAAAAAAAGATTAGTAGTGGCTGAGGACTTATTAATTTTAATCAAGGAACATTTTTTAAAGTTTTGGTACATGTATACAATTTTCCCTCTTTTTGAAAAGTTTCAAAAATATATGGTTGTGGTATACAAAATAACATTAAGAACACCTAGTATAAATAAAATGTAACGTTATGTTTGTGAACTTTTATTTTATTTATTTATTATTATTATTATTTTTTGAGACAGTCTTGCTCTGTCACCCAGGCTGGAGTTAAGTGGCATAATCTCGGCTCACTGCAACCTCCACCTCCCAGGTTCAAGTGATTCTCATGCCTCAGCCTCCCCAGTAGTTGGGATTACAGGTGCATGCCACCATGCCCAGATAATTTTTTGTATTTTTAGTAGAGACAGGGTTTCATCATGTTGCCTAGGCCGGTCCTGAAGTCCTGAGCTCAGGCAATCTGTCTGCCTCAGCCTCCCAAAGTGCTAGGATTATAGGCGTGAGCCTGGACTGTAAACTTTTAATTTCTTTTTTTTTTTTTTAATTTTTATTTTTGAGACAGAGTTCTGCTCTATCACTCAGGCTGCAGTGCAGCAGCACGATCTCGGCTTACTGCAACCTCCACCTTCTGGGTTCAAATGATTCTCTGGCCTCAGCCTCCCAGGTAGCTGGGATTACAGGCATGCACCACAATGCCCAGCTAAGGTTTTTGTATTTTTAGTAGAGACTGAATTTCGCCATGTTGGCCAGGCCAGTCTCAAACTCCTGATCTCAGGTGATCCGCCGGCCTTGGCCTCCCAAAGTGCTGGGATTACAGGCGTGAGTCACCACACCTGGCCAAAACTTTTAAATGTAAACTTTTTCCTTTAGATTTTTTTTATATAAAAGAAATGAAATATACATCCTTTTTAAAAACTTGCTACCTTTAGAAGACTGAGAGACAAAGAAAAAAAATTTTTAAAAACAAAATAAAAACAAAAAATTTGCAACCTTTATAGAATCCTCAGAAACAATGTAGCACTTCGGTTGATTCCTAAACTATCTAATCCATTACTATCCTTTATCACTCAATAACAGAAATTGACCAGTTATACATGGAAGGTGATGATCCACACATTTATCAAATACTTCCACCACCAACTTCAGGCAGTTGCTGTACAGTCACTAATTTTCTGCCTTGCTTGTCCACATATTTCAACAATGGTCTATTTCAAAAAGCAGGCAGAATTCTTAAAACATAACTCATTTCTTTTTAAAATATGCTTTGTACTACTTTAGAAGATGAGGAAAAAAGGAGCGTTTATTTTCATGGTATTTTAGAGAAGGAAAGGGATCTTCATTTTACAGGTGAGGAAGGGAGTTATCCAAGGTGGTGCAAGAATGGCCGGAGAGCCTGATGTCCACTGATGGCTAGGGCCTTCTGCCAGCTAATGTCAAGCACGTCACGGGTCTTCATACCTGGGCTGTGTTAGGGAGCCTTGTAGTACTAAAGCAGTATGGGATATGCACTGTGAGCGGATGTTGCTCAGAAGCTGGCTGACTGCTGGCTGGCTGCACATCTGAAAAGGAAAGGTGGAAGTGAGGACAACAAGAAACAAACAATACAATTTCATACTGTTAAAAACAAGAGTCAAGAGTTAAAAGGGAGGGACCATCAGTAAACAGTATGCTTTCCTCTTCCTTTATTCTTAGTGAACGAACTACAGTAACTGTGCCTTCCAAGTGTACTGCCTCTGCAGAAATTGATGTCAGAGAAGAAAGAAGTGTAAGTTTGAGGTGATCAAATTTATACTTAAGAAGCTTGGAGGCCAGGCGCGGTGTCTCACACCTGTAATTCCAGCACTTTGGGAGGCCAAGGCGAGCAGATCACTTGATGTCAGAAGTTTAAGACTAGCCTGGGCCAGGCGCGGTGGCTCACACCTGTAATCCCGGCACTTTGAGAGGCCGAGACAGGCAGATCACAAGGTCAGGAGATCGACGTCATCCTGGCCAACATGGTGAAACCCCGTCTCTACTAAAAGACAAAAAATTAGCCAGACATGGTGGTGCACGCCCTATAGTCCCAGCTACTCAAGAGGCTGAGGCAGGGGAATCACTTGAACCCAGGAGGCAGAGATTGCAGTGAGCCGAGACTGTGACACTGCACTCCAGACTGGCGACAGAGCAAGTAAGGCTCCATTTCAAAAAAAAAAAAAAGAAACAAAAAAACAAAACAAAAAAAACCCACAACCTGGCCAACATGGTGAAACCCCATCTCTACTAAAAAAATATAAAAATTAGCTGGGTGGGCTGGGCGCGGTGGCTCAAGCCTGTAATCCCAGCACTTTGGGAGGCCGAGATGGGCGGATCACGAGGTCAGGAGATCGAGACCATCCTGGCTAACACGGTGAAACCCCGTCTCTACTAAAAAATACAAAAAACTAGCCGGGCGAGGTGGCGGGCGCCTGTAGTCCCAGCTACTCGGGAGGCTGAGGCAGGAGAATGGCGTAAACCCGGGAGGCGGAGCTTGCAGTGAGCTGAGATCCAGCCACTGCACTCCAGCCTGGGTGACAGAGCGAGACTCCGTCTCAAAAAAAAAAAAAAAATTAGCTGGGTGTGCCGGGCGGGGTGGTTCACACTTGTAATCACAGCACTTTGAGAGGCCAAGGTTGGAGGATCACTTGAGGTCAGGAGACCAGCCTCACTAACATGGAGAAACCCCATCTCTACTAAAAATACAAAATTAGCCGGGCATGGTGGCTCATGCCTGTAATCCCAGCTACTCGGGAGGCTGAGGCAGGAGAATCACTTGAACCTGGGAGGTGGAGGTTGCAGTGAGCCAAGATTGTGCCATTGTACTCCAGGCTAGGCAGCAAGAGTGAAACTCTGTCTCAAAAAAAAAAAAAAAAAAAATTAGTTGGGGGTGGTGGCAGGTGCCTGTAATCCCAGCTACTCGGGAGGGGAGGCAGGAGAACTGCTTGAACCCAGGAGGTGGAGAATGAGTGAGCTGAGATAGCACCACTGCACTCCAGCCTGGGTGACAGAGCAAGACTCTGTCTCAAAAAACAAAAAAACAAAAAACCTTGAAGACACGCCTATTCATTTTGCTTCCGCTAAGGTTAAGTACAGCAAAGCCCAAAGAAGGCCCTTTACAAATATGAAACTAACCAGTGGACAACAGGTTCGTTTCTAATGTAAAACTAAAATCAGAAAATGAAATAGGAATAAAATGATGAAACAATGAAGCCGGTCAAGAGAAATGATGGGAAAAGGGTAGCTTACTGAGTTTAAACCCAGCTTTGCAACTTATTATTTATGTGATTCTGGACAAGTATTTAATCTCTCTGAGAGTTATTTGCTTAGTCATACCTTGGAAAAAGAATGCCTATGTCATACCAGGTTCCACTGCACTAACAGAGCAACTGTGAGGATACAAGCTAATGTCGACCTGGCCCAGTCCTTGGCAATCTACAGAGGCTCCATAATGTTGGTTATTATAACCAACCAGCAGAATTATCAGGGCCATATGAGTCACTGGCGGTACTCAGCTACAGTGTGGTCAAGAGAGGACTCTGAAGCCAGGCCATCTAGGTTCACACCTTGGCCCTGTCTCCACTAGAATGTGAGTTCCACGAGGGCAGGAAGCTCTGTTTTGTTCATCGACACATCCTAAGTTCCTAGTACTGTGCCTGGCACATGGCAAACGCTCGATAATTACTTTACTAATTGAATAAATGAATGAATGCTCCAGGCGTGGGGATAATCAAACAAATAACTAGGCTTTTTTTTTTTTTGTAAGTTAATGCATTTCATATTACCTTTGGTGCTTTTTTTTCCTCTATTCCAACTCGGTCGAAACACTCGATGAGGTAGTTCAGCATATCTGTCTCTTTGCAGGTTTCAATGGTGAAATGGTCACTGTAGGAATCCCAATTACTTGCTCCACCAGAGGCTCCCAAACTTTAGAGAAGATAAAAAGAAATTATGATTCTTATCTCTTGAATATTTTTGGCAGAGTTTGCATTTCTGCAGCAGAAAGCCTGTTAGGATCCCTGCACACATAACAAAGCACAAACACCCATGCTGCCAAGATCCACCCTGACTGCTCGTTTTACCTGCTCCAAAGCCAACAACAGTAACTTTTAGTAACATTTTAGGGACCTAAGAAAGGTTGCTTCTTACTGCAGGTGGCAACTTATAAAACCAGAAGCACTAAGAACTGGTACCAAGTGTTAAACATTGGAAGGGACATCACAGGTCCTTTAACCAAAAAGAATGGCATCACTCAGAGAACTGTAGGCTAAAGCCAGACTATGCTACTGCTGTAATCGAATTCTTTAGGGGAGAAGTTATAAGGGACTAACAAAATAGCCCTCATGTTTGTGACTTCCACCGTGGATCTCAAAAGCCCTCATCTAACATTTGGCAATAGAACCAGAGGTTAAAAAACTCTCCAGTTAGGAGGAGACATGAACATATTTGCTATCAACATAAAAACTCCAAAACTATCAGTGAAAAAGGTAAAGTAGCAGAATAAAAGACAAAACAAAAATATTGTACTAGGAGTAACCATACGTAGGTTCCAGTCTCAACCCCACTGCTTACTTGTTACCTGAACCTAGAACCTCTATCTCTTTTGCAGTGAGGTTTTAATGAAATAAAGTGGAGGTACTCTGTAAAATATCAGCAGTATACACTGTGAAGCACTGTTATGTTAGTAATAACTATCCTCTGAGACAAAAACCAAACATAATCACAAGAGTTAAATTTGAGGAAATTAAACAAAGTTAAAATCAACCACTGACAGGCCACATAACGAATCTGGTGTTTAATTCACAAACTGATTTGATATACATAAAAGACACATAGGGATTAATTACGACAAAGGAAAAAGTAAGGAGTACTGAAATGAAGAAAATGAGGAAACATAAACTTAGCAAAAAAACTACACATAGAAGATGATAAAGGATGAGAATATGGCCGGGCATGGTGACTCATGCCTGTAATCCCAGCACTTTCAAAGGCCAAGGCAGGTGGATCACTTGAGGCCAGGAGTTCAAGACCAGCCTGACCAACAGGGCGAAACCCTGTTTCTACTAAAAATACAAAAATTTGTTGGGCATGGTGGCACACGTCTGTAATCCCAGCCACTTAGGAGGCTGAGGCACAAGAATCACTTGAAAGTGGGAGGAGGCTGTTGCAGTGATCCAAGATCATGCCACTGCACTCCTGCCTGGGTGACAGAGAGAGACGCTGTCCTAAAAAAAAAGAAAAAAAGTATGGGAACATCAGGAATGTGAGAGACACACCCCTACTTAAACCCAGGACACACAATTAATGTCTAGAAACTAACAGGACCAAGAGGAATTGACATGTTTTACAGACAGATAGATATGCATAACTAATTTTGGAACACATTTGGAACACATGCGCCACGTAACAACATTTCACTCTATGATGGACCAAATATACCACAGTGGTCCCACAAGGTTATAATGCCATATTTTGACTGTATCTTTTCTATGTTTAGATATGCTTAGATACACAAATACTCACCATAATTGGCATAATCATCGAATTGCCTACAGTGTTCAGTACACTAACATGCTGTACAGGTTTATAGCCTAAGAGAAACAGGCTATATACAACAGGCTATATATAATGCCTAGGTGTGTAGTAGGCTGTATGATCTAGGTTTGTGTAAGTATATTCTATGCTGTTCACACAATGACCAATCCGCCTAATGATGCATTTCTCAGAATGTATCCCTGTCATTAAGACACATGTCTATATGGACATCATTGTCCTTAGACTTTTGGAAAGATATACATAATTGACCTTGGAATAAAGGTATGCTATTGGTCAAGCGCGGTGGCTGATGCCTGTAATCCCAGCACTTTGGGAGGCTGAGGCAGGTGGATCACTTGAGGTACAGGAGTTCAAGACCAGCCTGACCAACATGGTGAAACCCTATCTCTACTAAAAATACAGAAAACTTAGCCAAGCGTGGTGGCGCGTGTCTGTAATTCCAGCTACTTGGGAGGCTGAGGCAGGAGAATCTCTTGAACCCGGGAGGCGGAGGCTGTAGTAAGCTAAGATCGCACCACTGCACTCCAGCCTGGGCAAGAGAGCAACTATGATATTGGCTGGGCATGGTAGCTCATGCCTGTAATCCCAGCACTTTTTTTTTGAGATGGAGTCTCGCTCTGTTGCCCAGGCTGGAGTGTAGTGGCGCCATCTTGGCTCACTGCAAGCTCCGTCTCCCAGGTTCCCGCCATTCTTCTGCCTCAGCCTCCCAAGTAGCTAGGACTGCAGGCGCCCGCCACCATGCCTGGCTAACTTTTGTATTTTTAGTAGAGACAGGGTTTCACCATGTTGGCCAGGATGGTCTCAATCTCCTACCTCATGATCCACCCACTTCGGCCTCCCAAAGTGCTGGGATTACAGGCATAAGCCACCGTGTCCGGCTGCAAAGCATCTTATGTTTGATGTCAATAGGTCCTTACCAGCTGCCAGGCCTCAGTCTGATGCAGCACCCACAGCCAGCATGTGAGCGTGCATGTGAACTCAGCATGCTTAGATGGTGCTGGCTCATGTAACTGCCACTGAAATTATTCCCATTCCTGGCAATACATCCTACTTCATTTTAACTTAAATGTGAAACCCTCACTGCCACTTGAAATATTTTCACAAACCGTTCACTAACACATGAAAAGTGACAATGTATGTAGAAGACTATGTAGACGATTGCTTTTCTTGTGCCAGGCAATGCAAGGAAAGGCACTCAGGATATATCAGAGAATTTTCAAAAGAGGTCAGTGTGTTTTGGTGATTGATATGGTTGCGATGTCTGTCCCCTCCAAATCTCATGTTGAAATGCAGTCTCCAGTGTTGGGGCACGGCCTAGCGGGAGGTGACTGGTTTTGGTGATTGATATGGTTGCGATGTCTGTCCCCTCCAAATCTCATGTTGAAATGCAGTCCCCCGTGTTGGAGCAGGGCCTAGTGGGAGGTGACTGGATCATGGGGGCAGATCCCTCACGAATGGCTTAGCACCATCCCCTTGGAGATGAGTGAGCTCTCACTCAGTGAGTTCACATGAGATGTGGTTGTTTAAAAGAGTCTGGGACATCCTCCTCCTCCTCTCTGTTGCTCCTGCTTTCGCCATGTGACCTGCCTCCTCCCCTTTCACCTCCTGCCATGAGTGGAAGCTTTCTGAGGCCCTCACAAGAAGCCGATGCTGTTGTCATGCTTCTTGAACAGCCTGAGGTACCGTGAGCCAATCAAACCTCTTTTCGTTATAAATTACCCTTTCTGTATGGCAATGCAAACAGACTAACACAGTGATCATCAGCCAGGCACCAAACAAGCTGACTTTCAAGAGGAGCGGTGTGGCGGGGGCAGGGAGGGGAGCGGGGAGTGAAACAAAGCTTCAACCAAACAGGAAATGTAGCCATCAACCTCAGTATTTGTCAATATGTGTCACAATTATAATATTAATCCTAAAGGTGCCAGAGTAAATCATGATCACAAGTAAGAAAAAGTGGCCAGTTTCACTAACACAAGCTTAAGTGTCAATGGTCAAAAACTGATTTACAAGAATTTTTAGATTCAAACTGAAAGAGGTAGATTCATATTTTGAGTGTGACATTGAAGGAGAAAGCAGTATATTGTACATGCATAAATTTATGCTATGAAGAAATATTTCTATACTTTGGGAGGCTCAGGTGGGCAGATCACCTGAGGTCAGGAGTTCGAGACCAGCCTGGCCAATGTGGTGAAACCCCATCTCTACTAAAAATGCAAAAATTAGCTGGGCATGGTGACAGATGCCTATAATCTCAGCTACTTGGGAGGCTAAGGCAGGTGAATCACTTGAACCCAGGAGATGGAGGCTGCAATGAGCTGGGATCACGCCACTGCACTCCAGCCTGGGAGACAGAGTGAGACTCCGTCTAAAACAAAACAAAACAAAAAATAAATATTTCTAAATGTTTAAAGTAGTATTTCATATTTTCCCTCAGCTGTTACAAAATTCATGATGCTTTTACAACTGTGACATCCTAAAATCTTGGAAATATGTCATATTTAAGTCCTAAGAGCATCTAGAAAATTATACCTCCTTCTGGGAGAATATGCAAACCATTTTCTGATAACTACATTAGCAGTCCAATGTAACCAAGTAATTACTTCACATAATAGAAACAGAGCTGCATCCTTCTGAAAACACAATGAAAATGTGCCTAGAGATTACACGTGCATCAGATCTGTGCAGACTGAATTTTAAATGCGCCAATAAAATTTGCTCTTAAAGGGACTCTGTTTCGGTCTCTTCTATAATTACCCTCCCATTTACTGACTTCTCAATGCAGGCTTTGGAATTTGCATTTTCTTTTTGTTTTTTTGAGAGAGTCTTGCTCTGTCACCCAGGCTGGAGTGCAGTGGTGTGATCTTGGCTCACTGTAACCTCTGCTTCCCGGGTTCAAGTGAATTCTCCTGCCTCAGCCTCTCTAGCCTCCTGACCTCAAGTGATCCGCCCACCTCGGCCCCCCAAAGTGCTGGGATTACAGGTGTGAGCCACCATGCCTGGCCTTGCATTTTCTAGTAGCAAGGCAAAGTCAGAGTTGTGCAGGTTTAAGCACCATAAATTCATTTAACAAATGTTGCTAATGGACGTCCTGCGTTCTAGGCACTGCTGTAGGTCCTGGAATAGTGCATGGAACCAGGCAGATGAAGAGCGATGGCGTGCGTGCGTGGGTGCATGTGTGTTCTATATCATGTTTGAGACAATGAAGTCAGTGGCCACCCTCTATAGACCTGAGGAGAGTGAGGGAGCTGGCCATACAGCTATCTAGCAGGAGAGTGGTCCGAAGGGGAGAAACAAGTACAAAAGCCTAAGGCAGGAGGGAGTATTATGTGCAAAGAACAGGAGTCCAGTATACGCGCTAGGGGAAGTAGGCGAGTAGAGGGAGATTAAGTTAGAATTGGGCATGTATGTGCATGTGTACTTGATGTGGGGGTGTGTGTGTAGTGTGTGGTGTGTGTGTGTAGTATGTGGAGTGTACATGAGATGCAGGACCTTGTAGACCATGGTCAGGGGCTTTGGATTTTACTCTGTGTGAGAAGGGAAATCACTGGGGGATCTTAGGGATAGACATGGTGGAAAGATCGTGTGTGTGTGTGAGAGAGAGAGAGAGAAAGAGAGAGAGAGACAGGGTTTCACTCTTATCACCCAGGCTGGTGTGCAGTGGCATGATCATTACTCACTGCAGCCTCTAACTCCTGGGCTCAGGCAAGCCTCCCACCTCAGCCTCCAAAGTGACAGAATTACCTGTGCTTGCCACTGTGCCCAGCCAGAAAGATTTCTTTTCCACTGTTTCTATGTTTCAACCCCAAGCAGTGACCATCAGCAAAAACAGGAGGGTGAATGTCAACGTTTTTCACTATTCACTAATTTTCCCTTTCTCTACTCGTATAAGGCTCATGACATTCAAGATTTGACCTCCTTCACTGAAATATCTATAGTTAAAAAACAAACACAAAACCACCAAATTTCTTTCTAGTCATCAACTTCCTAAGAAACAATTAGAAACATTTTCCTTAGGATAACTTCTATGGTATCTTTATCACAGGGTAATTCTTTTTTTTTTTTTTTCCAGATCAACTTCCAGCTTTTGTTTATTGATTTTTATTAACTTTCATTTTAGGTTTGGGGGTACATATGAAGGTTTGTTACACAGGTAAATTCCTGTTAAGGAGGCTTGCTGTACAGATTATTTCATCACCCATGCATTAAGCCCAGCACCCAACAGTTATCTCTTCACAGACGGTAATTCTCACTTCACTCCCTTATGCCACTCCCGCAAAAAGCAGTTCCTTATAACTCAAACAGTTCTTTTCTCAGAAGTCTGCAAAACATTACAGAAGGAAAGTTTTACCTTTTTAAAATTAATCCTTATCATCACCCTTATAAATACTTAACATATAAATGTATGTCCCAACTACTTCCAAAAAGATTTGTAAGACATCGAATCCACTGGGCCAGCAGATGGAGAAAGTGATCCAACCCCTGATGATTCTTTCTTCTGTGACATTAGTCTTACCAGGCAAGGAGGGAGTGTTAAAATTGCTTACTTCAGAGTAAACAAAATTCTGGGAAGATCAATTAGAAAGGGGGAAGGAAAATACTATTTCTTTGCTGACTGCTCAAAGTAACATGGTTTTGGTTGTACGCAGTGGCTCACACCTGTAATCCCGGCACTTTGGGAGGCCGAGGCAGGCAGATCACCTGAAGTCAGGAGTTTGAGACTTTGGGAGGCCAAGGTGGGCAGTTTAACCTGAGGTCTGGAGTTTGAGACCACCCTGGCCAACATGGTGAAACTCTGTCTCTACTAAAAATACAAAAATTAGCCAGGTGTGGTGGCATGTGCCTGTAATCCCAGCTACTTGGGAGGCTGAGGCACGAGAATTGCTTAAACCTAGGAGGTGGCGGCTGCAGTGAGCCGAGATCGCTCCACTGCACTCCAGCTTGGGTGACAAAGTGAGATTCTGTCTCAAAACAAACAAAAAAAAGTAACAAGGTTTTTTACTAGCTATCCTTGGCTCTGATCCTACTTAGAAGAACCCTAAGTTCTTCTATTTGTTTACATAGTTGTTACGTATTTTTACCCATGCTTTGGCATTCTTTTTTATATCAACTAAGAACCAGTAAGTTGCCAAAATCTGGGTGATCACAGTTCATTGTAACAGCCAACAAGGGACATACCAACTGACTGGGATGGCATTTTGTAATTAAGGAGCGAAATGCCGGCACTTCCTTGCCAAAGGAACCGGGTAGATGCACAGACTCTCAGAAGCAAAAACAGTAGTAAGGAACAAGAACAAACAAAATCTGTTTGGATGAAAATGGAAAAGTGGGTGTCAGCACGGTGTGGTGGTGAAGAACGTGAATCTGGATTCAGGATGCTCGAGTCTGAATGTATTTCTGTGACTTTGACCCTCTTGTCCATCCCCCCCTACACCATCCACTCTCCCCCGCCCATTCCCCCCTGCCACCACTTCCTCACAGCAGGCTATAGCGAGGAGTAAAAGGGCTGATGCATGGCCAGTGCTGCACCATATCTGGCGCACAATGCTCCATAAGCTATTTGCAGCTATTTTTATACACTTGGTTATTCCTCCTAGTAGGGAGAGAATTTAGATCTGAGGCAAGGTTGGGGTGTTAGAAGCCCAGAAAGAGCGGTATTAGTAAAAGCAGCACACAATCTGATACGGTTGTTAGAGAAAGTCACAACTAAATAGGCCAGGGAGAGAGAATGTTTCCCACAGAAAATGTACAGTAAAACAGATAACACGGCACTTTCACCATGTGGAAACTGATTCCTAGGAAGGATGCCTGCTTTTTTTACTACAGTCATGCAATAGGATTTTATCTACATGAAAAAGACACTTTCACCTTTGGGAAATTTACTTGAAAAATGGTGATAAAATGTTCAACGTAATACAAATATCAACCTTCCTGAATCAATATTCAACCTTGTATCAACATTCCTGTCCCTTTATATATTCCCTAATGATTCTTCTGAACACCATCGAATTGAATGAAGTGTACCTAACTCCTACTGCAGTCTCTATTTATAGCCTGGAGTTATTTTTGAACAGTGCTAGGCACAAACACCAACTCAGTCCAGAGGAAACTTCGATTTAAGAGCAAAATTGTAAGACAATGAGTCAGAGGATTAGAAAGAAGGTGCTATTATATTCTCTTGCTCAAAGTCACCTACACAACCCAAGTAGTGTTTTCCACTCGGTTTCCAGGGGTAAACATTTAGCAATATCCAGAACTATGTTTCAGCCTCTGCGGTCATTTCAAAGGCTCTATAAACAAATGGGGTCTGGCTTCACTGAGGTCCAGGAGGTGCTAAGAGAAATTTAAGGCTAGACATGAAAGTAGAGTCACAGTTATTATACCAGACAGTATGACCTCATATGTTCTTCGATGGATTGCCCAGACTGAGCTCAATGAGGGTGAACGGGGAGGTGGGGGACGCCAGGAGGGGGTGGGAAGGGAACACACACACACACACACACACACACATACACACACACATACACAGCCCTCCCTCAAATCCCAGCCCCTCTCCCATTCCTAAATAGCAGCAATCCATGCAACTGTACTTAAGCAAACATGCCTCAGAGAGTACAAGTTGTCATATCTGGTAGTTCACAATAACATTCTCGCAACAAATGAAGGGTCCTTCACTTTAGATCTAAAGGCGGATAACCTTGATGACTGATCTTTAATCTGTTTTCATGCTTTTGCAAAATGATTATACACAAAGTTTTCCTCCAAACTTGCCAGGCGACAACTCTGAAAATTCTCAGGCCAGGCGCAGTGGCTCACTCCTGTAATCCCAACACTTTGGGAGGCCAAGGCGGGCAGATCACTTGAAGTCAGGAGTTCGAGACCAGTCTGGCCAACCTGGCGAAACCCCATCTCTACTAAAAATACAAAAATTAGCCAAGCATGGTGGCGGGTGCCTGTAATCCCAGCCACTTGGAAGGCCGAGGCAGGAGAATCGCTTGAACCCAGGAGGCGGAGGTTGCAGTGAGCCAAGATCGCG
Organism: Theropithecus gelada; assembly: GCF_003255815.1. Lineage (NCBI taxonomy): Eukaryota > Metazoa > Chordata > Mammalia > Primates > Cercopithecidae > Theropithecus > Theropithecus gelada. Next base: position 38,847,849 of record NC_037668.1, on the reverse strand, counting down.
CCATTGCACTCCAGCCTGGGCAACAAGAGCAGAACTCTGTCTCAAAAAAAAAAAGAAAGAAAAAAAGAAAATACTCCTATGTGCTACTTTATCCCATAAGGTCTGAACATATCAATATATTCTGGAGCCCACCTCATTTGACCGTATCCTGCCTGGATTCAAAGCACACCCCTTGTTAGAGCTTATAGAAGTTAGTTCCTAAGCATCTATGCACATGCAGGGGTAAGACTCCATTCCTCTGATACCTGGACCCAAACTGGACACAAGAAAAATCATCACCACCACCACCACCTTCATCATCACCATCACCATCATCATCATCTTCTTCTTCATCTTCTTCATCACTACTGTCCCCAGAAAGTGCGAGGAAGAGGAAGGAGAAAGGATTGTCGTACATACTACCACAACAAAAGCAAAAAAGGCCATCAGAGAACAAAGAAAAAACAAGAGGGGGAGAAGCTTTTGCAACTGCTATCCTTTTAAATAAACCTTACACTAAAACTTTTGGCCACTGACATGCAGAAACATAATTCACCAAAATTATAGAAACACATATAGGTACATTTGAGAGAAGGGGCCACTGGATTAGTGGAATTCTGACACTCCTTCCTTCTAAGAGACTGAACTTACATATAACTAAAACTCAACATGTCAGGGCATGAACCTACCCACCCCACTCACCAGAAGTAAAAAACACCAGGTCCAGATTTGCTCCCACAGCTGCTTGGTCTGATTGCATTTCAACTACCACTGGCAACAGGACAAAAGGCCAAAAAGTGTTCCCGTGTGCCCCAACTCTCAAAGGGAAGAAAGGGACTCACAATAGAATAGAGCAACCCAAACTTTCCAGCATGATCAGAGCCTGGTAGAAGCATGGACTCAGAGTACATGCCTACCAAACTAGTTAGCCACACAGGTTAATAACCCAAAACAACAATTTAACGGAGTCAGTGTCACACAGCACTTCTTCCAAACCGTGTTAATCTCCTTTCCCTGCACCGCAAACACACACACAAGTCTCCTGCAGGATAAATACCTAGGAGAGATCCTCAGGGAGGAGGGGCGTCTGCTCGCGGCACTGGGTGAGGCGGGTGGTAGGGGTGGACCCGTGCTGCTGGGCCTCTGTCTGGAACTGCTGGCGGGCACTGCTTGGGGGCTACTGGCAAGGGCAGGGGGACTTGGGGAGCTCGACAGAATGGAGACGCCTGAGGACGCCCATGGGTGAGTGACAGTGTAGGGGCGATACCGCGGGGATGAAGGCTGGCTTCCCGCAGCAGTTCCAGAGGCTGCACTGTGAGGACTGAGGGGAGTGGAAGGCACAGCCAACTGGCTGGCTGCACGGGAAGGTGAGGCAAGAGACGGGCCCATCACGGGAACAGAGCTCCAGAAACTGGGAGTGGGAGCTGGACTACTTTCATAGAGGCTAAATTAGTTGAGAAAGGGAGGAAAGAAGAGAAAAATCAAAGAAAAACTTGAGATAACTGACTAAAACAGAAAATATCAAGCTTTTAAAGGAGAATCATTTCAGTTCAAGTATATCTAGCAGATAAATATCTAAATAATTATAATCGAATTGCTCTATTGATCTAGAGGCTATACTTACAAGACAATAAAGTCCCCATACGAAGAATGATGTAGTACACACAGTCAACTGCTTCTAAAACTTCATCTACCAATATCTTAACCATAGAGTCAAAAAGTAATCATCTAGAAAAGAGAATTCCACTTCCAATGACTAAATCCACCTCCCCAAATATGATATATGCCATACCCTGTATGACACAGATTAACATTGTAAACAAACATTCCCTTCTCCTATATACTTCACAGTTATTTTACTACCAGTTAGATGTGCAAAGAAAACCACACTAACCTAGACAAAGAGCTGGCACCAAAGGAACCCACGTTGCAGAACATGGGGCTTGTTCCTGGATTGGAGCCAGTGTTTAGCAAGAGATTTCTGTCTGGTGACCGTGCTGCTGCAGCAATTGGCTGTGATGTGGCTGTCAGACTGGCAAATGGGTTTTCATCTCTAGTCTGAGTGGACATCATTAGCACTTCCATTAAAATCTGGCCAATCAAGTCCTTAAAATCGGAGAACACTGTTGGAAAGGCAGAATAAAGAATAGGTTACACACAGTTCGAACTCAGGTTACACAGCCCTTGAATAAGCCAACTGACCCCGAGTGGTTCAATGCAGTATCCTGGATTGGATTCTGGAATGGTAAACGGATATTAGTGGAAAACCTGGTACAACCTAAATAAAGCCTTGTGTTTAGTTAGTAGTAATTTCTTAGTTTTGACAAATGTACCATGGTTATATAAGATATTAACATCAGGGGAAACTGGGTAAAGTATATACAGGAACTCCCTGCACTAACTGAAACTATTCCAAAACTAAAAGTTTTTTAAAAAGAAAGTTGGGGTACAGTCATTGAGAGTTACCGCTGATGTATACTAATTGTAAAAAGAAGCTACTCCCAACTATAGAGGTTACTTTATTATACTACAAATGTAACTGGGTTAATATTTCTTAGTCTAGATATGTTTTATAGATAGTAATAAAACTATTAAGTCCAAGGTTCAAAAGATTTTATGAAGGGTCCAATATCTAGTCACCATGTGGCTGGCAGGAGCAAATGCTACATTCTAGCTTCCTTTTTATTCTTTGCAGCTCCCAGTTGATTTACTGTTGGTCTTTAGACACATTTTAAATACCACTAAAAAAAGTTTTAACTCATGGAAATTTTATCTGATTTGGTTATTTAAAATTACCACTTACATGTGTAAGATAGATTTGAGAATCTTAAGATTTATAATAAGAATAACAAGTAGCAGAGTTTCAAATACATGGTCTTCTCCATTAGCAGAGTTAATAAGTAAAATTAGAAATAGTCTTATCTATCCTCTGCAAACACAAAGGACTTCTTTTTTTCCCTCCTCAGAAGATAGGCAGCACAGAAAAGAAAAAGGCGATCTCCTTGATATTCACGCATCCATTTAAAATGTATCTATTGAGGGGACTATTTTGTGCAAGATATCCTTCTAGGCATTGGGGATACATCAATGAGTGAAAGAGACAAAAATCCCTACCATGAGGGAGGTTATATTCCAGTGATAGGCAAAAGAAACCACTCCAGCACACCTCCCATACCTCTTCTGCATTCCAAATGACTGCTGTAAAGAATAAGGATAGTGCCCTGATGCTGATATCTTGCTAAGAGTTTTAATATTTTGTTACGAGCGTGGCCTCTTAAAGTAGAATATCAGAAACACAGCAAAATGTCATTATGTTCTGTCTTGCTAAGCAATTTAGCCACATAGACCAATTCCACTGTCTATACATGGCTTCACAGGCACTTAAAGCAGGTATAGTTCATACAGAACACTTCTCTAAGGATCCCTGGAGATCACTCACTATATCTATACTTCATAAGAGGAGGTAAGGCCAGGCTTGGTGGCTCCAGCCTGAAATCCCAGCACTTTGGGAGGCCGAGGTGGGCAGATCACGAGGTCAAGAGATCAAGACCATCCTGGCCAACATGGTGAAATCCCATCTCTATAAAACTATAAAAATTAGCTGGGCGTGGTGGTGCATGCCTGTAGTCCCAGCTACTCGGGTGGCCGAGGCAGAAGAATCGCTTGAACTCAGGAGGCAGAGGTTGCAGTCAGCCGAGATTGCGCTACTACACTCCAGCCTGGTGACAGAGCAAGACTCCGTCTCAAATAAATAAATAAATAAATAAAGACGAGGTAATGCTCTAAGCACCTTCTTACTACAAAGGGAAAAACTTCAACCCTGAGAAAATGGAGACCATTAACTTATTTACATAGTATTGTAGAAATCATGAAAATGAAAAATAAGTTATCAATAAGATCAGTGGAAAGGGAAGAAAGTGGCTAAACAGCTGTGTCCTCATCAAGAAGTATCCCTGTCATCAAAAATACAACTCAAGAGCAAGAAGGAGTGAACGTGGATAACAGACAGCAAAGATCTCACGTCTTATTTTCTTGTTGAGTACTCTGCAGTACGACTGCTGAGCTAGATTCCTACCTTCTTTTGGGTTCTGCTTAAACTGTACAGAAAGAGAAGAAAGAAAGATGACATCTCTGTCCCGGTCCTTCCAAGAGACACGGAAGATCTTACAGACCAGCTGTAAGGCCTGCTCTTCAGACACTTCAGGGCCCGAGGAAGGCTCCTGGTGAAGAAGATTTGCGGGTTAATTTCAAATAAGACGTATGAGTTAGGTACTTCAATAGGAATACGTTATTCTGATTTAATTCATTATGAGTGATGATATTTTAAAAATGCATAAAACCATGCACCCACTGATGAGGGGAAAAGTAAGCCTGTTACTGTAACATCAAAGTTACAACATCTAAGTCTCATGAGCTTATAATACAATCTACGGGGAGCATAAAAGAGCAAAGATGGCCAGGCGTGGAGGCTCACACCTGTAATCCCAGCACTCTGGAAGGCCGCAGCCAGTGGATCACCTGAGGTCAGGAGTTCAAGACCAGCCTGGCCAACATGGTGAAGCCCTGCCTCTACTAAAAATACAAAAATTAGCCAGGCACGGTGGCGGGCACCTATAATCCCAGCTACTCGGGAGGCTATGGCAGAAGAATCACTTGAACCCAGGAGGCAGAGGTGGTGGTGAGCCGAGATCACGCCACTGCACTCCAGCCAGCCTGGGCAACAACAGAATGAGGCACTGTGTCAAAAAAAAAAAAAAAAAGAGCAAAGGTGTTATCAAAAGTCATCAAGGAAAAATATGTGATGTACATATCCTATCTATTTACTTTTCTGAATTCCACAGGACCAGGTTAACATTCTAGGTGCATGACCAATTTTCCTCCAGGAATTTTTCAAAAATGTAACATTTCTCATTACATACCACCACAGATAAAATATCATATATAAAAGAATTTTGTAAACATTAAAGAACTATACAAAATAAAGCACTGCACCACTAGGAGGCTACAGTGCAACTTCTTATTTTTTCCGTTTTTTGTCTTTTTTATTTTTGTTTACAGTGCAACTTCCAATAATCATTAACACACGTTGCTAAAGGATTCCTAATAATTTACTGAACAGAAAGTGATGTAATTATCTATATTAATACACACACACACACACCCCCTAAATGCAGAGCACTAAGCTCAGGTGATATTCATATATAAAGGCTTCATGTTTTCCAAAACCTTCCACTTGCTACTGGATTCTACACATTCTTGCTTCAATTCCCAGTCATTTTCCTCAGAATACTGCTAAAGATGTGACAATCTACTTGCTCAAAAGCAAAAGACCAGGCCAGGCACAGTGGCTAAGGCCCGTAATCCCACACTTTGGGAGGCCGAGGCGTGTGGATCACGAGGTCAGGAGATCGAGACCATCCTGGCTAACACGGTGAAACCCCGTCTCTACTAAAAACACAAAAGAACAGCCGGGCGAGGTGGCGAGCGCCTGTAGTCCCAGTTACTCGGGAGGCTGAGGCAGGAGAATGGCGTAAACCCGGGAGGCGGAGCTTGCAGTGAGCTGAGATCCGGCCACTGCACTCCAGCCTGGGTGACAGAGCAAGACTCCGTCTCAAAGAAAATTTTTTTTTTTTTTTCTGAGACGGAGTCTTGCTCTGTCGCCCAGGCTGGAGTGCAGGGGAGCAATCTTGGCTCACCGCAAACTCCACTTCCCAGGTTCACGCCATTCTCCTGCCTCAGCCTTCCAAGTGGCTGGGACTACAGGCGCCCGCCACCACGCCTGGCTAATTTTTTGTATTTTTTTTTTAGTAGAGACAGGGTTTCACCATGTTAGCCAGGATGGTCTCGATCTCTTGACCTCGTGATCCGCCCACCTCGGCCTCCCAAAGTGCTGGGATAACATAAAGAATTCTAATTTGCTCTAAATTAGTTCCTATTACAACCTAAATGTACTGATAAAATCATGGCCCTGAACCAAAAACAGATGGATATTATCAGATCAAAGGACTGAGTTACACTTCCACGAATAAGGGTAATCTAGGTTATTCATTTTTCCTCGAAAGAATAAAAATAATCACCTGCCTAGGACTTCCTGATTTGGGGTGGCCTCACTCTAACAGACTCTACAGATACAAGACATGAAATGTGTTTGTTTATATTACCTGTACCAAGGGCTTCATCGCTTACCAACCTTATCACTGAGGCTCCGTTTTTCTCTTCGATCATTTTCATCAACCTCCATGTTTTCAATTCCTGAATCCACATCCACCTGGGACATGCTTAAAGTACAAAAGACAAATAAGCCTTTTACCTTTTATAAACCTGCACAATGTCACTGTAGCTGCTCCGTGAGAAAAAGTTTTAAAGTATCAGTTAAATCAATCAGGAAAGCAAAATGATAATGGTTCATCTTCTTATTAATTTTTAAGAGTTCTTCATAAATTAGGATCTAAATAATTTGTCTCTCATATATGTTGGAAATATTTTTCCTAAGTTGTCATTTTCTTGAGTTCACGTATATCATTGGCCGAGTGCCGTCGTTCACGCCTGTAATCTCAACACTTTGGGAGGCCAAGGCAAGTGGATCACCTGAGGTCGGGAGTTCAAGATCAGCCTGACCAACATAGAGAAACCCCGTCTCTACTAAAAATACAAAATTAGCCGGACATGGTGGCACATGCCTCTAATCCCAGCTCCACGGGAGGCTGAGGCAGGAGAATCACTTGAATCCGGGACACACAGGTTGCAGTGAGCCGAGATCGCACCATTGCACTCCAGCCTGGGTAACAAGAGCGAAGCTCCATCTCAAATAAATAAACAAACAAATAAATAAAAGCATATCATTAAAGTGGGTTATCTATATATAGTATTTTTAAATGACATGAAATTCAACCAGGTCAGGTGTATCAGCATGCACCTATGGTCCGAGCTACCTAGGAGGCTGAAGCTGGACGATCACTTTAGCCCAGAAGTTTGAGGCTGTATGCACTATTACTGCACCTATGAATAACCACTATATCCCAGCGTGGGCAGCATAGCAAGACTCTGTCTCTGAAAAGAATTTAAAATTTTTAAAAATTTAATTAAGAAAATAAAAAATTCAACTGAAGTCTTATTACAAAAACTGGTTAAGTATCTATTATTTCCCTCTGATTAAACAATTGCCCTAGCACCATTTATTGCAAAGATCATCCTTTTTACATTAATATGAAATCTCCTATGTCACATGTCCAATTTTCATTAACGAGTGGGTCTATTTCTGGAGATTCATTACTGTTCTGTTAGACAACTGTCTGTCCCTGGTCAATACCACTTTGTCTTAATCACTAAAACTTCAGTAGTCTTGATATCTGCTAGATCAATGTCTCCACCTTATTCTTCTACTTTAAGAGGCCTTAGCAATCCCTGGCTCTTTCCTCTTCTACACATACTTAGGAATCAGCCTGAGGAATTCCTTAAAAACCCTCCTGGGATTTTGACCAAAATTTTTTTCCCTCGTAGAGATCAAACTGGGGAGAAGTAATATAATTATGTTACTGAGTTTTTATTACTTTCCAAGTATTAAGATCTTCTTTAAGGTCTATCAACAAACTTTAATAATTTTCTCTATAAAAATTTTATACTTCTTTTGCTAAATTTATTCCTAGGTACCATATGTTAATACTTTTTAATGAAATTGTGAATGGCACCTTTTTAAAAATTAAGTTTTCTAACTTTTTGTTGTTGGCAGACAGGAATGTAACAGATTTTAAATATACACTTCTTATAAGCAACTTGTTTATTTATACATAGAAAGTTTACATGCAAATAATTTTTTTTTTTTTTTTTTTTTGACAGAGTCTTGCTCTGTCACCCAGGCTGTAGTACAGTGGTGCAATCTCGGCTCACTGCAACCTCTGCCTCCCAGGTTTAAGCTATTCTCCTGTCTTAGCCTCCAGAATAACTGGGATTACAGGCACGCGCCACCACGCCCAGCTAATTTTTTGTATATTTAGTGGAGACAGGGTTTTACCATGTTGGCTAGGCTGGTCTCGAACTCCTGACCTCAAGTGATCTGCCCGCCTCGGCCTCCCAAAGTGCTGGAATTACAGGCGTGAGCCACTGCGCCCAGCCAACATGTAAATAATCTATCTACAAATTATCACTGTTGTTTCTTCCATTCCAATCCTTACTTGTTTCACTGCACTGCTGAATACAAGAAGAAATAGCAGCCAGGCGCGGAGGCTCACGCCTGTAATCCCAGCACTTTGGGAGGCCGAGGTGGGCGGATCACAAGGTCAGGAGATCAAGACCATCCTGGTTAACACGGTGAAACCCCGTCTCTACTAAAAATACAAAAAAAATTAGCCGGGCGTGGTGGTGGACGCCTATAGTCCCAGCTACTCAGGAGGCTGAGGCAGGAGAATGGTTTGAACCCAGGAGGTAGAGCTTGCAGTGAGCAGAGATCGCACCACCGCACTCCATCCTGGGTGACAGAGCGAGACTGTCTCAAAAAAAAAAAAAAAAAGAACAAGAAATAGTAGACATCCTTGTTCTTATTGCTGTTTTACAGAAAATGATGCTAACTTCTCACTATTGAATAGGAGAGTTGGTGGAGTTTATTGGCAGATGCCCTTTATATAAGTTAAAGACAGGCTATACTGTAGTAATACATACACTCTGAAATCTTAGAGGCTTAACACTGTAAGGATTTAGTTCTTGCTTACACAAAGTCTGATGAGAGTGAAGCATCCTTACTCCATCTTTAATCTATGCCATCTGCAATACACAGCCTCCAAGGTCACTGGAGCAAGAGAAGAGGGGGATGGAGGAGGAACATCGGCTCAACTGCCTTCATCTAAAAGTGACACATGTCACTCTAGTTCATAGTCTACCAGACAGAACTAGTCATTGGCCCCAATTTAACTGTAAAAGAGAATGGGAAATATGCTGGGGAGCATGTGGAATATTTGCTGAACTTTGTCTGTGCCACACTGTGAGTGTAAGGATACTCCTTTCTGTTCCTCATTTTCTTATTATCATGAATTAATGTGGAATTTTATCAAACTCTTGCAGCTACCAAATTATAAGGGTTTTCTTTTTAATATACAATATGGTAGAAGATATGTATAGATTTTCTAATGTCGATGTATCCTTACATTCCTAAAGTCAACCTAAATTGATCATGATATACTATATTTATATTATATTATATTATATTATTTTAAAACAAACTTAATTGAAATATAAGATGCCTATAATCCCAGCACTTTGGGAGACTGAGATGGGTGGATCACTTGAGGTCAGGAGTCCGACACCAGCCTGTCCAACATGGTGAAAGCCCGTCTCAACTAAAAATTCAAAAATTAGCCAGGTGTGGTGGCCCATGTCTGTAATCCCAGCTATTCGGGAGGCTGAGGCAGAAGAACTGCTTGAACCCGGGAGGCAGAGGTTGCAGTGAGCCGAGATCATGCCACAACACTCCAGTATAGGAGACAGAGTGAGACTCTGTCTCCAAAAAAAAATAAAGATAAATGCTTGAGGGAATGGACACCCAATTTTCCATGTGTTGATTTATTTATTATTATTTTTTGAGACAAAGTCTCACTCTGTTGCCCAAGCTGGAGTGCAGCAGTGAGATCTCAGCTCACTGCAACCTCCATCTCCCAAGCAACTCTTCTGCCTCAGCCTCCCAAGTAGCCGGGACTACAGGTATACGCCACCATGCATATTTTTAGCAGACATGGGGTTTCACTATGTTGGCCAGGCTGGTCTTGAACTCCTGACCTCGTGATCCACCCACCTCGGCCTCCCAAAGTGCTGGGATTACAGGCGTGAGCCACCATGCCCGGCCCCCATGATGTGTTTATTTTATTTATTTAATTTTTTTTTTTTTTTGAGAAAGAGTTTCCCTCTTGTTGCCCAGGCTGGAATGTGATGGCACAATCTCGGTTCACTGCAACATCCACCTCCAGGATTCAAGCTATTCTCCTGCCTCAGCCTCCTGAGTAGCTGGGATTACAGGCATGTACCACCATGCCCAGCTAATTTTGTATTTTTAGTAGAGGTGGGGTTTCTCCATGTTGGTCAGGCTGGTCTAGAAGTCCCGACCTCAGGTGATCTGCCCGCCTCGGCCTCCCAAAGTGCTGGGATTACAGGCGTGAGCCACCGCGCCCAGCCCCCATGATGTGTTTATTTTATTTTTATTTATTTATTTTTTTGAGACGGAGTTTCCCTCTTGTTGAACAGGCTGGAGTGCAATGGCACAATCTCGGTTTATGGCAAACTCTGCCTCCAGGACTCAAGCTATTCTCCTGCCTTAGCCTCCCGAGTAGCTGGGATTACAGGCATGTGCCACCACACCCAGCTAATTTTGTATTTTTAGTAGAGGTGCAGTTTCTCCATGTTGGTCAGGCTAGTCTAGAACTCCCAACCTCAGGTAATCTGCCCACCTTGGCCTCCCAAAGTGCTCAGATTACAGGCGTGCGCCACCGCGCCCAACCCCCATGATGTGTTTATTACACATTGCATGCCTGTACCAAAATATCTCAACTACCCCTTAAACATATACATCTACTATGTATCCACTAAAATTAAAAATTGAAAATAAAAACAGGCCCAGCTTGTTTCTTTGTTTAAATCTGTAAATGTCTTTATTTCCCTTTGCTTTAAACAGTTCCAGGCCAGGCGCAGTGGCTCATGCCTGTAATCCAAGCACTTTGGAAGGGCAGGAGGATCACTTGAGGCCCAGAGTTTGAGAACAGCCTGGGCAACATAAGGAGACCCTGTCTCTACCAAAAATTTAAAAATTAGTCAAGTACGGTAGCATATGCCTATAGTCCAAGCTAATTTGGAGGTTGAGGTGAGAGCACTGCATGAGCCTGGGAGGTCGCAAGGCTGCAGTGAGTCATGACAGCAGCACCGCATTCCTGCCTGAATAAAAGAGTGAGACCCCGTCTCGAAAAAAAGTCAGGAGTTCAAGACCAGCCTGACCAACAGGATGAAACCCCGTCTCTACCAAAAATAAATACAAAACTTAGCCAGGTGTGGTGGCCCACGCCTGTAGTCCCAGCTACTAGGGAGGCTGAGGCATGAGAAGTGCTTGAACCCTGGAAGCAGAGGCTGCAGTCGAGCAGAGACTGCGCCACTGCACTCCACCTTGGGTGACAGAGTGAGACCCTGTTTCGAAAAAAAAGAGAGAGAGAGAAAAGAAAACATAAAAAAGAAAAAGGGCAGTTCCACAGGAGTTCACATTTCCCAGTTGACAGTTACTTTTTTTCAACTATTATTCTGCCATCCTGTGGCCTCCACCATTGAGATATTTGGCTGTCATTTCTTTTCTAGATAATCTCTCTTTTCACTCTGGCTGCTTTAATGGTCTTTGTCTCTGCAAGGAGTAGGGGCATTTATATTTAAATAAATAAATAAATAAATAAATAAATAGGTTTTTGTCACCAGTGTTCTACAATTTCACCATAAAATGTGTAGGTATGACTTTCTCTTTGTTTATTCTGCTTGGGATTCACTAGGCTTCCTAAATCTGAAGATTCATATCATTTACCAACTCTCAACAAAAATTCAATCATTTATTATAATTTTTTTTTTTTTTTGAGACAGAATCTCACCCTGTTGCTTAGGCTGGAGTGCAGCGGTGTGATCTCAACTTACTGCAATCTCCGCTTCCTGGGTTCAAGCAATTCTCCTGCCTCAGCCTCCCGAGTAGCTAGGATTACAGGGGCATGCCACCACAACCCACTCATTTTTGTATTTTTAGTAGATATGGGGTTTCAACATGTTGGCCAGGCTGGTCTCGAACTCCTGACCTCAAGTGAGTGCCTGCCTCAGCCTCCCAAAGTGCTGGGATTACAGGCATAAGCCACTGCTCCTGGCCTGATTTTTTTTTTTAATAATATCTTTCAAACCAGTATAGAAAAAAACGTGGAATAAAAGTGAGCAGAAGGAAATCTCCCCAACTCTCTATTCTCCCTTTTTGATATTTAGATATATGCTGGACCCCTGTTCTCTTTTTCTTCTTTTTGAAAGCTGAACGTCTGCATTCACAATTTTAATGTTCTACCTAGAAATTTCAATCCTACATACATTTCATGAGAAACCAAGGACTCTGTCCTCTATATCTCTAAATATCTTTTATATTTTTCATCTCCTTTGTTCTTTATGGTACGTTCTGGGTAATTTCTTCAGCGCTTTCAGTTTGTCAATTCTTCCTTCAGCTATGTCTAACCCCTATTTAACTCTTACAGCAAGTTGTCAATGTGAATTACCTTTTCATTTCTAGATATTCTATTTGGTGGTGGTGGTTGTTGTTGTTGTTGTTATTATTATTATTATTATTGATGCAGAGTCTCACTCTGTCACCCAGGCTGGAGGGCAGTGACGTGATCTCAGCTCACTGTAGCCTATGCCTCCCAGGTTCAAGCAATTCTCCTGCCTCGCCTCCCAAGTAGCTGGGACTACAGGCATGCACCACTACACCCAGCTAATTTTCGTGTTTTTAGTGGAGACAGGGTTTCACGATGTTGGCCAGGTTGGTCTTGAACTCCTGGCCTCAAGTGATTCATGTCTCCCAGTTTCCCACAGTGCTGGGATTACAGGTGTGAGCCACCACACCCAGCCCCTTATTCATATTTTTAATTCTCCTTTTTTTTTTTTGAGATGGAGTCTCACTCTGTTGCCCAGGCTGGAGTGCAGTGGCACAATCTTGGTTCACTGCAACCTCCACCTCCTGGGTTCAAGTGATTCTCCTGCCTCGGCCTCCCCAGTAGCTGGGATTACAGGTGCCCATCACCAGGCCCAGTTAATTTCTTGTATTTTGAGTAGAGATAGGGTTTCCAGGTTGGTCTTGAACTTCTGACCTCAAGTGATCTGCCTGCCTCGGCCTCCCAAAGTGCTAGGATCACAGGCATGAGCCATCGAGCCCGGACTTAATTCCCCTTTTCATCTGTTTAGCCCACTGACACGAACTGAGGGCACTGCTTGAGGCGAGAGGAGCCAGGTCCAAGGAGTCTGACTTGCTCAACCACGAAAGGAATCAATACCTCAGCCACCCTTATCACCCATTTTTGGCACATATGCAACACAGGAGGGCTATTTCAAGACACCCTGATCCTTATGAAGCAAACAGGGTATTTGGCTTCCCTGTCTAAAATATTCCAAACTTTTAAATTTCACTAATCAGTAAAAGTTTTAGGGAGAGGCATATGCTTGCCAACTTTATATTTACAAAATGAGAACAACAGATTTCTTTTTTTAACTGACTACACCATTATTTCATAAAAGACATTTAACACACAAGCATAGTGGGCCAGGCACAGTGGCTCATGCCTGTAATCACAGTTCTTTGGGAGGCTGAGGCAGGCAGATCTCTTGAGGCCAGGAGTTTGAGACCAGCCTGGCCAACAGGTGAAACCCTGTCTCTACCTAAAATATAAAAATTAGTCAGGCATGGTGGCACACACCTGTAATCCCAGCTACTCAGGTAGCTGAGGCAGGAGAATCACTTGAACTTGGGAGGCGGAGTTTGCAGTGAGCCCTGATCATACCACTGCACTCCAGCCTGGGTGACAAGAGTGAGACTCTGTCTCAACAACAAAAGTATGAAGAACATCTCTGAATAATACAAAATCTTTAAATGTAATACGTTTGACCCTAATTTGCTAAGGACTGGCATGGGTCTCCAGCTGGCATTTCTGACTATGGACTAGAGACTAAAGTGAATGGATCTTTCTCTTTCCCTAAATAAAAGAGCATATTAGAAAACTGGCTTCATTTTACCTTTTCTCACATGAGACACCATCGATATCCATGCTCTGGGAACGTGAGAGAGACTGAGATTGCGTTTCAAGGCTATTAGAGGGCGAGCTGCTGAGAGAACTGACTCCTTCACTGCTCTGGCTTCGATGGGCTACTCCTAAACAGAAAACATAGGAAGGATGAAGCCCCATGGGAAATAATGTTCAAGTTATTTGTAATAGCAACAGTAAACACGCACAGTCTGCAGTCACACTGTCATGACATTGCAGCAACCGAGGAATTTCTATCAGAAGATTATATAAAAAGCTGGAAACAATAATAAAATCATAGGAACATCACTAAGAAATCATAAGTTATCAATATACTTCATATGAGGTTGGTAACAGAGCTACCCCTAATACCTAAAACTCACCCCTCATCACCTCTCTTGCACCAATTCAAACTATGGTCCACAAATACAAATCAGAAACATAAATTAACTTCCATGATAGTCCAGAAAAATCCTTGGAATGCACCCAAAAGAAGAAATATTAATAAACCAGGCCATTGCAGTGGCTCATGCCTGGAATCCCAGCACTTTGGGAGGCCAAGGCAGATGGACAACCCGAAGTTGGGAGTTCGAGACCAGCCTGGCCAACATAGTGAAACCTCATCTCTACTAAAAATACAAAAATTAGCTGGGCGCCTGTAATCCCAGCTACTCAGGAAGCTGAGGCAGGAGAATCCCTTGAATCTGGGAGGAAGAGGTTGCAGTGAGCCAAGATCACAACACGCACTCCAGCCCAGGCGACAGAGCAAGACTCCATCTCAAAAACAACAAAAGGATGTATTAATAAACCTAAAGAAAAATGTGTGATAAAGCGAGTATAATAAAATGTTAATGAGACCAGGCATGGTGGCTCATGCCTATAATCCCAGAACTTTGGGAAGTCGAGGCAGGTGAATTACAAGGTCAGGAGATTGAGACCATCCTGGCTAACATGGTAAAACCCCGTCTCTACTAAAAATACAAAAAAATTAGCTGGCCAGCCTGGCTAACACGGTGAAACCCCGTCTCTACTAAAAAATACAAAAAACTAGCCTGGCGAGGTGGCGGGCGCCTGTAGTCCCAGCTACTCAGGAGGTTGAGGCAGGAGAATGGCGTAGACCCGGGAGGCGGAGCTTGCAGTGAGCTGAGATCCGGCCACTGCACTCCAGCCTGGGCGACAGAGCGAGACTCCGTCTCCAAAAAAAAAATTAGCTGGGCGTGGTGGTGGACACCTGTAGTCCCAGCTACTCGGGAGGCTGAGGCAGGAGAATCACTTGAACCCAGGAGGCAGAGGTTGCAGTGAGCCAAGATTGCGCTACTGCACTCCAGCCTGGGCAACAGAGTGAGACTGTTAATGTTAAATTTTAAAAAAGTGAATGACAGAATCTGGATGGTGAGTATACGGGTGTTCCCTGCAAATTTCTCTCAACTTTCCTATATGTTTAAAATTTTTATAATAAAATGTTGAAAAAAATACAAGAGGACTCAACAATGTCCTTTGATATAGATTGATCCATTTATTGGCTGGACACCTTAGTGGAAATTAAAAACCTGACACTTTGCTGCCCTCACAGAGCTGACAGTATAGTGAAACTGTAGTCATTAGCATAGGGACAGATGATTTCTCACAACAATTTCCTCATCGATGTCTCTAAAATCATGTTTTACATTGAAATTTTAAAAATTACTTTAACTCTATGAATATCTTCCCATGAAAAAAGAAGAATGTTTACCCAGGCATTTGCAAATACTTTAAAATATATATATCTATAGTGCTGAAAAGGAAAATGACACATGTTTTAAAAAACTATTGGCTAGGCACGATGGCTCACACCTGTAATCTCAGCACTTTGGGGGGCCGAGGAAGGTGGCTCATTTGAGGTCAGGAGTTCGAGACCAGCATGGCCAATGTGGTAAAATCCTGTTTCTACTTAAAATACAAAATTTAGCTGGGCATGGTGGCGCACGCCTATAATCCCAGCTACTTGGGAAACTCAGGCAGGAGAATCGCACTAACTTGGGAGGTGGAGGTTGCAGTGAGCCAAGATCACCCCACTGCACTGCAGCCTGGGTGACAAAGCAAGACTCCACCTCAAAAAAAAAAAAAAAAAGATATGAAAAAAGAAAATTTGAGTTACCCGTTGTAGTGAAAACAATTACTGAATAAATATAATTTTAACACTTCCAGCATTCTATGAAAGCAAACTTGCTACCTTTTAATGTTTCTCTTCAATGAAGAACACTACAAAACATTTATTCATTCCTGAAAGCAGTTCTTCACATGTACTAATTTATTAAAACTTCTGCACGACTTACGAAGGAAATAAGAAGGAACTTGATACCAAAGAACTGAATATGGAAAGGGAAAATAGTAACTTTAAGTGGAAAAACATGGCCAGCACTAACTTAAGCATGTGATGATGTTTTAACACCACCAGGGACATCATGTGGATATTACATACCCCTGATACGATGTGATGGGAACGGCACTTCACCTGTGTGACAAAATCTTCCCCAAAACCCACAACCCCAGTCTCATCATGAGGAAAACACCAGACAAAGCCAAATTAAGGGACATTCTACAAAGTACTGACTAGTATTCTTCAAAATTGTCAAGATCATGAAAACAGGACTGAGATACTGTCGTAGACCAATGGAGACTAAGGAGACTCATGTTTAGTTAAAATCATATTCAGGCTAATTCCTTAGTTTTGACAAATGAACCAGATATTAACATTAGGGGAAACTGGATGAAGGGTACACAGGAATCCTGTATACTATCTTCATAACTTCTCTATACATTGAAAGTTAGTCTAAAATAAACATCTATTTTACAAA
This sequence comes from Theropithecus gelada, assembly GCF_003255815.1. Lineage (NCBI taxonomy): Eukaryota > Metazoa > Chordata > Mammalia > Primates > Cercopithecidae > Theropithecus > Theropithecus gelada. The sequence continues at coordinate 38,831,255 of NC_037668.1, read as the reverse complement.
AAAACCAGGACTGGACACCGGTTCCATCATTTCTAGTTTTGTAATCTTAACCGAATCTTCTTACTTAATATTTTTACCTATGCTCTACAATACTGTCATCTGTGCAGCCTACTTCGTAGTTCTACTTCGAGGAGCCAATGAAAAAAAACAATGTGAATGTGTTTACAAGTTCTATAGATACACCTGTACGCGTCAGACAAGAACAGAATGAGAAATCAGATTTGCCTTGTTACCACAACATCTGCTCTGGTCTTGCCCACTTTTAGCATATTTAAGTACTAAAAAAGAGAGGGGGAGGCCAGGCATGGTGGCTCAAGTCTGTAATCCCAGCACTTTGGGAGGCTGAGGGAATAGATCACTTGAGGTCAGGAGTTTGACACCAGCCTGGTGAAACTCTGTGTCTACTAAAAATACAAACATTAGCCGGGTGTGGTGGCACACACCTATAGTCCCAGCTACTCGGGAGGCTGAGGCACGAGAATTGCTTGAACCCGGGAGGCAGAGGCTGCAGTGAGATCATGCCACTGCACTCCATCCTGGGCAACAGAGTGAGACTACATCTCAAAAAAAGAGAAAAGAGAGGGGGAACCTTATCCTACCACGGTTCAATGACTTTTCCCTCTCAAGCTATCATTTCAAATAATCACACAGGTGTAATTCCTGTGGATCCACTGATGCTTCTACAGTGGCATTACTTGTTAAAAGTAACTCACAGTGAACAAACAAATGTAATTTATAATCTACCTAACTACTGTAGCTAAAAAGGATATATGCATAAAACTGGATTTTGAGTCCCCCCAGTCCTCATACCTCATTTATCTCAACATCTAAGGTCATTTCCTCCCCCCTGCACCCCTCCCTGATAACTAAGAATACATTTCACAGTGAGTATTTAATAGTCACTGAACACTTTGGGAGGCCAAGGCGGGTGGATCACCTGAGGTCAGGAGTTCAAGAACAGCGTGGCCAACATGGCGAAACCCTGTCTCTACTAAAAAATACAAAAAAATAGCTGGGCGTGGCGGTGGGCGCTTGTAATCCCAGCTACCCAGGAGGCAGGAGAACTGCTTGAATCTGGGAGGCGGAGGTTGCAGTGAGGCGAGATGGCGCCACTGTACTCTAACCTGGGGAACAGGGCAAAACTCCTTCTAAAAGAAAAACAAAGTCACCGAATACAAGAGAGCTTTGAGGGTATTTTCTAAATTTATGGCAGCCACATCAAATGGATGCTATTAGTGAACTCTGTACTTGTTCTTAGTACCTTAGTTTCTCTATAAAATGATAGAACTGATGTTTAAAAAAAAATCTCTAACACTTTACAGTTCCATTAAAGTTACAAATTACGTGTTGCTATTTTTTGAAAACCATACTGCATAGTTTACAATAACAAATCTAAATACTCCATTATGCACCCCCTGTCAAAACAGTGACAAATTTTAGAAACAAAAGAGAAACTGAACCACACAACCTTGGCTGGTGAACATTTTCTGACCCTTCACAAAGGCTTTCTCTCAGGTCAGGGCTGAACTAGTCTCTTTCATCTACCACATTCAGGGAGCCCCGGGAAGACGGGAAGACGGGAAGACGCACCACCTGATTAAACAGAACAGCCTGAAGTCAAGAGGCCTAAGGCCACAAGGTAACAAGTTATTTTCATTCTTTAGGATCACAATATTTCCTGTCACTAGGAGAAGAAAGGAACAAAGGAGTTTTGCTTCACTAAGGATAGGGGATGGGTACGGTGACAGGCCAAGGTGTGGCTCTCAGTCTACTTCAGGGGATGAATCCTGCCAAACCTGACCAATGTCCACTTGCTGGAGGCTGGCTAGGGCTTGATGTTAAAGCTCTCCAGGTATGAACATTCAACTCTAGGTGTTAAAGGTGACAAATTCTTCTGAATCCAAAGATTTCAAAATCTTAACTTTTTCTTAAACTTACTTCCCTTGGATTCCAATTGGGAAACTGGAGAGAGGCCGGGTACAGTGGCTCATGCCTGTAATCCTAACACTTTGGGAGGCCAAGGTAGGGGGATCGCTTGACCCCAGGAGTCTGCGACCAGCATCACCAACATGGTGAAACCCCATCTCTACTAAAAATACAAAAAAAATTAGCCAGGCATGGTGGCGGGCGCCTGTAATTCCAGCTACTCAGGAGGCTGAAGCAGTAGAATTGCTTGAACCTGGGAGGTGGAGGCTACAGTGAGCCAAGATTGCGCCACTGCACTCCAGCCTGGGCGACTTGAGCAAGACGATGTCGCAAAACAAAAAGAAAGAAGAAAAAGAAAACTAAAGAGAGATGGTGAAGAAACCTCCCAGTGTAGTCCCAAATCAATGCAGTCAACCCTACTACTTCCTGGATACCTATTATGAGCTCAACAGATAAAAGAGAAATACAAGAAAGTTTCTTTTTCAGAGCTTTCAATCTAGTTTGGAAGACAAGATAAATGTACCCAAAACTAAGAGTGGTTTGTGTGGCACAATCTCTACTGGTTATAGGCCTTTTGGGGTGAATATATATGTTGACTGGGACAGCAACAGAGAACATGCTCTGAAAATCAAGATAGTGAATTACATGAAGAGGGTGGAACATGATTACAGAGCACTTTGCAAGCCCTCAGATTAGATTATAATTGGAAATAAGGAGATGAGGAAGGCTTTCAAGCAGGTGAGTGACATGTATTATCTTTCCCACCAAGCCATAAGATCTTTAAGGGACAGGAACACATGGTATAGAAACCACTCTCACAATATTTGCCCCTGGGCCTTTGTTAGGCTCGGACACATGACAAAGGCCATGAAAGCAGCACCGTGGCACAGTTCACATCCCACTGTGTGGGGAGAGTGCTAGTGGGCAGTTTGGAGTCAGAAGCAGACAGCTGGTAAAACTACAGGCACAGCAGAGGTTGCAGAATCAGGTTAGCAAAAATGGGGCAGGGGGTGGGGGCTACAGATAGGGAAAAGTACAAGAATCAACCCCAAGTCAAAACAGGAAGTGTATTGATTCCCAGCACTGCACGCTTCTCATGAACAAGACACCATCAGCACTTTTACCAGATTTACAAAGTAATTAGTATGACCCTAGAATAATGCTATAAGATGAAGCCCAGAACTAATAAAACATACCCCTTTGCTGGCCTAAAGGCCACTCTAATTCGAGGAAGTGCCCATGCCAGCATAGGACATACCTGTTCTAACTCAGAATTAAAATGTACAAGCAAAAAGCAAAGGATTTCAACCACGGCTAGGAGCCTTCTGAACTCAGTAGCCTTTTAGGGGTCCTGCTGCAGCCCTGAGGCCTTGAGGCTTCTGTCTGAGCCTCTATCTCTAGCCAGCTGCTTAACCACCCTGGAATTCTCTTTCTCCCAAGCTAGACCAAATAGAAGAGAAAAAAGGAAAAAAAAAAAAGATTTTAATACAGCAATCAATGATAGGACCAAAGTTATAATTTCGTTGTCATTGTGGATAGCATTCTTAGCCAAAGACAACTTACCATAAAAGAATGGCTTCGATTTTGTTGACATTCCTACAGATGTATTAATAAGCAAACATAATGTTTATTAAAGACTCAAAATTAGAGAAGGAAAATGAGGGGAAATTGAAGATGACTATTCCAGCCCTGTCTTGCATCAATCATTGGCAAGTCCATTCTTGCCCCAGGACCTTTGCATCTGTTTTTCTTCTGTCTGCAAAGATCGCCCCACAGATATCCACTTGGTTTGCTCACTCACTTCATTCAGGCCTCTGCTAAAAATGTCACATTCTTCTAGAACCAGAAATACCACTTGACCCCAGCAATCCCATTACTGGGTATAAACCCAAAGGATTATAAATCATTCTACTATAGAGACACATGTACACGTATGTTTATTGCAGTACTATTTACAATAGCAAAGACTTGGAACCAACCTAAATGCCCATTGATGATAGACTAAAAAAAAAAACGTGGTACATATACACCATGCAATACTATGCAGCCGTAAAAAAGAATGAGATCATGTCCTTTACAGGGACATGGATGAAGGTGGAAGCCACCATCCTCAGTAAACTGACACAGAAACAGAAAACCAAACACTGCATGTTCTCACTCATAAGTGGGAGCTGAACAATGAGAACACAGGGACACAGGGACGGGAGCAACACACTGGGGCCTATTGCGGGGAGGGTGGGCACAAGGTGAGGGAGAGCATTAGGACAAATACCTAATGCATGCGAGGCTTAAAACCTAGATGACGGGTTGATAGGTGCAGCAAACCATCATGGCACATGTGTACCTATGGAACAAACCTGCATGTTCTGCATGTGTATCCCGGAACTTAAAGTTAAAAAAAAAAACAAAAGTCACCTTCTTAATAGGACCTACAGCAATTATGTACACACCCCCAGCGGTACTTATGCCAACATACTGGTCTCTTTTCCTCTATAATCACCGTCATCTGAAAGATTTTATGGTTTTGTTTGTTTTTGTTTTTTGAGACAGAGTCTCACTCTGTTGTCCAGGCTGGAGTGCATGGCACAATCTCGGCTCACTGCTACCTCAACTTCCCAGATTCAAGTGATTCTCATGCCTCAGCCTCCCCAGTAGCTGGGCCTACAGGTGCACACTACCACACCTGGCTAATTTGTGTATTTTTTTGTAGAGGTAAGGTCTCACTATGTTGTCCAGGCTGGTCTTAAACCCTGGGTTCAAGCGATCCTCCCACCTAGACCTCCCAAAGCGCTAGGATTACAGGCATGAGCCGCCATGCCCAGCTGGGTATTTAAATTGTTTTCTCTCACTAAAATATAAGCCACACAGCCTAGAACAGAACCTACTGCATAGGGGGATTTAAATAAATATGATGTATTAAGTGAAGCCTATGTGAATTTAGAGCATTCAATAAATCAATGTAACAACCAACATAAACAAACAGATAAAACACACCAAACAAATCTGGAGGGATAAGAATAGGCCAGGAACAGTGGCTCATGCCTGTAGTCCCAATACACTGGGAGGCCAAGGTGGGAGGATCACTTGAGCCCAGGTTTTGAACCAACCTGGGTAACACAGTGAGAACTCGTCTGCACAAATAATTAAAAAATTAGGATGGGCGTGGTGGCAATTCCAGCACTTTGGGAGGCCACGGCGGGCAGATCACCTGAGGTCAGGAGTTTGAGTACAGCCTGGTCAACATGGTCAAATCTTGTCTCTACTAAAAATACAAAAATTAGCAGGGCGTGGTGGCCGGTGCCTGTAATCCCAGCTACTCGGGAGGCTGAGGCAGGAGAATTGCTTGAACCCGGGAGGCAGAGGTTGCAGCGAGCCGAGATCACATCATTACACTCCAGCCTAGGCAACAAGAGCGAAACTCCAACTCAAAAAAATATATATATATATTAGCCAGGCGTAGTGACGCATGTTGGAAGGGTGAGGCGGAAGGATCACTTGAGCCTGGGAGGTTGAGGCAGCAGTGAGTTGAGATTCCATTGCTGCACTCCAGCCTGGGTGACAAAGTGGGACCCTGTCTCAAAAAACCTGGTGGGTAGAGGTTGCGGTGAGCTGAGATCATGCCATTGTATGCCAGCCTGGACAACAAGAGCGAAACTTCGTCTCAATAATAATAATACTGTTGTTTATAAAAAGTAGAATTTTTAAAAATACATAAAACGTTATTATTTATGACAGTCAACATTCTGTACAATAGATCACTAAAGCTTTTTCCTCTGATCTAGCTGAAATTTTGTACCCTTTGATCAACATCTCCTTCCTCATCCACCCCCATTCCCTAGCCTCTGGTAACCACCATCTATTCTCTATTTGTATGAGTTCAACTTTTTAAGCTCCCACATATTAGTGAAAACATGCAATATTTGCCTTTCTGTGCCTAGCTTATTTCACTTAGCATGGTGTCTTCCAAGTTCATCCATGTTGCCACAAATGACAGAATTTCTTTCTTTTTGAAGGCTGAATAATATTCCATTGTGGATACGTATCACAGTTTCTTCTCCCATTTATCTGAAGATGGATTCTTTTTTTTTTTTTGAGACGGAGTTTCGCTCTATCGCCCAGGCTGGAGTGCAGTGGCCAGATCTCAGCTCACTACAAGCTCTGCCTCCCGGGTTCACGCCATTCTCCTGCCTCAGCCTCCCAAGTAGCTGGGACTACAGGCGCCCGCCACCTTGCCCGGCTAGTTTTTTTTTTGTACTTTTTAGTAGAGACGGGTTTTCACCATATTAGCCAGCATGGTCTCGATCTCCTGACCTCGTGATCCGCCCGTCTCGGCCTCCCAAAGTGCTGGGATTACAGGCTTGAGCCACCGCGCCCGGCCTGAAGATGGATTCTTTAGGTTGCCTCCATACCTTGGTTATTTGGAATAATGCTGCAATGAACATGAGTGCAGGTATCTCTTCAGCATATAAATCTAATTCCTTTGGATATATACTCAGAGTGGGACTGCCAGATCATATGGTAGCTCTATTTTTAGTTTTCTGAGGGACCTCCATATTGTTTTGTAAAATAGCTATATAAATTTACACTCTCACCAAGGTACAATTTTTTTCATTCTTTCTTTTTTTTTTTTTTTTTTTTTGAGATGGAGTCTCACTCTCACCACACTGGAGTGCGTGGCGTGATCTTGGCTCACTGCAACCTCTGCCTCCTGGGTTCAAGCGATTCTCCCACCTCAGCTTCCAGAGTAGCTGGGATTACAGGCACCCACCACCATGCCCAGCTAATTTTTGTATTTTTAGTAGAGACGGGGTTTTACCACGTTGGCCAGGCTGGTCTCAATCTCCTGACCTCATGATCCCCCCCATCTTGGCCTCCGAAAGTGCTGGGATTACAGGTGTGAGCCACCACACCGGGCCGGTAGAATTTTCAATCAGATAAACGCCTGTGTGAAAATGCTCCAAAAAAACCCCACAACGCATAGCCAGGAGCCTGAGAAAGTGACTATTTGTGGCTGTACTCTGTTAAGTACAGGACACCAACATCTGCACCTCTTCATAAGTTCATGCCCTCATGCTAAACAGTGAGCCCCTGGAGGCCCCCAACTGAGACTTCCCCATCCTGCAATCCTAGCTCTCAATACAGTGCCCAATAGACAGAAGCCATTTGTTAACTATTCAAGTGCATGAATGGAAGCAGGATGAAGACCATTTGAGTCAATATGTTAAAGAATAATTTTAAGTTAAATAATCATTAAGTAGGTTAAAAACTAGCGGCCAAAGAAAAGAAACAAATTCTGTTTCTGATCCAGACCCCAGAACTAGCCCAGAGGCCAAATATATAATCTGGCTTCTCACTAGTTCCAAAGAGGCCCCTGTTCATTTCTGCTCCCACAGCAAAGGATCTTTACCTGGGGTCCACAGATGGAAACAGATGTTAAGGGGCTGAAATTATAGCAGTTTGACTAGTTGCTAAGTCTTTCATTTAAATCATTAGTAAAGAAGCACATAAATAACTATATTAAAATATTTAAAAACACGTTGATAACTATATTCCTATATAATTGTGTAATCCTATTTTGTTACACACATTTAAAAGTAAATTTTGGGCCAGGCGCGGTGGCTCAAGCCTATAATCCCAGCACTTTGGGAGGCCGAGACGGGCGAATCACAAGGTCGGGAGATCGAGACCATCCTGGCTAACATGGTGAAACCCCATCTCTACTAAAAAATAAAAAAAAAAAAAACTAGCCGGGCGAGGTGGCGGGTGCCTGTAGTCCCAGCTACTCGGGAGGCTGAGGCAGGAGAATGGCATAAACCCGGGAGGCAGAGCTTGCAGTGAGCTGAGATCTGGCCACTGCACTCCAGCCTGGGTGACTTAGCGAGACTCCGTCGCAAAAAAAAAAAAAAAAAAGTAAATTTTGAGGTCAGGTGCGGTGGCTCACACCTGTAATCCCAGCACTTTGGGAGGCCGATGGAGGAGGACCACTTGAGGTCAGAAGTTCAAGACCAGCCTGGCCAACATGGTGAAACCCCGTCTCTACTAAAAATACAAAAAAATTAGCCGTGCGTGGTGGCGCATGCCTGTAATCCCAGCTACTCAGGAGGTTGAGGCAGGAGATTCACTTGAACCCAGGAGGCAGACTATGCCACTGCCCTCCAGCCTCGCTGACAAAGTGGGACTCCATCTCAAAAAAATAAAATAAAAGTATATTTTGAGAAGTTAATCAAAGCCTTCCCCAGTTTGCCAAAGGGAACCATGGAATGAAAACAATTGAGAACTCCATGCCTGTAATCCCAACACTTTGAGAGACTGAGGCAGGAAGATCGCTTGAGGCCAGGAGTTCAAAACCAGCCTAGGTAACATAGTAAGACTTCATCTCTACAAAGAAATTAAAAAATTAGCCAGGCATGATGGCTCACACCTGTAGTCCCAGCTACTTCTGAGGCCGAGGCAGTAGGACCACTTAAGCTCAGGAGTTTGTGGCCGCAATGAGCCATGGTCTCACCACTGTACTCCAGCCTGACTTTGTCTTAGAAAAACAAAAATGAAACCTGCCAGCTCTAGAGAGTATACAGGCAACTGGAAGACCCATTCCACTAGACCTAAGAATCCTGTCAAGATGAAAATGGTTGATAAAGGACCTGTCGGGGGACTCCAAAGCAATCATGACCTCCTCTTCAGAGGTCACGACAGCGAGGAAGGTTAAGGCCTTCGTTGGATATACTCAAGATGTTTGATAAGCAAACATCAAAGAGAAGACAAGCATAATTCCAAAACAAGGCTGTAAAATAAAATCACCCGAGACAGTTAAGAAGTTCTGAAGATGAAGCAATCACAAATCATCTAAAGATAAGGGAAGGAACTAAGAAAACTAGACTGTCCTCCAAAGAATTTAATAAACACAGATATTAAAAAGGAAATGAAAGAACATCTCCTCCCCAACTAGGCTAAAAGCTCTTTAAGGAAAGAAACTGAGTCTCACTCATCTTTGCACTGCCATAAGCAAGTACTGTGTGTGACCTGCAGTAAGCCCTACATTTTAAATGTAGAAGTAGCAGAATCAGCCAGGCACGGTGGCTCACATCTGTAATCCCAGCACTTGGGAGGCTGAGACAGGTGGATCACCTGAGGTCAGGAGTTCGAGACCAGCCTGGCCAACACAGTGAAACCTCGTCTCTACTAAAAATACAAAACTTAGCCACGTGTGGTGGTACACACCTGTAACCCCGGCTACTCGGAGGCTGAGGTGGGAGAATCACTTTAGCCCGGGTGATGGAGGTTGCAGTAAGCCGAGATCATGCCACTGCATTCCAGCCTGGGTGACAGAGAGAGACTCTGTCTAAAAAAAAAAAAAAAAAAAAAAAAAAAAAAAAAAAAGCAGCATAATCAGTGTTAAATATAAAAAAGTGGCATTCGTCTGTAGGAAAAGCATCACCCACATATATAAAGTTCTGAGAGAGGCAAGAGCAGTGCCATATAACAATGCAGTAAAACATGAAGAAATGTCTGGAATGGCAAGTCTGGAACAGCAGTGACCTGTGGACTTAGTTCCACAGGCACTAGTTATGTTGTCATGTACATTTGAAATATTTTATATAATAACTTTTTTCTAATTTTAGAAGAAAATGAATAGACTGAGGGTTTTTTAAATTCTGCTCAGCGCTCAGCACACCAGGAAAAACAGAGACAATCCAGCTGGTTGTGGTGAGAGGAACAATGTCAGCCAGCTGTTTTTCAAAAGAACTCAAATCTTACTTCACTTCTAACATTTCCAACAAGAAATATTTCTTTCATTCATTTAGCCACAGAATGCCTGGCATTTCCAGGGTGCTTGCCATGTGCTAAGCGTGATGCTGGGGGTAAGGGGATGAGCAACACTAGCAAGGCTCCTGCCTAACCTTACATTCAAAGGGAAGAGGAGACACAGATCAAAAACGAAGAAATAATATTCCTATTTGTAAGGAGGGTCTTAGCAGATGTAAGCAAGTTTAAATAAGCTCATACTCACTTAGGGTAGTCCCTAATCCAGTAGCTGTCATAAAAGGGAAATCTGGATACAGACACACACAGAACAAAGATGGCCATGTGAAGACAGAGGTGAAGACTGGAGTTATGTTCACAAGCCAAGAAATGCCAAGGACCACCAGCAGCCATCGGAAGACAGAAGAAAGGATTCTCCCTTTGAGCAGGGGGCATGACCCTGCCAACACCTCGGATTTGGACTTCTAGCCTCTAGAACTGTGAGAAAATAACACTGCTGCTGTAAGCCTTTAAAAGTTCATGACAGGTTGTTACAGCAGCCCTGGGAAACTACAGAAGCAGATGGCACTGCAAGAAGCTGGGACTAGGCCGGGCACAGTGGTTCATGCCTGTAATCCCAGCACTTTGGGAGGCTGAGGGGGTGGATCATTTGAGGTCAGGAGTTCGAGACCAGACTGGCCAACATGGTGAAACCTAGTCTATACTAAAAATACAAAAATTAGCTAGGCATGGTGGTGGGCGCCTGTAATCCAGCTACTTAGGAGGCTCAGGCAGGAGAGTTGCTTGAACCCAGGAGGCAAACGTTGCAGTGAGCCAAGATCGTGTCACTGCACTCCAGCCTAGGCAACAGAGCGAGACTGTATCTCAAAAAAAACGAAAAGAAAAGAAAAAGAAAAACAGAAAGCACTTTTTGAGTCTGGAACAAAAATCTCTCAACCACATTCAGTGGATAATAAATCTGCCCACTAGCCCTAGGTCTAACTTCCAGGACCACAGAAAACAAATACAAGCCATCACCTTCATCATGCCAACTTTTCACACTCTCTAATGGACAGCTATCGTTTCACACTCTCTAATGGACAGCTATCGTATTTTCTTGAAATTTCTTTTTCTCTTTTTTGAGACAGGGTCTTGCTCTGTTGCCCAGGCTGGAACGCAGTGGTGTGATCACAGCTCACGGCAACTTCCACCTCCTGGGCTCAAGCAATTGTCACACCTCAGCCTCCCGAGTAACTGGGACTAAATGTGTGCACCATCACGCCCGGCTAATTTTTTGAATTTTTTGTAGAGATGGGGTTTTACTATGTCACCCAGGCTGGTCTCGAACTCCTGGGCTCAAGGGATCCTCCCACCTTGGCTTCCCAAAGTGTTATGATTACAGGCATGAGCCACTGCACCTGGCCTGAACAGAGAATAGATGTAACCTGTCTTAAGAGAGATTTTCTGTTTGTTTTTTCACTTGTTTATTTTGGAAATCATGAAAATCTGTTTAACCCATCAGAGCATGGCTAATAACATCCAATTGTTTGTGACTATGAATAATGATGACTATGTGAGAAACATAATCAGGACTACTTAGCATAGAGGTGCACAGGCAAGAATTAACCATTTAGGGAATGCCCAAGCGTTTCTGTTAGTTTGTGTAACAGCATATGGGCTGTTACACAATGTTGCACTTACGCTTTAGTGGGGCCCCTCTGGCTCTACACTGAGAACAGACTCAAGTAAAGCAAGGGTGGGCATGAGAAGACCAGTTAGGAGGCTGTTCCAGAAATCCAGGCAAGAGATGCTGGTGCCTTGGAACTGGGTAATAGAGGTGGAGGTGATGAGAAGAAACGAGGTGGTGAGACTCTGGTCTGCTTCTAGTTTTCTGACACCTCTAGAGCAGGGCCAAGCAAGCTCTAGTCCACAGGCCAAATCTGGGCTACTGCCTGTTTCTGTAAGTGAAGTTTTACTGGAACACAGTTACGCTTGTTCATTTACATATGTTCTATGGCAGCTTTTGTGCTACAGAAGCAGAGATAAACAGTTCTAACCTCACAGCCTCCAAAGCCAAAAATATTTACTATCTGGCTCTTAACAGAAAGAGTTTGTCAATCCAGGTCTAGAAAATATCAATTGTCATTTATTGAGATGGAAACCTGGGAGAAGATAAAATGTGAGGAAACAGCAAAGCCTGATTTGGGGCATGCTAGCTGTGACATGCCTGTTAGACATCCAAGCAGAGATGTCAGGTAAAGCGCTGGATGTATCAGCCTGAGGTTCAAGGAGCAGGTCCAAGTTGGAGATAAAAGCTTAGGAATCATCAAATGAGGGTAATTAAAGCCAGGACACTGGATGACATCAGTAAGAGAATAAACCTGGACAGAAAGGACAAGAGGTTAAATATTGAGCCCTTGAATCCTAACATTTAGAAGTCAGGGAAATGAAAAGGAAGCAGGCAAAGAGTGGAGAAGGAACAGATAGAGAGACTGCGGGAAAACCAGGAGCATGTGCTGTTCTGGAAGCCAAAAGAAAAACGTGTTTCCAGGAGAAGAGGGTGAAAGCCATGTCTAATGAGGCTGACGGGTCAGACCAGACAGTGACTCAGAGCAACCACAGAGCAACCACGGGAAGCCTCGCCTGACCGGAGTTGATTCAGCAAAGAGTGCAAGGGCAGAAGGGGACGGAGAGGACAGGCAATTCATTCCAGAAGTTCTGCTGCAAAGGTTTTGGTGCAGAGATGTGGGGGAGACGCTGGCAGGGGGAATTAGATCAAGAGAGTTCCTTTTGTTCATTCCCATGATGGGAAAAGTAATAGCATTATATAGGCTGTTTAAAATAAAAAAAAAAAAAAAGGCTATATGAGATGGAAAATCTGATGAAGGAAGAGAAAGCAACTGCTGGAGGGAAGGCTGAGTAACTGAGGGGAGATGGGTTCTAGGGTCCAGGCTTCAACAGGAGACAAGAACTGGGCACACATACAGGTAGGCAGATGGATGTGATGACTGGGGCTGAAAGAGGTTCCCTGCCTAGGCTCTGCCTGCATCTGTTTTCTCAATGAAATATGAACCCAGAGTTATGAACCCTGTGGTGGCACATGCCTATAGTCCCAGCTACATGGGAGACTGAGGCAGATGGAACATCTGACCCTAGGAGCTTTAAGCTGTAGTGCACTATGATTATGCCTATGAACAGTCACCACACTCCAGCCTGGGCAACATAGCAAGACCTCAGAGCCAAAGGAAAGGAAAGGAAGGGAAAGGAAAGGAAAGGGAAGGGGAAGGGGAAGGGGAAGGGGAAGGGGAAGGGAGAAAGGAAGGAAAGGAAAGGAAGGAAATAAAAGGAAGGAAATGAAAGGAAGGAAAGGAAGGAAAGAAAGGAAGGGAAGGAAGGGAAGGAAGAAAAGAAAGAAAGAAAAAGAAAGAAAAGAAAAGAAAAGAAAAAAGAAAAGAAAAGAAAAGAAAGAAGGGAAGCCAGGCCATCAGCTGAGAGAGTGAGCATGGAGAATGAGGTCCTGAACACTGGAGAAGGTATGAAACAGATCAGCAGAGTGAGTGAACTGGGAAGCATGGTGTAACGGCCTGCCAGTATCAAGGGTCTACTTGAGTTTGTGATCATGAATTTCATTTTTGTTGTTGTTGTTGTTTAGCGTCTCACTGCATCACCAGGCTGGAGTGCAGTGACGTGATCTTGGCTCACTGCAACCTCCACCTCCCGGGTTCAAGCGATTCTCCTGTCTCAGCCTCCTGAGTAGCTGGGATTACAGGCACCTGCCCCCGCACCTGGCTGATTTTTGTGTTTTTAGTAGAGACTGGGTTTCACCATGTTGGCTAGGCTGGTCTCGAACTCCTGACCTCAAGCGATCTACCCACCTTGGCTTCCCAAAGTGCTGGGATTACAGGCATGAGCCACCACGCCCAGCCACGTAATCATGAATTTGAAATGAGACAGACATTTCAAAAGTTTTCAATTAGTTCAAATGGTTTCAAATGGTTCTGAGTTTTTCTATAGCCTTATTCCAGTGCATGAGAGAGATTAGGTGGGGAATGGGATTTAACCAAGATCCTGGTTTAAATAAGCAAATAAGACAAAGTGACAGAGGTTCTCTCCAGGACAGATTCCAGCATTTCAGGTATGGCCTGACCAGGGTGAGGCAAAGAGCACTGTTGTCAGTACTGTGTCCAAGGAAAATCACATTTGGAATCCTGAACCCGTCAATCCTACCAGAAGACCATCAGAGCTTCTCAGAGACATACAGAGGAAACATTATAGGCAAGGGCATTCTTTATTACTAATAGGTGTTTTGGCTGAACCACATTAGGTCTAAACATTTATATATATATATCTATAGTCTACACTGATACCTATCAAGAAGTACAGGAACAAAACCTCTGCAAATACTTTTAATTGACACATGATTCTAGATCAAGAAGACAGATGATGTAGGTTGACTATCAAATTATTAGATAATATTATGATCAATGCAGGCCTCTTAGCACCCCCTTTACCCAACTAGAATCCTAAGTAATTATAAAATAATTATTATATGACAATAATACTATGCTTGATTTCAGAAAAGTTCACAGACAAAAGAGAGATATTTGCAAATACACAGTATGAAGAAATATTATCATTTCCCAACAAAGACAGTCCTGGATATCAAGCATCAGCTCATTTATTATAAAGAAATAAACTTTTACTTTTAATGAGATAGTTCTAAAACATCCTATCAGGTAGTTTTGTCCTCTGAAAAGTTAGAGAAAAAGTTATGTGCCAATGTAGAATGAAGACGAGGAAATCTGCAATTAGAGGTGTTCATTTTGACCATTATTTTAGTCTTGCATTTTCAGATTATTTTATCTTAAAACCATCAACCAAATTCATAAAATCAGCAGACCCACATTCAGTCTTAATCATCTTGTCATCAGAGATAATACCTAAACCTGTTTGGGGAAAAAAAAAAATGCAAGTTATGGAAAGAAAAGCAATTGGTTTAACAGATTGCAATAAAAAAAAAAAAAAAAGGCGATAACACAACACATTGCAATGGTATTTAAATTACTGCTTGGAGGATTTTAAAGAGCTGATGTCCGCTTCATTTTAATCTGTTCTGGAAACATGGCAACCATCAGCTTAACAAAAAGCTAAGAAGAATTACAAAAGAGTCCCAGGTATGAAGCTCGGGCTTACCTGATGCACCTATTGGGGAGGTAGCTGGGGTCATGTTGTGGACATTGAGACCAAGACTCTGAGAGGGTCCTGGGGCTGATGCCGCTATGGGAGGCCCTGGAGGGTTCTCCCTCTGGGGAGAGGTGAGTGGGGTGGTTGGCTGAGAGGTCTGTCCACCAGCAAGTCGTGCAAGGCGCCTCCGTCGAATCTACAACGTCAGGGGAAAAGAGCATTCTGTAACTAAACAGCAGAAACACAATTCTGCCAGAGAATGACATTATCCATAACCACACCAGAGCTTAACAACTAAATACGCCTTGAGCAAAAGTACTCTTCTGAGAGAATAACTCGCTCTACCACTATTCTTACAAGCTCTACCACTTGAGTTTTTAACAACTGGATCTTGGCCAGGTGCAGTGGTGCCTGCCTATAGTCTCAGCTGCCTGGGAGGCTGAGGTGAGGGGAATCGCTTGAGCCTAGGAGTTCAAGACCAGCCTGAGCAAGGCAGCAATACCCCACCTCTAATTCATACACACATGAATACGTATATACATACAAACATAAATACATATATACTGTATGTTAGTTCCCTTACCATCTCTGTTTATCACACCTCCTTGGCCGATATGGTGACTTTACAGTAAGCATATTACACTTTATTTTAGAGAGAGTCTGATATGGTGACTTTACAGTAAGCATAGTACACTTTATTTTAGAGAGAGTCTCTCTCTGTCATCCAAGCTGGAGTGCAGTATTTCAATCATAGCTCACTGCAGCCTTGAACTCCTGGGCTCAAGTAATCTTCCCACCTCAGCCTCCTAAGTATCTAAGACTACAGGTGCACACTACCATGCCCAGCTAATTAATTTCTTTAATTTTTGGCAGAGATGAGGTCTCACTATGTTGCCCAGGCTGGTCTCAACCTCCTGGCCCCAAGTGATCCTCCCACCTTGGCCTCCCAGACTACTAGGATTATGAGCGTGAAGCACCATGTCCAGCCTATGCTTGTAACACACTAAAGCTTGGTGTTATTTTAATAAAATGACCTAACTTGGTCATTTCAAATAGGTAAGATTTAAAAATAAATAGCCAATTGGCTGGGTGTGGTGGCTCACACCTGTAATCCCAGCACTGTGGGAGGCCGAGGCGGGAGGATCACGAGGTCAGGAGTTCGAGAACAGCCTGACCAACACGGTGAAATCCCATCTCTACTAAAAATACAAAAATTAGCCAGTTGTGGTGGTGCACGCCTGTATCCCAGCTACTCAGGAGGCTGAGGCAGGAGAATCGCTTGAACCCAGGAGGTGGAGTGCAGTTGCAGTGAGCTGAGATGGCATCACTGCACTCCAGCCTGGGCAACAGAGGGAGACTCCATCTATCTCCAAAATAAATAAATAATAGCCAATTTAATTCACTAAAACAATGAGAAGCAAAAGTTACACTAAGAAACAAATTTAACCATCACTTGCAGGAGCAAATGATCAGGTTTTCTTTTTTTATTTGATTCAATAAAAATATAATCTGCCACTTCTTCCTTTTAACATATAATTAAAAAGTAACACCTTATTGAAAGAGAGAAATAATCCATTCATTCAAAATGTATTTGTTGAACTCTTACTAACAGCAGGGCATCTCCAAAAGCTTCCTAATAGATTTACCCATGTCCCCTGAGCAAAAGCAGCCAGATGTTAAAAAAACATAGACTGTATAACCCCATTTCTATAAAATTTGAAAATAAGAAAAACTAAACTATACCATTAGTTTGGATAATGGTTATCCTTGGTGGGAAAGGGGCAGGAAGAAGCTTGGGAGAGGCAGGAGTGAACTTCTGGGGATCTGGTAATGGTGTTTTGTTGTTGTTGTTGTTGTTGTTATTTTTAACTAGCATCACAGGTATCTTCACTTTATGAAAACTCACTGGGTTGTATACTTACAACTATGAGTAATCAGTTCATGGGTATTCATCTTATTCTTCTTCATAATATACATGTTAAATACAGTCTTCTGTATAGAATGTAAAATTTTTTTTTTTTTTTTTGAGATGGAGTTTCCCTCTCGTTGCCCAAGCTGGAGTACAATGGCACCATCTCGGCTCACTGCAACCTCTCCCTCCCAGGTTCACACAATTCTCCTGTCTCAGCCTCCCAAGTAGCTGGGACTACAGGCATGCGCCACCACACCCACCTAATTTTTAATTTTTTTGTAGACATGTCATCTCACCATGTTGCCCAGGCTGGTCTCAAATTCCTGGGTTCAAACAATCCTCCCACCTCAGCACCCCCAAAGCGCTGTGATTACAAGTGTGAGCCATCGTGCCGGGCCAAGTTTCATTATCTTACAGACAGTTAAATTTAGGAGTTCATGCTTGATTTCTAATTCAAATTCAACCTTTATTATTGACTACTTTACTTATCTGGAGCCTATCCGGATAAGTCACTTAATGGCTCTGTGCTTCAGTTTCTGCCCAATGGACGACTGTACACTGCACATTTGCACAACGGGGATGAAATCATTGGCTGAGGGGAGTCCGAGGTGGTGGATCATTTGAGGTCAGGAGTTCAAGACCAGACTGGCCAACACGGCAAAACCCTGTCTTTACTAAAAATACAAAGATCAGTTGGGCATGGTGGCACACGCCTGTAATCCCAGTTACTTCAGAGGCTGAGGCAGAAGAATCGCTTGAACCTGGGAGGTGGTCATTGCAGTGAGCCGATATCACACCACTGCACTCCAGCCTGGGCGATGAAGTGAGACTCTGTCTTAAAAAAATTAGAAAAAAACCAGGGTCTTCCTCATACGGTTGTGAGAAAACCACCACCCTGTCCCTTTCCCTACTTATTTTTTCACCATGGCTGTGATCTGCCCTATGACATGTGTGATATATTTGTGTATTGCTTAGTTTCTATCCCCCTACTTGAAGTTTCTTAAAGGCAAGGACTTCTGTTGCACCAGTGCCTAGAACAGTGGTAGGCACATGACACATGGTAGGTGCTCTCTAAATATTTGCTGAATAAATGAAAAATACTAGAAAAATGCACTGAACATAAAATTGACTAATTTATTAGTTGACATTATCATTATCATTGGAAGAGCATACCTACTATTGTTGGAAAAAATATGAAGTCACCTTAAACCTCAGTGCCAAGTTCAGCCCGAGATGTTAAATTTGGATGTTCTGCTCAGTGATATAAACAGAGAATAAATGTTCTGACTCACTGTAATACAGGGTTGAAGAAAGAAAGGATTCTAAGGTTTCAAAAAAGGTTGAAGAATCGAGACTTTGTGAAGCATGTTGCAGACTATTAAGCAGGAAGAAAGAGTTAAGAGACAGAGGCAGGTCCATACATGACATAAGGGGTAGGAGAAGATTGGGAGAATACATCCTGCCCCATCTTAAAGATCTGCTGGAAAATTTAGGAAGTGCCATACAGGGGGCAGCATTCTGGGGTGCCCACATCAGGGCTCTCAGTAGAGGATGACACCCTTCGGTGGTCTGACTGCCTTCTACACTGGTGGCAGCTTTGAACTGGGTTAGCAACCTGGGAATATCTGGATTGGGGACTCACAAGAGAATGGCTTTGTGCAATCACAGGTATAAAGGTTTACCTCCAGCCTGGGCAACATGGAGAAACACCGGCTCTGATCTGCCCTATGACATGTGTGATATTTTAGTAAAAAATACAAAAACTGGCCAGGTGCGGTGGCTCACGCCTGTAATTCCAGCACTTTGGGAGGCCAAGGCAGGCAGATGGCCTGAGGTCAGGAATTTGAGACCAGCCTGACTAACAGGGTGAAACTCCATCTCTACAAAAAATACCAAAAATTAGCCGGGTATGGTGGCATACCTCTGTAATCCCAGCTACTCAGGAGGTTGAGGCAGGAGAAACACTTGAACCCAAGAGGCAGAGGTCACAGTGAGCCGAGATCGCACCACTGCACTCCAGCCTGGACAACAGAGCGAGACTCCCTCGCAAAAAAAGAAAAAAGAAAAAAAAAAACTGTGCCAGGTGCAGTGGCTCATGCTTGTAATCCCAGCATTTTGGGAGGCCAAGGTAGGTGGGATCACTTCAGGTCAGGAGTTAGAGACCAGCCCAGGAGGCGGAGGTTGCAGTGAGCCAAGATTGCACCATTGCACTCCAACCTGGACAACAGAGCAAGACTCAGTCTTTAAAAAAAAAAAAAAAAAAACCGGCCAGGAGCGGTGGCTCTTGCCTATAATCCCAGCACTTTGGGAGGCTAAGGCAGTCGGATCACGAGTTCAGGAGATCAAGACCATCCTGGCTAACACGGTGAAACCCTGTCTACTAAAAATACAAAAAAATTAGCCGGGTGTGGTGGCGAGCGCCTGTAGTCCGAGCTACTTGGAGGCTGAGGCAGGAGAATGGCATGAACCCAAGAGGTGGAGCTTGCAGTGAGCTGAGATCACGCCAAGCCTGGGCCACAGAGCCAGACTCCGTCTCAACAACAACAACAAAAAAACTGAGGTGGAGGCTGGGGAGGTCAAGGCTGCAGAGAGCCATAAACTCCAGTCTGTGCGACCTGGTGAGAGCTGGGTCTCAAAAAAAAAAAAAAAAAAAGTGTATCTAATTAATTTGACTACTAAGAGATGCAACCTCACTTTTTATCACAAACAGAACACATAAGATACACACCAAAAATAGTCACAACACACCAAAATATGATTAAACATTTTTCTCATTGTTTACTTGACTTTTTTAACATTAAGCCCAGAGGACTGGCATAATCTCCTTTAAGTTAAACAAAAGTCCTTTTTAAGAGAATTTTGTTTTCCCATTATCTCACAGAGAAAAAAACAAAAGTATAAAAAAAAAAAAACTTCCAATTCCTCAATTTGTGTCCTAAACCACAACTCAAAAGCCACACATAATAATTATGAAATCTCATTCCTAGAGTTTTTCTTGTCTGTTTCAGTTCTTATTTCACAAATGACATTAAAATAGGGCTTTCTCCTAATCTGTTATATCATGATGCAGCACTTCCTACCCTCACGTTCCTGATGAACTAAAAATAGATTCAAAACAGTGAAGGCCATTGTGATTTCAGGCAGAAGCTAAGTCAGGATGGGCCAAACTGTTCCTCTTAGTTTTAGCAGTTTGTGGGGAAAAACACCCATAAAACACTGTTATAAGTTTAACAGTCATTCTACAAAAGCGTCTTACTTTTCTAAATTAAAAAAAAAAAGTGAATTCCAATAAAAAGAAAAATAATTGCAAATACTTTCTTTGGGGTAGTCTCCTTGTAAAGATGAAGATAACTCCTAGTTCTGGGTTTTTTTTTTTTTTTTTTTTTTTTTTTTTTGAGATGGAGTCTCGCTCTGTTGCCCAGGTTGGAGTGCGGTGGCACGATCTTGGCTCACTGCAACCTCTGCCTCCCGGGTTCATATCATTCTCCTGTCTCAGCCTCCCGAGTAGCTGGGATTACATACATGCACCACCACGCCTGGCCAGTTTCTGTATTTTTAGTGGAGATGAGGTTTCACCTTGCTGGTCAGACTGGTCTCGAACTCCTGACCTCAAGTGATCTACCTGCCTTGGCCTCCCAAAGTGCTAGGATTACAGGCATGAACCACCGCGCCTGGCCAATAACTCCTACTTTTATTACTGGTTTTATTTTCTTTTTTCATAGCTGGCCATGTTTAAAACTTATTAAATGCTATGAAAATTTCACAGTATGCCTAATCTAAGCCCAACAATGTTTCCCCAAAAAATGCATTTACATCCGAACATCACAGCTCTGTGATCTAAAATTCTTCAGTTTCCTTTAAAAAAAAAAATTTCATGGTCAGATGCGGTGGTTCACATCTGTAATCTCAGCACTCTGGGAGGCCAAGGCAGGGGGATAACTTGAGCCCACAAGCTCAAAATCAGCCTGGGGAACATGGCAAGACCCTCCCAATCCCACAAAAAATAAAAAATTAGCTGGGCATGGTGGCACACACGATGTGTAGTGCCAGCTACTAGGGGGACTGAAGCAGGAGGTCAAGGCTGAAGCGAGCTATGATTGTACCACTGCACTCCAGCCTGGGTGTCAGAGTAAGACCCTGCCTCTAAATAGAGAGGGAAGGAGGGAAGGAGGGAAGGGAGGAAGTGAGGAAGTGAGGAAGGGAAGAAAGGAAGGGAGGAAGGGAGGGAGGAAGGGAGGGGGACAATGATATATGTTATATTCACTTTGATGTCTACCGCTTTTAAAATGAGGTATACTTTTATGTTATGTGTATTTTACATTTTTTAAAAAAATTGAATTGAAAAAGTCAGTTGTAAAAGAGTACACGTAGTGATTCCACTTATTTTTTAAAAGGATGTAGATTTACATTATAATGGACATTATTATTAGTGCAAATTATACATAAATGCAAATGGCAATGACACAATACATTTCCAGTTTTCCTCATCTTTCTTCTTTCACAGAATTTCTGAAGAAAAGAATGAAAACCATTATTATTTCCCACCGCATCTACCGTGGGAAAACCTTCAGATGAGAGTGCGGCCCTGCTCCATAACGTCTTCACTCCAAGACCCAGGGTGGAAGAGCAGCCTCTAATGGGAACACTAGCGATCGCCCAGGCAAAGGGCAAGAGGCAGGGCAAACTCCACACTGGCGCAGCCGTAACACGTTCAATTCTGTTCACATTTAATTGGCCAAACAGTCCAGGGCTAAAACTACCCCAGCAGGGTGGGGAAATAGAACCTTCCCCAGACAGGGCTGGTGAATATGTGGACAATAATACAGTGACGTCTCCTCTTCCTTCAACACACAGCTGGGCACTGGTGGTTGCTTACTTACTGGGCACCTGCCCCTTCCTTCCCCCTACGCTCCTCCCCTCCCCTTGCCCCATAACTGCTCCATATCCTACTCCCTGACCTGGATCTTTGCTCAAATGTTACCTTCTCAATGAAGCCTTCCCTTCCTTCCTCTTAGTTCCCATCTGCTTTAGTGGTTCTCCATATTTTCAAATAGTTCAGCCCAAACCAACAAGTATGTGTGGGTGTATAGATGTATACACACACATTTATATACAGACAGAGAAAGGGAATGTGACAAAAAATAAACTGATGAATCTAGGTGAGTCATTCAAATTTTCTGCAGATTTAATAATTTTCAGGGCCAGGCACGGTGGCTCATGCCTTTAATCCCAGCACTTTGGGAGGCCGGGCGGGTGGATCACTTGAGGTCAGGAGTTCAAGACCAGCCTGGTCAACGTGGTGAAACCCCACCTCTATTAAAAATACAAAAATTAGCTGGGCGTGGTAGCGGGCACCTGTAATCCCAGCTACTCAGGAAGCTGAGGCAGGAGAATCACTTGAACCTGGGAGGCAGAGGTTGCAGTGAGCAGAGATCATGCCACTGCACTCCAACCTGGGCAACATAGTGAGACTCTTTCAAAAAAAAAAAAAAAATCCAGAATAGAAAGTTGAGGGAAAAGTTAGACCCACCAGCATGGCTTGCGTTTTTTTCTTTAGCCATGTAAGGCGGCATACAGTAGGCACAGAGATGCATTAGCCAGGGTTGTAGAGAGAGGAAAAGGAAGTGAGAAAGCGACGAGGTGATAGAGAGTGGAATGGAAGGGTGATGATAATGAGGCAGACACGGGAAGCCCTGGCAACATCTGGATTCTTGATTCCAGTCTCTTCTTGTGACCCAGCTATCTTTCTATCCCTAGGTTCAGAAAGAAGACTCCTGTATCCTTACAATAAATACCATTTTTGGCTTAAGCCCAATAAGATGTTCTATTACTTACTGCACGTATGCATAGAAATACTTCAATTCCCCACAGATGTGATCAGCAGTTTGCTTGTGCATAGAGTATCACCTTACTTTTTTTCACTACCTTGTATTAGGTTTCAGGAATCAAATTCATTTATGCTAACTGTATATTCATGTAATAACTGAATCATCCCAGAGAGCAATTTTGAAAATCGAGCAACATACAAATGCTATGTGCTTATTACGTGACTTGAGTTTCTTTTTCAGGACAGGTAGGGGTAGGCAGACGAGGAACAAAGGAGCGCCGGCAGAGGTCGGGAGGCTTTGTGAACACACACACTGTTTAAGGAACGCTGAGCAGTTGGTAAAAGTGAGTGTGTACGGACATGGTGAGGCACAGACAAGAAAGACAAGCCGCAACAAGCTCGTGACGAGCTGTGAATACCATCCTAATACACTGAACTTGTTCATGAAGGCAAGAAGAAATCCTTTGAAGGATTTAAGCAGGTGAATAACCAGGTCAGATGTACTTCTCTTTTCTTTTCTTTCTTTCTTTCCCCTCCCTCCCTCCCTCCCTCTTCCTCCCTCCCTCCCTCTTCCTCCCTCCCTCCCTTCCTTCCTTCCTTCCTTCCTTCCTTCCTTCCTTCCTTCCTTCCTTCCTGAGTCAGAGTTTTATTTTTGTTGCCCAGGCTGAAGTGCAATGGCATGGTCTCAGCTCATTGCAACCTCTGCCTCCCTGGTTCAAGCAATTCTCCTGCTTCAGCCTCCCAAATAGCTGGGATTACAGGCACCCACCACCACACCCGGCTAATTTTTGTATTTTTAGTAGAGATGGGGTTTCACCATGTTAGTCAGGCTGGTCTCAAACTCCTTACAACCTCAAGTGATCCGCCTGACTTGGCCTCCCAAAGTGCTGGGATTACAGGGGTGAGCCACCTCGCCCAGCCCAGATATACCTTTTAAAAGAAATCACTCTAGCTACTGTGTGGAGAATGAATGGAGGCAGGGCACAAGCAAGCCTGGGCAATGGGCATGGGAAGGGACAGTTCCAGAGATACTTCATGTGTGTCCCCAACAGAACTTGGCTGTTATTTGGAAGTGAAAAATGAGGAAGATGAAGAATACAGATAACAGGCCCGGATACCTAAATGAATGGTAAAATACCCTAAAATTGAGAATACAGAAGGAGATTTTAAGAAGATGGGTTACGATTAGATTACTGAGTATGAGGTACCTGGAAGAATACCCAACCAAAAATGTCCTACAGGCTGCCGACATCTGGGTTTTTTTGTTTTATTTTTGAGACAGTCTCACTCTCTGTCACCCAGGCTAGAGTGCAGAGGTGCAGTTTCAGCTCACTGCAACCTCTGCCTCCTGGGTTCAAGCGATTCTTCTGTCTCAGCCTCCCCAGTGGCTGGGACCACAGGCATGAGCCACCACACCTGACTAATTTTTGTATTTTTATTAGAGACGGGGTTTCGCCATGTTGGCCAGGCTGGTCTCAAACTCCTGACCTCAGGTGATCCCCCTGCCTTGGCCTCCCAAAGTATAACCAGCCCCAACATCCATTTTATTCGCCATCACTATTTTCTTTCTTTCTTGTGTGTTTTTTTTTTTTCTGAGACGGAGTTTCACTCCCAGGCTGGAGTGCAATGGCGCAATCTCGGATCACTGCAACCTTCACCTCCCAGGTACAAGCCATTCTCCTGCCTCAGTCTCCCGAGTAGCTGGGATTACACAGGCATGTGCCACTACACCCAGCTCATTTTGTATTTTTAGTAAAAATGGGGTTTCGCCATGTTGGTCATGCTGGTCTTGAACTCCTGACCTCAGGTGATCCACTCGCCTCGGCCTTCAAAAATGCTGGGATTACAGGTGTGAGCCACTGCACCTGGCTTCACTATCATTATTTTCTTGTTCTAGGAAAGATTTAAAGTGATTAACAAAAAATACATTAAGAAGGCCGGGTGTGGTGGCTTATGCCTGCAGTCCCAACACTTTGGGAGCCCGAGGTGGGCAGATCACCTGAGGTCAGGAGTTCGAGACCAGCCTGGCCAAAATGGCGAAACCTCATCTCTACTAAAACTATAAAAATTAGCTGGGTATGGTGGCTCATGCCTATAATCCCAGCTACTTGGGAGGCTGAGGAAGGAAAATCACTTAAACCCAGGACATGGAGGTTGCAGTGAGCCGGGATCATGCCATGGCACTCCAGCCTGGGTGACAGAGCGAGACTCCATTTCAAAAGAAACAAACAAAAAAACACACATCAAATGTATTTTCAATTTAACTTAATTAAATTAACAAGTTTAATTCAAAGAGATAAGGAAATTAGGACAGAAGCAAAATGATGGTAGAAAAAATAGGGCCAGGCACAGTGGCTCAGGCCTATAATCCCAACATTTTGGGAGGCCGAGGTGGGTGGGTCACAAGGTCAAGAGATCGAGAGCATCCTGGCCAACATGGCGAAACACCGTCTCTACTAAAAATACAAAAATTAGCTGGGTGTGGTGGTAGGCGCCTGTAATCCCAGATACTCAGGAAGCTGAGGCAGAAGAATCGCTTTAACCCAGGAGGAAGAGGTTGCAGTGAGCCGAGATTGCACCACTGCACTGCAGCCTGGCGACAGAGCGAGACCTCGTCTCAAAAAAAAGAAAAAGAAAAAAGAAGATAAAGCCAGGAGTGAGATCAGCACACACTACACACGTATAGCAACACAGTAAGCAACTGACAACGCTCCTCAACATCAGCAGATGATTAATGGCAAAACAAGATTCAACGGAAAACGTTTGAGAGTAGCCCAAAGGAAGAGATCCAAGCATCAGCTTTGCTGGTGCGGCTTGATTTCAGGGTAGAGTTGAGAGTACCTGGGGCAGGCGTCCAAATCCTGGGACCCATGAAGGCCAGGAGGACCTTCAATTCCCTCAAGATTTTCAAGGAGATCCCTTACCCCAAAAAATCTTAAAAGATGACTCTCCCAGGGAATGCCTGTCACTTAATCCTCCATAAAAACTTGCTCCAGGCCAAGCGTGGTGGCTCATGCATGTAATCCCAGCACTTTGGGAAGCAGGCGGATTACCTGAAGCCAGGAGTTCCAGACTCGTCTGGCCAAGATGGTGAAACCCCGTCTCTAATAAAAATATAAAAGATTAGCTGGGCATGGTGGAGGACGCCTGTAATCCCAGCTACTTGGGAGGCTGAGGCAGGAGAATTGCTTAAACCCAGGAAGCAGAGGTTGTAGTGGGCGAAAATCGTGCCACTTGCACTCCAGCCTGGGTGACAGAGACTCTGTCTCACAAACAAACAAACAAGTTTTGCACAATCACAGAAATGTGGCCAGTTGTCTGCTCCTCTCTTCTGATACTTCCCTTTTACGCCTTGTTATTAAAGGGTGGATTCCAATACTGTAAATTCTACAAGTAAGTATACCGTAGGTTTGCAGTACGCTTCATTTATGCATCTCATTTATATCTTATTGTCTTTTGAGGTAAAATTAAAAACAGAAAACAGAAGCTGGAAACAAACTCTTGTCCAGGGCCAGGTGCAGTGGCTTACACCTATAATCCTAGCATTTTGGGAAGCCTAGGTGGGAGGATCACTTGAGGCCAGGAGCTCAAGATCAGCCTGGGCAGCACAGTAAGATGCCATCTCTACAAAAAAAAAAAAAAAAATGTTAAAACTTAGCTGGGCATGGTGGCACGTGCCTGTAGCCATAGCTACTCAGAAGGCTGAGGCAGAAGGATCACTTGAGCCTAGTGAACTACAATTGCACCACTGCACTCTAGCCTGGGCAACAGAGTGAGACTGGCTCCAAAAAAAAAAAAAAAAAAAAAAAATTATCCAGAATCTCACTAGCTTACTAGGGATTCTAAAATACACAGCAAAATGAACCTCTATCCCTTAGAAGTCAAGGTGCTTGAGGAATGGCTTATTTTCTGATGACCACATGCAGGAGTATTTCAATGGCTACTAAAACCCCAGAAATGTTTTTATTTTGTTTTGTTCTGTTTTGGTAAAGGAAAATGCCATACATAAACATTCAGGACTCATCCGAAACTTCTGGAACCAACTCCCCTGGGGAGGACAGAGAGGAAATACAGTCATGGGCTACATAACATTTCAGTCAATGACAGACCACATATACCATGGTGGTCCAGTAAGATTATAATACCATATTTTTACTGTGCCTTTTCTACGTTTAGATACACAAAAACTCATTGTTATGGTACAACTGCCTACAGGATTCAGTATAGTCACATGCTGTACAGGTTTGTAGCCCAGGAGCAATACCCAGGCTACACCATAAGTATCCAAGGAGTTATACTGTAGAGCCTACGTGTGGAACAGGCTATCCCATCTAAGTCTGTGTAATGACACCCTATGGTGTTCACATAATGATGCATTTCTCAGAACGTATCCCTGTCATTAAGTGACGCATGACTGTAGTTGCTTGTTTTAAATCACCATGCAGGTTACATTCATCTACTCCCAACCTTTTCCAACCCCCTCCACACACACACAGGGGCCTGACTACTGAATAGAACAGCACTGGCTCCCAGGAATACAAACAGGCTCTCTTGCTTCTCCTCATTGCTCATGCCTTAGCATGGTTCCCCCACATCCCCTACGCAAGCAGGTCCTTAGTAAACAAGTAAACAAAGCACTAGCAAAGACCCCAGAGTTGCCACCCCCAGCTCTCTTGGGTAAAAGGAGCCTTCCTTTGGCTTGGGCTGAAGACCTATGCCCCAGAGGTGCCATTCTGATCGTGTGAAAGGACTGGCGACAAAAATGCCTAAAATGAAAATGGGAGCCTCCAGATCCGCTCAACAACTTCGGATGCCCACAGCTGTGGTCACTGTGACACGTGGAGGTGAGAGGCATAGAGGAATGGGGCAGACCGGGAGGGTGTTCTCAGTATAGGGATCAGCTGCCGCCCTTCACGCCTCGGCCTTGCCCTCCGCTTCCATGGCTTTATGCGCAGCTTCTTCGCCTCCCGGGAACTGCATGAGCTCAATGGGCTTCAAGCTCCTGTTCAATTCATAGACAATGGGAACATCAGTGGGCAGGCTCAGCTCCATCACGGCCCTTCCGGGAGAGCCTCCCAAGGCTCGACTGTGCCAGAAAAGCTGCTGCCAGGGGCTTCAACCAACACCTTTTTCCCCTCCTGGATCTGGGGAATTATTTCTTCATTCCAAAAGGGCAGAGCTCTGACAATAGTGTCCTTCAGACTCTTACAGAAGAGCAGGTGCCCTACAGTGAAGTCTGCGTACCAGCAACCCTTGCTGCTGCTGCTGCTGTGTAATAGATGTTCAGCTCCATCAGAGGCATCCAGATCTTTTGTTTGTTTGTTTGTTTTGAGACGGAGTCTTGCTCTGTCCCCAGGCTGGAGTGCAGTGGCGCAATCTCAGCTCACTACAAGCTCTGCCTCCTGGGCTCACGCTATTCTCCTGCCTCAGCCTCCCGAGTAGCTGGGACTACAGGCACCCGCCACCACGCCCAGCTAATTTTTTGCATTTTAGTAGAGAGGGGGTTTCACCATGTTGGCCAGGTGATCTGTGATCCGCCCGCCTCGACCTCCCAAAGTGCTGGGATGACAGGCGTGAGCCACCACACCCAGCCGGCATGCCCTCATGGTTCTTGGCAACAGCTTCTGCTTTATTGAGGCCAGTCAGACCCTTACAGTGCCACTCCATGAGGTGCACCAAGTCATCACTACTGGGAGCCACATCTGGTCAGTGGCATCCAATACTGTCCAGGGGGTCGGCATTGCTGTCTTCTGCCCTGAGGTGACACAGATGTCAAAATCACAGCCAGCATTTCTCAGTGCCTCCCAGAAGGCTCAGGTCAGTGTCACACCAGCTGCTGAAGTGCTTCTCCAGGTGCCAGGCACCCTTGCACCACCTGCAGGCGGCAGCTGGTGGGTTCAGGATGCAGCACTGACTGTGGTCACGGTGATTCCAGAGTCCCCCCGCTGCCTGGCTCCCAGTGCACACCACTCCCCCAGCTCTGTACCCCATGCCCCCTACCCAATTTCTAGTGACCCTGGCCCATCACCCAGCACCCCATGCCCCACTGCCTGGCTCCTGTGCACTTTCTCCAGCACAAGTTTTAACACATATAAACCTAACAGCTCAGTGAGCCCACCTTCCCTAAGTCCGCACTAACAAGTAAAGTACCAAGGCTTCCAAGCAATTGAGAAATGTTACACGACGAATATGACAGAGTGGAAAGAGATGGGGGTAGAACAGCACAGTCACCCTGCAATCTCATTTTTCCAATCATCTTCTGCTTCACTTTCCAGGTTACTCACTCAACTCCAAAAATGTTTACTCAACAGTTACAAAAAGCTTGATTGATCAACCACATTTCTTCTCCAAAGATTATCATGACTATGTCCAGGACTTACTCCCAAATCAAAACCCTAAAGCATCTAGCACTTTTATCCAAGCACTCCACTACAGCTCAAACATGTCACCTCTAGAAGGGGATCATCCATGTCAGCTCCTGGCCTCAGCCCAGGGTACTTCTGGCACTCCCACTTTAATTGTAACAGAGTCCCTTTCACTCTCATAAGAGGTGTTGTGTGGACATCACCTGAGAGGGTCACCCCACATCTGACAGTCCAGGTGTTCCTTCTCCTCTAACTTCTCTTTACCTACATACCCTCCACTGCCTCCCATGCTTGCTTCCCTGCCACCAGAATGCAGGCTAGGCAAGTTACCTTCCTCCTCCATGAGAACTTTCCCAGGTGAGTAAACATCTCAAAAATAAAGGACAAAATACTTACAAATGCCAACTTCTAGCAATTACTAGCAAAATACACATTTTTCTTTTTTTTTTTTTTTCCTGTGAGACAAGGTCTTGTTCTGTCGCCCAGGCTGGAGTGCAGTGGCACGATTTCAACTCACTGCAGCCTCAACCTCCCCGGGGAGGACTGCTTGAGCTCAGCAGTTAGAGACCAGCCTGGGGAACACAACAAGATTCCATCTCTATAAAAAATCAAAAAATTGGCCAGGCGCGGTGGCTCACACCTGTAATCCCAGCACTTTGGGAGGCCAAGGCGGGCGGATCACAAGGTCAGGAGATCGAGACCACGGTGAAACCCCGTCTCTACTAAAAATACAAAAAAAAAAAAAAATTAGCTGGGCGTGGTGGCAGGCACCTGTAGTCCCAGCTACTCAGGAGGCTGAGGCAGGAGAATGGTGTGAACCCGGGAGGCGGAGCTTGCAGTGAGCTGAGATCACGCCACTGCACGCCAGCCTGGGGGACAGAGCGAGACTACACCTCAAAAAAAAAAAAAAAAAAATCAAAAAATTAGCCTGGCATGGTGGTGTGTGCCTACTCAGGAGGCTAAGGCAGGAGAACCGCTTGAGCGCAGTAGTTTGGGGCTACAGTGAGCCATGATCATGCCACTACACTCCAGCCTAGGCAACAGAGACTCTGTCTCAAAAAAAAAAAAGAAAAGACTGTAAATGGTATCTTTTCAGGGAGAAAAAAAAGGTTGTGACCCTGTAATTCTCCAAAGCCAGACAGTAATTATATCTTTTTTAAAAAACAAGGAATTTTATAAACTGTAACAAAAATTAATTGTGTTTTTTGCATCTAATTGATAACATGAAGAACGTTAACTATGCCTAACCCCATTCTGCCAGTGGTGAGAACTAAGGACCAAAGGCTTTAACTGCCTAATTAAAGTGCTTTCTTGAGTCACCCATGACACTTAAAATATTAATATTATTACTTCAAACTAGAATAATAAGGGGCCAGGCATGGTGGCTCAAACCTATAATCCCAGCATTTTGGAAGGCTGAGGCGGGCCAATCACCTGAGCCCAGGAATTCAAGACCAGTGTGGCAAAACCCCATCTCTATTAAAAAAATACAAAAAATGAGCCAGGTGTGGTGGCACATGCCTGTAGTCCCAGCTACTCAGGAGGCTGAGGTGGGCTGGGGAGGCTGAGGCTGCAGTGAGCCGTGAATGTGCCACTGCACTCCAGCCTGGGTGGCAGAGTGAGGCCTTGTCTCATGAATAAATGAATGAAGCAGTCCACCTGCAAGTGAAACAGAGACCAGACCATGTACAATGGGTGAGTGAAGCGCTACCCCAGGCCCCTTCTTCCCAAGCCCTCTACACAATGAGCAATCGCGTAGTTAGCGCTGGCCAGGATCCCAGCTGTACCTGTTTCCAGCTGGGTTATCTCTCTGAGCCTCGATTTCCTCATTTATAAGAAGGTGACAAAATATTTCTTATCTTATAAAATGGTCATCAGAAATAAAGGTGATATAACAAACAACTTGAATTAGTATGTATTTATCAGCTTAGAGTCTATCCCCATCCAGTACGATACACGCTCCAAGAGAGCAGGGATTTGGTCTATTTTATTCACTGCTGTATTCCCAGCAACTGTAACAGTACCAAACTCCCAGAGAGCACTCGGTAAATATTTGCTGAACAAATGAAAAGTGTTTACTTGACACACAGTAAATAGTCTTTTTTAAAAAAGTAATTTCGGCCGGGCGCGGTGGCTCAAGCCTGTAATCCTAGCACTTTGGGAGGCCGAGGCGGGTGGATCACGAGGTCAGGAGATCGAGACCATCCTTGGCTAACATGGTGAAACCCCGTCTCTACTAAAAATACAAAAAACTAGCCGGGCGTGGTGGCGGGCGCCTGTAGTCCCAGCTACTCGGAGGCTGAGGCAGGAGAATGGCGTGAACCTGGGAGGCGGAGCTTGCAGTGAGCCGAGATCCCGCCACTGCACTCCAGCCTGGGTGACACAGCGCGAGACTCCGTCTCAAAAA
>NC_037668.1:38762605-38799798 GCF_003255815.1 Theropithecus gelada | reverse complement strand
AAAAAAAAAAAAAAAAAAAAAAAAAAAGTAATTTCAGCCTACTAGTTTTCTCCATCCCTTTGCTCTTTTAATCTTCCTCTTAGGCTCGGACACTGTTTCACCTTTGTACAGGGTTCTGCTTTATCTAAATAATATGAATGTGTACAAAAGCACCAAAAAGCATCTCACGTGTCATCTAATTGTGAAATTAGGAGCAGGAGGAACCAAAAAGATCAAGAGCGTAAAACTGCCAAACATTACATGGCAGAGAAACATGCTGAACATAGAATAATTTTAACTGCATTCTGTTATTTAAAAAAGGTTTCTTGCTGCAGAAACTTTATGCCCTTTATAACCAAAAACATCCCAGGGGATAGAAGTGGATGGTATGGTCTCCATTCTCATCTTTGATCCTACTTGGTTCAACAGACAAGATAAACTTAGACTACTAAGCATCCACTACTTCTACTTCTGGTTTTGTTTTGTTTTTTTGAGACAGAGTCTTACTGTGTCGTCCAGGCTGGAGTGCAGTGGTCCAATCTCAGCTCACTGCAACCTCCATCCCCAGCTTCAAGTGATTCTCCTGCCTCAGCCTCCCAAGTTGCTGGGACTACAGGCACATGCCACCACGCCCAGCTAATTTTTGTAATTTTAGTAAAGACAGGGTTTCACCATGTTGGCCAAGCTAGTCTCAAACTCCTGACTTCAAGTGATCCACCCACCTTGGCCTCCCAAATTGCTGGGATTACAGGCATGAGCCACTGCACCTGGCCCCCATCCACTACTTCTAACGCTATTCCATAAAACTAATTCTGGTAACTTATGCCCCATGTTGGCTGAGTGTGGTGGAGGAAGGCTTGAGGCCAGGAGTTGGAGACCAGCTTGGGCAACATAACAAGACCCCATCGCTACAAGGCCGGGCGCGGTGGCTCAAGCCTGTAATCCCAGCACTTTGGGAGGCCGAGACGGGCGGATCACGAGGTCAGGAGATCGAGACCATCCTGGCTAACACGGTGAAACCCCGTCTCTACTAAAAATACAAGAAAATTAGCCGGGCGAGGTGGCGGGCGCCTGTAGTCCCAGCTACTCAAGAGGCTGAGGCAGGAGAATGGAGTGAACCCGGGTGGGGTGGAGCTTGCAGTGAGCCGAGATCGCGCCACTGCACTCCAGCCTGGGGCACAGAGCAAGACTCCGTCTCAAAAAAAAAAAAAAAAAAAAAGACCCCATCGCTACAAAATTTTTTTTAAATTAGCTGGGTGTGGTGGCACACACCTGTAGTCCTAGTTACTCAGGAGGCTAAGACAGAAGGATCACCTGAGCCCAGGAGTTCAAGGCTACAGTGAGCCATGATACTGCCGGTGCACTCCAGCCTGGGCAACAGAGTGAGATCCTGTCTCAGAATAAAGAAAGAAAACAGGGAGGCCGAGGCAGGTGGATCACAAGGTCAGGAGATCAAGACCACCCTGCTAACACAGTGAAACCCCGTCTCTACTAAAAATACAAAATATTAGCCGGGCATGGTGGCACACGCCTGTAGTCCCAGCTACTCGGGAGGCTGGGAGAATGGTGTGAACCTGGGAGTCGGAGCTTGCAGTAAACCAAGATTGTGCCAATGCACCCCAGCCTGGGAAAAAAAACCAAAACCCCAAAAAAAAAAAAAAAAAAAAAAAAGAAAGAAAAAGTAAAGAAAAGAAAATAAAAAGAAGGAAAAAGAAGAAAAATGATGAAAAGAAGAAAAAATGATGAAAAGGTGGCCTATGAGACACTTTCACAGGCATTTTTTCCAATTGGCATTCATTAAAATTCTCCCACTCACAACCCATTCTAATTGTAACATTTCAAGCCAAAAGATGCTTTATTCATGTTTCCCTAAACTAGAAATTATCAAACTTTTTGGCACAAGGACATTTGTTCAAAGTAAAAACTGGATGTGGTGGCTCCCGCCTGTAATCCCAGCACTTTGGGAGGCCGAGGCAGGTGGATCACCCAAGGTTTGGAGTTTGAGACCAGCCTGACCAACATGGAGAAACCCCCCTCTACTAAAAATACAAAAATTAGCTGGGCGTGGTGGCACACGCCTGTAATCCCAGCTACTAGGGAGGCCAAGGCAGGAGAATCGCTTGAACCCAGGAGGTGGAGGTTGCAGTGAGCCAAGATTACGCCACTGTAC
Organism: Theropithecus gelada; assembly: GCF_003255815.1. Classification (NCBI taxonomy): domain Eukaryota; kingdom Metazoa; phylum Chordata; class Mammalia; order Primates; family Cercopithecidae; genus Theropithecus; species Theropithecus gelada. Next base: position 38,797,649 of record NC_037668.1, on the reverse strand, counting down.
TCCAGCCTAGGCAACAAGAGCAAAACCCCATCTCACGAGGAAAAAAAAAAAAAAAGAGAGAGAAAGGTGATATTATAGACACCAAGGGAATAGATACTGTTCCAAAAAAAATGCCCCACAAGTGTTACCATGGCTAGTGGAAGAGTCTACAATGTTACCCAGCGTGCTGCCGGTATTGTAGTAAATGAACAAGGGCAACAGTCTTGCCAAAAGAATTAATATGCATACTGAGCACATTAAAGCTCTAAGAGCCAGCATCACTTCCTAAAACACATGAAGGAAAATGATCAGAAAAAGAAGAAAGCCAAAGAGAAAGGTACCAGAGAAGCACACTGTGTGAGAACCAATGGGAAGAAGCCTGAGCTGCTGGAACCTATTACCTATGAATTCATGGCATAAGAGGTGTTAAAAAAATAAAAGACCTCTGAACTGTCAAAATGTTTCTCTTCATTGAGTAGAAGTGTCATGTCCCCTCCTCCAAAGAACTATTTGAAGCAAATTTTAATTGTGTCCTAATTCATTATGCAATGTCTTTACTACTCAAATTTAACGTATTTCTTGCTGAAAGATGTGAGGTAGCTTACTGTGCAACAAATTACTCAACTGGTCAGAAAATGGCCAGATATTATTTATAAAATATTTGCATTGGTTTGAAGATAGTCCCTCTAAATCATCACGGAAGAAATAAAATAGCTTACAAAAATAAAAATAAAAAAAGATTATGGAAATAAATGCTTACATGTCAAAAATCTTGTCTTTAAAAAAAAATAATCTAATAATTCTAATTACTACCCCAACAATAAAAAAAAGATTTGATGAAAGAAAATTAGTTATCCAAAGATTCAGTATCAGCCGGACATGGGTTCACGCCTGTAATCCCAGAACTTTGGGAGGCCAAGGCAGGAGGATCACTTGAACCCAGGAATTCAAGACCAGCCTGGGCAACATAGCGAGACCTCTTCTACAAACAATAAAAGAATTAGCAAGGCATGGTGGCACCACCTGTGGTCACAGATACTTAGAAGGCTGAGGTGGGAGGATCGCTTGAGCCTGAAAGGTCGAGGCTGCAAAGGTGAGCCGTGATCTCGCCACTGCACTCCTGCACTCTAGCCTGGGTGACTAGCCTGGGAGACCTTGTCTCAAAAAAAAAAAAAAGTTTTCAAAATCGGCCATGAAGTGGGTGGGGAGAGCATTAAGAAAAATAGCTAATGCACACTGGACTCAGTTACTAAGTGATGGGTTGATAGGTGCAGCAAACCACCATGGCACACGCTTACCTATGTAACAAACCTACACATCCAGCACATGTACCCCAGAACATGATCGTGCCATTGCACTCCAGTCTGGGCGACAAGAGCAAAACTCCATCTCAAAAAAATTAATTAATTAAATAAATAAATAATAGTCATGCATGGTTGTAAACACCTGTGGTCCCAGTTACTCGGAAGGCTAAAGTGGGAGGGCCGCTGATAAAATTAGGAGATGGGGCCTTTGGGATGTGAGGAGGTCCTGAGGGTGGAACCCCTCATGACCTGCAGATTAATGCCCTTATAAAAGAAGTCCCAGGGGCTCCTTTGCTCCTTCCTCCAAGTGAGGACACAGTGAGAAAACAGGTATTTATGAACCAAGAAGTTGGCTCTCAAGAGACACTGAATCTCTTAGCACCTTGATCTTGGGACTTCTCAGCCTCCAGAACGGTGAATAATAAATTGCTGCTGTGTACAAACCACCCGCTTTATGGCACTTTGTTATAAAAGAGTCCAAATGAACTATGACATCTACCCAGGCAGATATCCACCTACACAGAAAAAGTCCATGACAACCAAGACCAGCTACCGAATGTTCAGGGCCGCATGACAAATGAAAATGCAGGCTACCTCGTTCAAATGCATTAAACATTTCAAGACAGCAACAGCAGAGCATTAAACCAAGCGTGGAGCACCTCTGCCTGCAGTCACATGCCCGTGAAGCTGGCCCTGGTGACAAGTATAGACACAGGTCTAACCAAAGACCATGATCACAGACATGATTCCTGAAGAGTGCCTGGCACAACAAGCGCTCAATATGATCTACTCAGACAGCTTAGAAGTTTAATTCCCATAAAGGTCCATTAAAGCCATGTGCTACCTCATCTAGTCAGAAAATCTAACTAATTAAATCACCATTGGCCAGGCGCAGTGGCTCATGCCTATAATCCCAGCATTTTGGGAGGCCAAGGCAGGAGCATCATTTGAGCCCAGGAGTTCAAGACCAGCCTGGGCAACACAGTGAGACCTTGTCTCTACAAAAAAAATAATAAAAATAAAAAAATCAGCCAGGTATAGTGGCATGCACCTATAGTCCCAGCTACTCGGGAGGCTGAGGTGGGAGGATCGCTTGAACCCAGGAGGCGGAGGTTACAGTGAGCCAAGATGGCACCACTACACTCCAGCCTGGGTGACAAAGCAAGAAAGCAAGACCCTGTCTCAAAAAAAAAAAAAAAAAAAAAAACCATGACACTATTAGACATCTGGAATTTATACCAAGCACTGACAGGGAACAAAGAAGCAATGTGCATTGAACGTGTCATGTTTAATTTAATGAGAAAGGTAAAGTCAAGGTGGAGCACTTCTCAACACCAGAACCCAAAAGATACCTTTTTTCCCAACCTTGATATTGCCTCCAAAGAACTGGACAAGATGCCAAAGATTTGGCAGCTGGTGAGTAGTTAATACAATGACATCCAATTCAGAGATGTGCCCCCTTGCTGGGAGGGGTACAATTCTTCCAGAAGACAAAAATACGTCATCTGATGGGAGTAAAGTATGTCACCTCAGGCTGTATTCTTTAGTCTGATGTGCAGAACGTTTCTCCTGGGACTCCTCGGGTCCCCTTTCTGCACACTCTTCTCTCCCTTTCAAAGCTGCTCACTCCTCCTTCACCCTCTTAGTACATTCAGGCCACCAATCACTCCACGTTTTAGAAAAAGTGGTAGCACTATGGCTCAATACAAAAGACGGCCCCTGGGTGAGAAGAGACTTTTGGAAGTAATGGGTCGGGGGAGAGGATTCCAACCCAACCTTTCACATAAGCCATGGCCTATTTGCTGCCTTAACTAGTGAGATACCACTATTTATGCTGTTGGCATTATTATATGCAAAAGATTTGTTAGATGTTATACGGACACCAACTAAAACTCCAATTATATACAATTCAATCTTACTTGGAGAAAGAGAACTAACTTGTCCCAAGAATCCACTCGGCCAGGTCACTACACCATGCACACCTCATATCACTCCAATTACTCTGAAGAACGGTGCTATCAGATGGTATTCCACACCCCCATTTTATAAGTGAAGAAACTGAGGCTCAGAAAGATTAAGTACTTTACCCAGAATCATCCAATTTGTTGGTCCAAATAAAATCTAGGTAAGAGCCAGGAACAGTAGCATGCCTGTAGTCCCAGCTACTCAGGAGGCTGAGGCGGGAAGATCATTTGAGCCCAGGAGTTTGAGGCTGCAGTGAGCTATGATAATGCCACTGCACTCCAGCCTGGGCCATAGAGCAAGTCCTGTCTCAAAACAAAAAGCAAACAACCAAAACACCCTGCAGGTATGTCTGACTCTGAATTAGAACTCTGATAATGAGGCTTTTTTCATCAAGTGCCTACCTTAACCTAAGTAACACAACTTAATGCAGCAAACAAATACACTATTGCAATACAAGAATCGGGAGGCAGGCCAGTTGTGATGGCGCACGCCTATAATCTCAACACTTTAGGAGGCCGAGGAGGGAAGATGGCTTGAAGCCAGGAGTTGGAAACCAGCCTCGGCAACATAGTGGAACTCCATCTCTATTAAAAAAAAAAAAAAGAATAGGGAGTACTGAAAAGACATGTTGTATCGCTGTATTCATTCATGCATTCAACAAGTATTTGTTCTGAGCCACTCTGTGCCAAGCCCTGTGCTAGGATTTGGATAAAAAGCAGTAAACAAGAATAGCCAGGAGTTTATGTCCAGTAGGAGCTACACTAAGTGAATAAATAATTCAGTGCAGTGTGGTTAATATTAGGAGAGAAGGGATTTTAATGAAATCCCTTTCCTGTTCCTCCAACTTCTCCCTATCACCTACTCCTTCAGCTGCTGCAGGCCCTTAGTGGTTTTGGAGAGCTTGGGGTCACACATTTGGCTGTGCCTGATATATCTCAAAACCTTTCAGATTAGGCCAGGCACAGTGGCTCACGCCTGCAATTCCAACACTTTGTGAGGCCAAGGCAGGCAGATCACCTGAGGTAGGAGTTTGAGACCAGTCTGACCGACATGGCAAAACCTCGTCTCTACTAAACATATGAAAATTAGCCAGGTGGGGTGGTGCATGCCTGTAATCCCAGCTACTCGGGAGGCCGAGGCAGGAGAATTGCTTGAACCCCAGAAGTGGAGGTTGCAGTGAGCTGAGAGTGCCACTGCACTCCAGCCTGGGTGACAAAGCAAGACTGTCTCAAAAAAAAAAAAACAGCCTTTCAGATCAGCAAGCAGCTACCAATATCCCATATTTGTCACCATCTTCAGTTTTTCTTCAATGTTCTCATATTTCTAACATCAATTTCAAAAAAATGAATGTAACAGAGTTTGCCCAGAGTAAGAAGTAAATGAAACATTTCTCTTCACCACAGACTTGTTTTTCCAACTTTTTTTTTTTTTTTTTTTTTAGACAGGGTCTTGCCCTCTTGCCCAGTCTGGAGTGCAATGACACGGATCACAGCTTACTGCACCCTGGACCTGCCAGGCTCAAGCGATTCTCCCACCTCAGCCTCCCAAGTAGCTGGGACCACAGGTGTGTGCCACCACACCCGGCTAAGTTTTTATTTTATTTTATTTTATTTTGGAAATATGGGGTCTCCCTGTGTTGGCCAAGTTGGTCTCAAACTCCTGGACTCAAGTGATCTGCCCACCTTAGCCTCCCAAATTGCTGGGGTTACTGGCATGAGCCACTATGCCCAGCCAACATTGTTTTTTAATTTAAAATTTTTTTTTTTTTTTTTTTTTTAGAGAAAAGGTCTCATGATATTGCCCAGGCTGGTCTCAAACTCCTGGGCTCAAGTGATCCTCCTGCCTTGGCCTCCCAAGCAGCAGGGATTGCAGGTGTGCATCACTGCGCCTGGCTACAGTGTTCCAAATGGCAAAATCCTAATCATCTTTAAAGACTAATTCAAATCTTCCCAGTCCCCTCCCTACATTCCCCATCAGAATTAACTGCTCCATCAACTGTACCCCCTTTACTGAAATGTCTATTTAGCACTTGAAGTCTAGCTGGCGGTGTTCCTGTGTCCCCGGCTGGAGCTGGAGGTCACTGAAGGTAAAGACCAGGACTTCGTCATATTCAAGCAGAATCTCCACATAGAGCCCACAAATATTTGTTGAAATTAAGCAAACAAATAATATTCAAGTCCCCTACCCTTAAATATTTGCCACTCAGCTATTTTTTAAGCTCTAAAAACAACATGATCCAACGTTCCCCATATTATGTCTCAAAATTTATTATTTGGAACTCTTCAGGCCCAAAACCTCATGCCAGGAATGATATACAAATATATCTCTACGTCTTTACTTCCTCCCTCGGGGAAAGAGAGAGAAACAGAGTGTTAAATGAATAAAGAAAGTAGTGATTATAGCAGAGAATGGGAAAAGTTAAAACAGAAAAAGATATGCTCACCACGTTTTCTTGTCACTTCTAAAACCCATGGCTTCCGCCAACTACAGATGGCTTCCCAGTGCACCCCTGGAGCTTACGCCTCACTCCTGAGCTCCCTCCCTTCTCCTCCCATTCTCTCTTGAACCTGCTCTAGTCAGCAACGAAATCAGTCTTGTCAGAGTAACGAAGGGCCTCCAGGTCGCCAAATCCCATAGTCAAGTCTTGGTCCTCCTCTAATTTCATCAACATTAGACCCAGTTGAACATTTCCCATCATGAAATACTTTCTTTCCCTGGATACCAGATTCCATGCTCTCTAGACTGTCCTCCAACCTCAGTGGTTGTTTCTTATCAGTCTCCTTTTCTGAATCCTCCTGATCTCCCAACCTTTAATTGCTGGAATGGATAGAGGCTCAGTCCTCTTCTCTTCTGCATTTATGCTCACTCTCTAGGTAAAATCTGTCCACTCTCATGATTTTAAATACAATGACAACTTCCAGATTAGTATCCCTAACCCCAACCATCCCCCCCAGAACTGCAAACTCCTATACAACCTACTTCGCATCTCCACACAGATAAAGAACAGGCAACATATTCATGATATGTTCAAACCAGATGACAACGTCTCCCTCCCAATCTTCTCTTTCAATTTTCCCCATCTCAGTATATGACAACTCCATTTTTTGAGCTGCTTAAGCCAAAATTCCTGGTATCCCTGTGGTAGGAAAGCTAGCTGCCTCCCAAAACACATTCAGGCTGGATGCGGTGGCTCATGCCGGTAATCCCAGGGTCTTGGGAAGCCGAGGAAGGAGGACTGTTTGAAGTCGGGAGTTCAAGACCAGCCTGGGCAAGATAGTGAGACCCTCGTCTCTAATAAAAATTTAAAAATTAGCTGGACACAGTGGCACACACCTCCCAGTTACTCAGGAGACTGAGGCAGGAGGATCACTTGAGCCCAGGAGTTAGAGGCTGCACTGCATGCTAGCCTGGGTGACAGAAAAGACCTTGTCTCTGGAAAAGTAAAATAAATAAAATAAAATGCATTCAGCCATGTTTGCATTTGAGTGTGGCCAGGAGACTAAGCTCTAGCCAAGGAGATATAAGTAATGATATATGAAGCTTTCTGGCCTCGCTCTTACGGGATAGAACATGCCCTCTCCTCCTACTTGAGGCCCTACCTGAGGACTGGGATGCAGATTTCCTCAGAGAAGCTGGAGCAGCCCTCCTGGCCTATAAGCTAGAGGATGACAGTGCTCAAAACAGCATGAGTCTGGCCCCCTAGCAGTCATGGAGTTACTAAGCCAGCTCTCAACTACCTACCCAGATTTTCACTTGAAATAGAAAAAAATCAACTTCTATCTTGTTTAAGCCATTATTAGTTTCAATCTCTGCCACAGCAGTCAAATCAATATCCTAACTAATACACAGAATTTAGAAGCTGGAAGTAATCAGCCTTAACAGAATACGAATATGTAGCATTGGCTTAGGGGTCAGCATGGGCACAGATATTGTAGGATGGAAGGATGGCGGTCCTTGTAGGTCACAATAAAACATTTGGCAAAACCCGTGGTATCTTAGAAAACAGCCTGCATGCCAACACGGCCTGTAATTCTAGGGGAACTGGTTGAACAATACAAAATTTGGTGCTTACTGGCTTCATGCCACTTCAAGCAAGAAGTCCCGCAAGCATGAAACAGACTCAAGCCAAAGCTTGCCAATTCGCAAAGATAAAAGGGAATATAGATCTGCCTAAGGAACGTCCCCGGCCTACAATCAAAGTTTACAGAGTCTGGTAATTTGGGGCTAAGTAGGGTTGAAAAAGCCCACTCCTTCAATATCCAACAGGAAGCAAGCTGGAGAAACTGTTTAACCCTACAAAGAGGAGAGCCTCCAACGTCCACTTCAGACCTGACCCCAGAGGAAAAGAAACACAGAAAAACTCTCCGGAGAGGAAAGTCAGAGGCTACAGAGGGCCAGGCACAAGGGAGCTCCTCCAAGACACCAGAATCAAGGTTGCCAGAAAGGCGAGGTCAGAACCTCACGGTACTCCCAGGGCAGGAAGCGCTCACAGCTCAGCCTGGCAGGAGCTGACAATGGCTATGGACCAGCACAGGGTATTACTCCCCATTCTTCCCTTTTCCAAACAGGAGTTTCTACTTCCATTATCCTAACCTCTCCACCATGGTACGGGGCACAGCAGCGCCCCTAATAACTTTGTTTTAAACTAAAGATTCCTGGAACATACATCACCCAGGGATTCTGGACTCTGAAGATGATCTGGGGTTGTCTCCCTTGGGAGAAGGGTTTGGAAAGAAAGGCATAGACTGTTCTCCCTTTCTGATGTGGGAGAACGTACAGCTGAACACATGGCCGCCCAAGAAAAACCATGCTTCTCAGCCTTCCCGGCAAGGAGCTGTGGCCATGTGACTTGGGTTCCGGCCAGTGAGAGGTAAACAGGAGTGATCTGTGCAACTTTCAAGCTGTGCCATGAAGAGGCACATGACCTCCCCTCCCTTCTCTGGCCAGAATGCAGACATACAAGGGCCAAAAGATGGAAGCCATATGGTAGGAAAGTTGGTATAAGACAGAAGGCACTTGGGCTCCTAATGAGCACAGAGCTGCCATACCAGCCCGGCCTCCCACCCAGACTTCTATTTAGAGAGAAATAAATATCTATCTGGCTTCAGCAGCTGCCACTTCATGTCTCTCTGTTACCACAATCAACTCGATGATAACCTAACTCATCCCGGCACCTTCCACTCCACTCTTTCACACCCCACGCGCAACCCACTACCCAATCCTATCGGCTCTACCCACAAAATGTATCTGACCATCTAGTGTTTGGCCCCTTCTCCCCCTCTCGGCCACTAACCCCAGTGGGTGGCCCTCACATCATCTCTCACTGGGACTCTTTCCATGGCCGCCTTTCTCTCCACTTTTGCTCTTTCCTCCTTATCTATTCTTCTCACAGCAGCCAGAATGCCCAGGAGGGCACAGATTTCTGTCTGTTTTGTCCACTGGTGTATCCTCATGGTCTAGAACAATGCTGGACACAGACCATATTTCATCAAATATGTCAGACTGTAAACTGCACCATTCTTTTTCACCACCAAGAAAAAAAAAAAATATATGGCACATTAAACTACAACAAAATGCCTGAACAACAGACAAGGACAGAGTTGTCACCAGTTACACCAGGCTCTCAAAGCTTTGAAATTTCTTTCTGAGGAATGTGGAGTGTCTCTGACCTAAGGCTGCATTGTCTGAGTGTGAAATGCAATCCTCCTATGTTCAGTTATACAATGTGACATGGCTTCACACACTTATGGAATTCTGCCTCTCTGAAGTTCCCTAATGCGGGAGTCCCCAACCCCTGGGCCACAGACCAGTACCAAGCGAGCAAGCGAGTGAGGGAGAGAAGCTTCATCCCTATTTACAGCCACTCCCCATCATTCGCATTACTACCGGAGCTCCACCACCTCCTGCAAGATCAGCAGTGGCATCAGATTCTGATGGAAGCGTGAACCCTACACTGAGCTCTGCACGCGAGGGATCGACACTGCGCACTCCTTATGAGAATCTAATGCCTGAGGATCTGCCACTTTCTCCCATCACCCCTAGATGGACGGTCTAGTTGCAGGAAAGCAAGGTCAGGGTTCCCACTGATTCTACATTATGGTGGGTTGTGTAATTATTTCATTCTATATTACAATATAATAATAATAGAAATAAAGCACACAGGCTGGGCACAGTGGCTCATGCCTGTAATTCCAGCACTCTGGGAGGCTGAGGTGGGTGGACTGCTTGAGCTCAGGAGTTCAACACCAGCCTGGCCAACATAGTAAAACTCTATTTCTACCAAAAATACAAAAAATGAGCTGGGCAGGATGGCGTGTACCTATGGTCCCAACTACTCAGGAGGCTGAGGTGGGAGCATCGCTTGAGCCCAGGAGGCAGAGCTGTAGTAAGCTGAGACCACACTACTGTACTCTAGCCTGGGTGACAGAGTGAGACAGGTGGGCGGTGGGTGGATGGAAGGAAGGAAGGAAGGAAGGAAGGAAGGAAGGAAGGAAGGAAAGAAGGAAGGAGCACAACAAATATAATGTGCTTGAATCATCTCAAAATCATCCCTTCCCCTCCCCATACCACTGCCCATGGAAAAACTATCTTCCACGAAACCAGTCCCTGGTGCCAAAAAGGTTGCAGACTGCTGCCCTAATTCACTTGATGGTGTTTGGCAATTAAATATGGAATTGGGTCAGGCGCGGTGGTTCACGCCTGTAATCCTAGCACTTTGGGAGGCTGAGGCAGGCCGATCACTTGAGTTAAGGAGTTCAAGATCAGCTTGGCCAACAAGAGTAAAACCCCGCCTCTGCTAAAAACACAAAAATTAGCCGGGCGTGGTGGCACACGCCTATACTCCCAGCTACTCGGGAGGCTGAGACACAAGAATCACTTGAAGGCAGGAGGTAGAAGTTGCAGTGAGTCGAGATCCTGCCCCTGCACTCCAGCCTGAGTAACAGAGCAAGGCTCTGTCTCAAAAAAAAAAAAAAAGAAAGAAAGAAAGAAACATGGAATTGTGGTCACTACCCCAACAACAAACATTTTCTTTACAAACATCAAATAGACACCCCACCTCCGGTTTCCATTCCTCTCTGCATACAAAGTAACATTTGCTTTCACTGCTAAATCTAAGTGTAATTTTTTGGAAGGCATTTAAAATGGCAACTAAATTTAACACTGTAGCACTCAACTGAAGGGGTGATTACACAAACAGGTATAACCAGGTTCACACCTCAACAGGAAATGACAGCTATGTCACAACTGCCACCTGGCCTACAGTGATTGCACCATCTATTTATAAGAAGCATCTCAGTCGGGTGCGTTGGATCACACCTGTAATCCCAACACTTTGGGAGGCCGAGGTGGGCGGATCACGAGGTCAGGAGATCGAGACCATCCTGGCTAACACGGTGAAATCCCGTCTCTACTAAAACTACAATAAAAATTAGCCGGGCATGGTGGTGGGCACCTGTAGTCCCAGCTACTCGGGAGGCTGAGGCAGGAAAATGGCATGAACCTGGGAGGCAGAGCTTGCAGTGAGCTGAGATCGCACCCCTGCACTCCAGCCTGGGCGACAGAGCGAGACTCCGTCTCACCAAAAAAAAAAAAAAAAAAAAAAGAAGCATTTCAATATTAAAGATATTAAAATGTGATGAAAACAAGGGGGAAGAAAGTACATGTCAGAAATGATTGAAAAACAGTTATGAGAACTCAGTAAGTTTTTACTGAAAGTTGGCCAGGCGCAGTGGCTCACACCTGTAATCCCAGCACTTTGGGAGGCCGAGGTCGGCAGATCACCTGAGGTCAGGAGGTTGAGACCAGCCTGGTCAACATGGTAAAACTCCAACTCTACTAAGAATACAAAATTAGCCGGGCATGGTGGTGCATGCCTGTAATCCCAGCTACTTGGGAGGCTGAGACAGGAGAATTGCTTGAACCCGGGAGGCAGAGGTTGCAGTGAGCTGACATTGAACCACTGCACTCCAGCCTGAGTGGCAGAGTAAGACTCTATCTCAAAAAAATTTTTTTAAAAAAAGGAGGAATGACTTTACCTCCTGCCATTGTGCCCCTTGCACAGCAGGCTCTAACCATGCCTGGCCTCCTTGCTATTCCTGGAACAGCTCAAGAACGCGTTTACCTCAAGGCCTTCTGTAGCTGCTGCTCCCTGTACCTGGGAACATTCTTCCCTGAGCAAGCTCCCAGCCATCCCTGAAATTCTTTCCAAGGCCACCTCCTAAAAGTGCACACATTATACATAAATGATTGCTGTCTGTCCCTTTAGGCCAGAGAAATACTCTGTAACAATACTCCGTCCCTAAGTATTTCTCTTCACAGCACTTCTCATCAAATGACATCGTACGTGAACATGTTTGTTTGTTTGTTTGTTTTTGAGACACAGTCTTGCTCTGTCGCCCAGGCTGGAGTGCAGTGGTGTGATCTCGACTCACTGTAACCCCTGCCTCCCGGGTTCAAGCTATTCTCCTGCCTCAGCCTCCTGAGTTCCTAGGATTACAGGTGTGCACCACCATGCCTGGCTAATTTTTGTATTTTTTAGTAGAGACAGGGTTTCACCACGCTGCTCAGGCTGGTCTCGAACTCCTGACCTCGTGATCCACCCACCTCAGCCTCCCAAAGTGCTGGGATCACAGGCGTGAGCCACCGCGCCCCGCCATGTTTGCTTTTTATCCCTCTCCTCCCACTAGAATGAAGCTCCACACAGCAGCCTTTGTCTATTATCAGGGATGCAGCTAGTAAACTGTAAGTGCTGTTGAATGAACCGTTTACAGGAAGACATTTCCACTGGATACTACAAGTGCCTTGTAAGAAAATGCACTTTGCACAAAGAAGTATTTCTGCCTTTTTTCCCTACAAGAGCTGGGAGCTGTTTGACGAGCTCCACTCTCAGCAATAACAAATGGGGAATGAAAGTCCACTGGAGAGCTGGGCCTGGCAGCAGGCGCCTGTAATCCCAGATCCTCGGGGGGCTGATGAAGGAGAATCGCTTGAACCCAGGGGTTAGAGGTTGTAACGAGCCGAGATGATGCCACTGCACTCCAGCATCATGCCTGTAATCCCACAACTTTGGGAGGCTGAGGTGGGTGGATCATTTGAGGTCAGGAGTTCGAGACCAGCCTGACCAACATGGTGAAACCCCTCTCCTAAAAATACAAAAATTAGCCAGGCAGTAGTGGCATGCGCCTGTAACCCCAGCTACTTGGGAGGCTGAGGCAGGAGAATCGCTTGAACCCAGGAGGTGGAGGTTGTGGTGAGAGATTGTGCCACTACACTCCAGCATGGGGACAGAGCGAGACTCTGTCTCAAAAAAAAAAAAAAAAAGAAACAAAGAAAAAAAGAAAGTCCACTGGGGCTTCCACTTCCTATCTCAGAAGGGACAGTAAGAATGCTATAAATGTGGCTGGGCACAGTGGCTCACTCCTGTAATCCCAGCACATTGGGAGGCCGAAGTGGGGGGATCACCTGAAGTCAGAAGTTCGAGACCAGCCTGGCCAACATGGTGAAACCCCATCTCTACTAAAAATACAAAAATTAGTTGGGCATGCTGGTGGGAGCCTGTAATCCCAGCTACTTGGGAGGCTGAGGCAGAAGAATCGCTTGAACCCAGGAGGTGGTGGCTGCAGTGAGCCGAGATCACACCATTTCACTCAAGCCTGAGTGACAAGAGCGAAACTCCATCTCAAAAAAAAAAAAAAAAGAAAGAATGCCAAAAATGTCACAGTTGGCTGAGGTTAGTTTTGTTTTAGAGGTAGTAAATAGATAGAAAACTCTGGAGTCAGACTCTGGATTAGAATCCAGGTTCTACCACTTACTAGTTGTGTGCCCTTCAATAAATTAATTTCTATTAGCCTCCATTTTCTTATCTGTAAAACAGGGGATAAGAATGCCAACCTTGAGAAGCAAGTTAAGTGTGTAGCACATATTAAGAGCTAATATCCTTATTATCATTCTCTGTCTCTTGTCTACAGTGAACAAAAAGAGAGGAGAAGGGGCCTAGCAGGCTATATCCCACTGTCCTCCCAGGCTTGAGAAAGAGCCCTGGTTATAAAGTGAACGGTAGCAACTACCTACTGAGGAAAAAAGGGACCTCAGGTCCTCAGGCCTGTTACAAGTAAAGAAATAGTCAAAGAAGTGGGGATGTTAGGCCGGGGACGGTGGCTCATGCCTGTAATCCCAGCACTTAGGGTGGCTGAGGCGGGCAGATCACCTAAGGTCGAGAGTTTGAGACCGCCCAAGCCAACATGGAGAAACCCTGTTTCTACTAAAAATACAAAAAAATTAGCCAGGCAAGGTAGTGCATGCCTGTAATCCCAGCTACTCCAGAGGCTGAGGCAGGAGAATCGCTTGAACCTGGCAGGTAGAGGTTGTGGTGAGCTGAGATCACACCATTGCACTCCAGCCTGGGCAACAAGAGCGAAATTCCATATCAAAAAAAAAAAAAAAAAAAAGGGCCNTGAGGCAGGAGAATCGCTTGAACCTGGCAGGTAGAGGTTGTGGTGAGCTGAGATCACACCATTGCACTCCAGCCTGGGCAACAAGAGCGAAATTCCATATAAAAAAAAAAAAAAAAAGGGCCGGGCACGGTGGCTCAAGCCTGTAATCCCAGCATTTTGGGTGGCTGAGGCGGGCAGATCATGAGGTCAGGAGATCGAGATCATCCTGGCTAACACAGTGAAACCCCGTCTCTACTAAAAACACAAAAAAATTAGCCGGGCGAGGTGGCGGGCGCCTGTAGTCCCAGCTACTCGGGAGGCTGAGGCAGGAGAATGGCGTGAACCCGGGAGGCAGAGCTTGCAGTGAGTGGAGACTGCGCCACTGCATTCCAGCCTGGGCGAAAGAGCAAGACTACATCTCAAAAAAAAAAAAAAGAAGTGGGGATGTTAGAGCAGCAAGGCCAGAGTGGGGGTCTACATGTGGACTCATCTTTTTGGTGGTCTAAAACTAAATTTGTAATCCCAGCACTCTGGGAAGCTGAGATGGGCAGATCACTTGAGCCCAGGGGTTTGAGACCAGCCTGGGCAACATGGCAAGACCCTGTCTCTACAAAATATACAAAAATTAGCCGGAGGTTGGGCGCGGTAGCTCACACCTGTAACCCCAGCACTTCAGGAGGCCATGGCAGGCGGATCACTGACGTCAGGAGTTCGAGATCAGCCTGGCCAATATGGTGAAACACCATCTCTACTAAAAATACAAAAATTAGCTGGGCATGGCTGCCATGCACCTGTAGTCCCAGCTACTCGGAAGGCTGAGGCAGGAGAATCACTTGAAGCCAGGAGTCAGAGACTGCAGTGAGCTGAGGTCGCACCACTGCACTCCAGCCTGGGTGACAGAGGGAGACCCTGTCTCAAAAGAAGAAAAAAAAAAAAAGAAAAAGAAACATCTGGCCGGGCGCGGTGGCTCACGCCTGTAATCCCAGCACTTTGGGATGCCGAGACGGGCAGATCACGAGGTCAGGAGATCGAGACCATCCTGGCTAACACGGTGAAACCCCATCTCTACTAAAAAATACAAAAAACTAGCCGGGCGTGGTGGCAGGCGCCTGTAGTCCCAGCTACTCGGGAGGCTGAGGCAGGAGAATGGCGTGAACCTGGGAGGCGGAGCTTGCAGTGAGCTGAGATCCGGCCACTGCACTCCAGCCTGGGTGGCAGAGCGAGACTCCGTCTCAAAAAAAAAAAAAAGAAAAAGAAAAAAAAAGAAAAAGAAACATCTGCTTTCTCCAAAATCTGCTGCTTCTCCAGAATTCCTTATTCAACCCCTATCTATCCTTCTCCATAGCTAGAAACCAAGGTGTCATTTCTCCATCTCTCCTCCCCTCCCCTCTTCACAGCTAACTGATCATCAAAACTGGGTTAACCACAGTCCTTGGTATTTTTGGTGTCCGTCTGCTCCCCTCCATTCCCACAGGCAATGCCTTAGTTCCCCTGGACTCCACTGCCTCACTCCTATACAGCAACAACAGCCTCCTAATATATCTTGCAGTCTGCAGCCACCTTCTTCCAAACTACCCTTTACTCCCTTGCCACCCATCTTTCTCACCTCTTAAAATCCCTAAAAGGCATTTTACAGAGAAAGTTGAAACTCGGCTGAGTGCAGTGGCTCACGCCTGTAACCCCAGCACTTTGGCAGACAGAGGCAGGCAGATCACTTGAGGTCAGGAGTTTGAAACCAGCCTAGTCAACATGGTGAAACCCCATCTTTACTAAAAATACAAAAAAAAAAAAAATAGCAGGGCATGGTGGCATGCACCTGTAATCCCAGCTACCTGGGAGGCTGAGGCAGGAGAATCACTTGAACTCGGGAAGCAGAGGCTGCAGTGAGCCAAGATCATGCCACTTCACTCCAGCCTGGGCAACAGAGCGAGATACCGTCCCAAAGAACAACAACAAAAAAGGAAGTTCAAAGTCCTAAACGTTTCTGACAGCCCTCCGAGATCAGGTACCTGCCTCACACCCGAGGTAAAACCCATCTCTCCAGTCACACTACTTGGTGCTGTTTCTTGAGCTCCCCCATTTCAGAGACAGTTCCCAGGGCAACTGCTTCTCAACATAAGTATCACTTTTTCTTGAAAGTCTTCACTAAGACCGTGCCCCTCCAAAGGTCCCTTCTCATGTTTCTTAAGTGAGTTGTGCATATCTCCACAATAACACCTGGCACTATTTTATAACTGTTGGATTCCTATCTATCTCCTCCACTCCAATTTAATTATAATTTCTTTTTTGTTCGTTTTTCTGTGTGTGTGTGTGTTTAGATGGAGTCTTGCTCTGCCTCCCAGGCTGGAGTGCACTGGCACAATCTCGACTCACTGCAACTTCCGCCTCCTGAGTTTAAGCAATTCTCCTACCACAGCCTCCCGAGTAGCTGGGACCACAGGTGCGCACCACCACACCCAGCTGTATTTTAGCAAAAAAATACAAAAAAAATACAAATTTTTGTATTTTTAGTAGAGACGGGGTTTCACCGTGTTGGCCAGGATGGTCTTGATCTCCTGACCTCGTGATCCGCCCACCTCGGCCTCTCAAAGTGTTGGGATTACAGGCGTGAGCCGACACGCCTGGCCCCAACTCCCAAATTTTTAACCCAACAGGCATTTAAAAAAAAAAAAAATGGGAGTGGGACGACCAGTACCAAATGCCCTGATCACATCATGAATGCATTCATGCAAAACAACACTTCTACAGAAAACCTATGTATATCAAAGCAGACTGGGTCAGTGTTATGCAGGATACTGATACAGAAGCTGTGGTGAATTTATGTCAGTTGTTGAGCAATAAAATAAAAAGGCTTTCGAGCCAAGAGCACTGGGTTTGAATTCCAACCCCATCACTTCTAAGCCAGCTCACTATGCAGAAGTTACTTAACCTAAATCCCAGTTTGCTGACTTGTAAAATTAGGAAAATAGTACCTGCTTGTTTATAATGTTTTCTCTAATGAGACAGAGCTATCAAGTGCCTGGCACAGAACCGGCTCCTAAGGCTGTCATTCAATGTCAATTTTCTTCTACTTATGGAACACTGCTAAAAAGTCAAAGGTCACATATTCTGCATTTGGGAAGGAATACTTTCTAAAATCTTTATTATTATTATTTTTTTTTGAGACAGAGTTTCGCTCTCGTTACCCAGGCTGGAGTGCAATGGCGCGATCTCAGCCCACTACAACCTCCACCTCCCAGATTCAAGCAATTCTCCTGCCTTAGCCTCCTGAGTAACTGGGATTACAGTCATGTGCCACCACGCCCAGCTAATTTTGTATTTTTAGCAGAGACTGGGTTTCTCCATGTTGGACAGGCTGTTCTCGAACTCCCGACCTCAGGTGATCCAGCCGCCTCAGCCTCCCAAAGTGCTGGGATTACAGGCGTGAGCCACTGCACCGGGTCAACACTTTCTAAAATCTTGACCACACACTGAATCCCAGCCAACAACCATCTTGCAGATGAACTAAGTCACAAAGAAGACTTAGGAGGGAAAAATCACTTCAATGCAATCTCATTACCACTGTTGAAAAACAGTTTAAAAACCCTACTTGGCTGGGCACGGTGGCTTATGCCTGTAATCTCAGCACTTTGGGAGGCCGAGGGGGGCGGATCACTTGAGCCCAGGAGTTTGAGACCAGCCTGGGCAACATGGTGAAACCCCATCTCTCGAAAAAAATTCAAAAAGTAGCCGGGTGTGGTGGCATGAGTCTGTAGTCCCAGCTTGGGAGGCTGAGGTGGGAGGATCACTTGAACCTAAGAGAGACTGCAGTGAGCCAAGATTGTGCCACTGCATTCCAGACTGGGCAACAGAGCCAGACCCCTGTCTCAAAAACAAACACACCATCTACGCACAGCACCACCTTGAGATACGAGAAACAACACATGAGTAGGTTATAGAATTAACATAATGTAAATAATGATGCCTTGGAATGTAGGTTCCTGAAGAGAATGAACCTAGTCACGGCTCTGCAATGAACCTATAGGCAGTGAACTACAGGGCAATGAACTCACAATAATACACTATATAAACAACAAACAACAGTGAAGTTAAAGCACTCTACTGAAAAGCACAAGACTGCCGGGCGCAGTGGCTCATGCCTGTAATCTCAGCACTTTGGGAGGCCTAGGCAGGCCGATCACCTGAGGTCGGGAGTTCAAGACCAGCCTGACCAACATGAGAAACCCCATCTCTACTAAAAATACAAAATTAGCCAGGCATGGTGGCGCATGCCTGCAATTCCAGCTACTAGAGAGACTGAGGCAGGAAAATCGTTTGAACCCAGGAGGCAGAGGTTGCAGTGAGCCAAGATCGCACCATTGCACTCCAGCCTGGGCAATAAGAGCAAAACTCTGTCTCTCTCTCACACACACACACACACACACACAGAATTCTAGGTGATCAGAGAGGGACCAAAAAGTGCACATAATGTAAAAGTTCCTAAAGCTACCAGTCTGGTTATATCAGCCTTTGTTTTTCACGGACTGTGTAATCATACATTTTCATTTTATTAAAATATGAAACTCTGCCTTACCTAATTTCCTAAAGTAGATTAAAAGATCACTGCTTTGCCTGTTTTAACCCTGAAATATAAACTTGAAGTTTCATTAATATAAGTGTATTATTTTGTCATCAAATCAATGCCTACCATATCTGACACAAGTTTCCAACTACAGAGTAACAATACAAAGGCAAAAGCTTTGGAAATGTCTCAAGAGAATTGCTTACCTAACCTCAAAAATTTTTAATTGAATTTTTAAAAAATAACTTCAAAGATATTTTTTCCAAAAAACTATCCGTCTGGCTCCCACTTTGGGAGGCTGAAGTGGGAGGATCGCTTGAGGTCAGGAGTTTAGACCATCTCGGGCAACACGGCAAGACACCTGTCTTTACAAAAAACAATAAAAATTTTTAAAATTAAAAACAAAGAATTATTATTTGTTCCAGGTTCTGCTGAGAGTAAAATTAGCAGTTATTGAATCAGCTTTTTGTGTTCAGGACAACTAATTTGTTGAAGATAATTTTACATTGATCCTGTATTAGTGAATTCAATTTTTCTCATTTGTTTGAATATTCTGCTAACCTTGAAAAAAAGTTTCTTCTATTTCTTCCACAAAGGTTTCATGTGTTCCTTATATGGTCACAAAAAAAGTTACACCTTCCTCAAGGACTGAGCAAAGTGAAGAGACACATTTTAGATTATATAGTATATTCACTGGTCTGTAACGCCTCACTGGTTTGAAAAAAATTTCTTGGTGAAAACTCAAGTGTGCAAAGCCTCTAAATAGATCATCAAAAAAAAAAGTAATTTCTGGGAGTAAAGTACTACTAAAAAACAGTATCTCTGGCCCATCGCGGTGGCTGACACCTGTAATCCCAGCACTTTGGGAGGCCGAGGCAGACGGATCACGAGGTCAGGAGATCGAGACCATCCTGGCTAAAACGGTGAAACCCCGTCTCTACTAAAAATACAAAAAAATACAAAAAATTAGCCTGGCGTGGTGGCGGGCGCCTGTAGTCCCAGCTACTCGGGAGGCTGAGGCAGGAGAACGGCGTAAACCTGGGAGGTGGAGCTTGCAGTGAGCCGAGATGGCGCCACTGCACTCCAGCCTGGGCGACAGCAAGACTGAGTCTCAAACAAACAAAAAACAAAAAACAGCATCTCTGCTTTAAGAGAAATTACTCACTAGAATTAACATTAATGAAAAACGGGGAAGGGTGGAGAAACTTAAACCACATAAAACAAAGTGATTCTTAGGAGATCTCTTGATATTTCCTACCGAATAAAAGAAACTGTGTAATATTCTCTTAAGATTACATTTCTGATGTATTTATAAAAACACAAAGTCAGTAACGCAGAATGGGCAATCCTGATTTTCCAAACCAAGTATCCAAGTATCACAACCAACAAAATCATTTGCTTCCTTTCCTACCTGACCCTTAACACACCACTGCCATGTCCTACACCTGGAGAATTTCAGTCCCTAAGTAAACACACTAAATACTCTGTAGCCAAAACTGGAGCATGGAAATCTTGTAGTACAATCAACCTGATGGATGACTGCTTTCCTAATACTGTAGGGAAGTTTATATGATGAACCAGTGGAAGAAATGTGGAGGTAGGCTGAAGAGGGTATGGCCAGCAGGGGTCCTGAAAGGGAAGCTCCCAATTTGTAAAAAGGAAGGAAAAAGGCAGTAGAAGCGTAGGAAATTCCTTGTACCCTGATTGCCACTGCTTTTTTTTTTTTTTTTTTTACAACAATCTGACTTATTAAACAATCTTTAAAACATCAAGAAATAGATCGTATAACTCCTTCAAGAAATGAGAACAGGAGAGAGTTTACAAATTCATTTGCTACCACTTGCTTCCTGTTCAGTCTCTGCTACAGCAAAACACAAGTTTGAAAGATTCAAGAAGTAGAAAAAGATAGAATGTAAGAGAAGAATGCCAGAAGTCATTAGTGGTCTTATATTAAGTCACTAGAATACAACTGGAATTCTCTAAACTGTTGAGAAGATATATATTTTGTTAAATATCAAAGAATCTGTCTGTAAACCATCCCTCAAGCAAAAAGATATGTTTAATCAGCTTATACAGTTAAATAACCACACATATTTGGAATTTCAAATGCTTTCTTTAAAAATATTCACCCACCATACATTCTCATTCCATCCAAAATCGTGCTTTAAATTCCTGACGACACACAACACACTTTAACTTGATGTAAATCTAGCCGTTCTTCTTTGCATACCCTGAAGAAAAGAATAAACACCTCAAGATGCTCTCTCCTCTTTTTCAGACCCTAAAAGAACACTCGGAAAGAAGCAAATGGAGTTCAGAATGAAGAAATAAGGCAAAAGAATAAAGGAGAATAAAACCAGAGACCCTATGGGGAGTCATGTTATTCTTGGAAAATATCATCTCCGTTCCTTCTCCAAGCCCAAAGGCCAGACAGCACTGGCGCAATATCATCCCTGTCCAAAGCGCTAACGAGTTGCCAACTAATCCCTCAAGGTGTCCCCCAACCTCCTCACCTCATCAGCGCTCAGCTCCTCCATCGCTTTCCTCTTAATGGTGAAAGGCGTTAGGGAGAGATCCTTCTGTTCTCGCGACCACGGCGGGAGGAAGGAGAGTGGAAGGTGTCTATCAGGCTGTCTGGTCCCCCGAATGGGGGAGGTTTCAGAATTGCATAGTCAGAGGTTAAAAAATAAGAACACAAGAGGCACTGAACTGCCTTGGCTTCGGTCACTCCAATCGCCCCAGAGACTACTACAGCCGCTTGTTCCCTGAGCAGCCTCCTCTGGCCGCCACTGCTGCTGCTACAGGGTTATCTTAAGGCGCCACTTACTACCCTCTGCTTCCCAGGTTACCCAGACTAGGCAGCGCGGTCTCCAGCTCGTCTCGTGCCCCGAGCCTGCTGTGTCTTCGTGATAGTGGCGCGGTAGCTGCGTTCCTATAGCAGATCCTGCTCTCCTTCCTACCCTTTGCCTCTGGCGGGAACTGGTCCACTGCAGAGTGGATACCCCGAGGTAAGGCGACCCCACAGCCGTCCTGGCAGAGCCCAGCACTGTAAGGGAAGCCCCTCCCCTCCCAAAGCAGGCCGGCCACGCCCCGCCTCCACGCCGGAGCCCGGGTAGGGGGGAGGGGGAGGATGGGACGCGCGTAGCTCTCGCTGGAAGAGTAAATCCTCCTACCCCCCCACCCCTACTCTTTCCCCCTCGCCCCACCAAGTATTATTCATCAAAACAACAGGGCGGCCATCTTTGAAAGGGATCACGTGATCCCCGTCAGGGAGGCGGAGCTTCTGGCGCCGGGACGTGGCAGCCAATAGGTCGCGGGCGCCGCGCCGCGGAGTTCTTCTCGCCTGCGTCCTCTCCCCGCCCCCGTCCCACCCCCTCCCGCGCAGCCGCGCCGGACGGGGGGAGGGGCAAAGGGAGGCGGGCGGCAGGGCGGGGCGTTGCCACGGCGACCGCGCAGGGGCGGCGGGCGCGGCGGGCCTGGGCCAGGTAGGCTGGCAGGGGGAGAGACGGCTCCCGGACGCACGCCGGGGAACATCCGCCAGAAGGTGGCGCTGGCCCGCGGCGCCTCCGTCGTTCCCACTCGTCTGCTTTTCTGTGACCTGGGAGCCCAGAAACACCTCATCGCTCCCAGTGGATTCTGCGCGCCCGCCGCCTAAGCGAGGGATAAGAAAACGAAAAACGTCTCCTTGTCCGCGGGAGCGCGATCTACCGTATTGAGCGCTCATTTTCTAAAACATCTGCTACACACTCTTCCGCCTCCTCCAGGAAAGGCCAGTTGGAAGAGAACTCGGACACAAGAACTCCCATTCATTTTACTTTACCTTGGCCTTTTAGAGAGATACTTCCTGGGGTTTTTTTTAAGTGTGTTCAAAAAGTATTGATAAAAGTTGAAAGTATAAATGGATGAGAGACCCAAATCACTGAATTGTACACAGCAAATGCAAAGAAGACGTTTGGAGTCAGTGGGTGAAAACCATCTTCAGGTGCACAAGAATACAAATATTTGGCCGGGTGCGATGGCTCACGCCTGTAATCCCAGCACTTTGGGAGGCCGAGACGGGCGGATCACAAGGTCAGGAGATCGAGACCATCCTGGCTAACACGGTGAAACCCCGTCTCTACTAAAAAAATACAAAAAAACTAGCCGGGCGAGGTGGCGGGCGCCTGTAGTCCCAGCTACTCGGGAGGCTGAGGCAGGAGAATGGCGTGAACCCGGGAGGCGGAGCTTGCAGTGAGCCGAGATCTGCCACTGCACTGCAGCCTGGGCGACAGAGCAAGACTCCGTCTCAAAAAATAAAAAAAGTTATATAAATCTAAGTTGAGCGATCAAAGTAACAGTACCATGAAATTCCCGATTTTGCCACGGACTAAAGATGAGAAGTGGATTGGATGGCTCACTAAACCGTAAAGACTATATTCCAGAATTAAGAGTTACAATGTCTTTGCTACATGCTTAAAATAGGAACCTGACTACTAGATACGTAAGGAATTTGTGAGTAAAAATAAACCGGCCGGGCGCGGTGGCTCACGCCTGTAATCCCAGCACTTTGGGAGGCCGAGGCGGGCGGATCACAAGGTCAGGAGATCGAGACCACGGTGAAACCCCGTCTCTACTAAAAATACAAAAAATTAGCCGGGCGCGGTTGTGGGCGCCTGTAGTCCCAGCTACTCGGGAGGCTGAGGCAGGAGAATGGCGTGAACCCGGGAGGCGGAGCTTGCAGTGAGCCGAGATCGCGCCACTGCACTCCAGCCTGGGGGACAGAGCGAGACTCCGTCTCAAAAAATAAAAAAATAAAAAAATAAAAAAAAATAAAAAATAAACCATTGCTGGCTTTGCATATTATCTGCTCTCCAGGAAAGGAATTCTGTGTAAGCCAGAACTTGAACCCTTGGTGACATTGATGTTAAAAGTTTGCTTTTTTTATTATTGCCATCTAATTTACATACTATACAATTCACCCAATTAAGGTGTACAATGGTTTTATTATGTTCACAGCTCAGTCATCCTCACTGTCCGATTTCAGAACATTTTAATCATCCGAAAAAGAAACCCTCCAAGCCATTAACAGTCACTCCGCGGCCGGGTGCGGTGGCTCACACCTGTAATCCCAGCACGTTGGGAGGCCAAGGCGGGTGGATCAAGAGGTCAGGAGTTTAAGACCAGCCTGGCCAAGATGGTGAAATACAAAATACAAAAATTAGAAGGACGTGGTGACAGGTGCCTGTAATCCCAGCTACTTGGGAGGCTGAGGCAGAGAATTGCTTGAACCCGGGAGGCAGAAGTTGCAGTGAGCTGAGATCCTGCCACTGCACTCCAGCCTGGGCAACAGAGCGAGACTCCGTCAAAAAAAAAGAAAAAGGAAACGAAGTCTCTAGCCATAAAATGTACTTCTCAGGGTAATTTTTTGTTTGTTTGTTTTTTGAGACAGAGTCTTGCCCTGTTGCCCAGCCTTGAGTGCGATGGTGCAAACATGGCTGACTGTAGCCTCGACCTCCGGAGCTCAAGCAATTCTCCCACCTCAGCCTCCTAAGTAGCTAGGATCATAGGCGCATGCCACCATGCCAGGCTAATTTTTAATTTTTGTAGAGATAGGGTCTCACTATGTTGCCTAGGCTGGTCTCAAACTCCTGGGCTCAAGTGATCCTTCTGCTTCAGCCTCCCAGTGTGTGAGGATTACAGGCATGAGCTGCCACACTCAGTCCCCAGGGTCTTTTACAGGATGAATCTCTCTAATACACTTTTTAGTACCTTTACAGTTGTGTTCTAACTTGTCTAAGTAATGGAGTTTCCACTACTTTCCTTAGGAGAAGCTTTCCTATAATATCCTAAATAACAGTGTCTCAGAGTTGTTTGTAATATGTAGCCCATATTTTCATTGTTTGGTTCAGTTTATTTCATTTAAGCATTACATTACCTCCTTTGGACTGTGCAAAATACTCTGTCTGCCTCCCTTGGTAACTACCAAGCATCAGGACCTTAGTTAGTTCTTAGAATTACCTGGAAACCAGCCAAAAAAAAAAAAATTATATATATATGTGTGTGTGTATGTGTGTTTTACCAGGTAACAAATAAAAAGGAGACCACAGAACAAACTGAAACATGAGACTGAAATAAAAGTTATGCCTCAGGCCGGGCGCGGTGGCTCAAGCCTGTAATCCCAGCACTTTGCGAGGCCGAGACAGGCGGATCACGAGGTCAGGAGATTGAGACCATCCTGGCTAACATGGTGAAACCCCATCTCTACTAAAAATACAAAAAAATTAGCTGGGCATGGTGGCGGGCACCTGTAGTCCCAGCTACTCAGGAGGCCGAGGCAGGAGAATGGTGTGAACCCAGGAGGTGGAGCTTGCAGTGAGCTGAGATGGTGCCACTGCACTAGACTCCGTCTCAAAAAAAAAAAAAAAAATTATCTTGAGCAGTTGAGAGCCTTTGAAAGCTTGAATTTGGCTACTCTAGACTTCCGGGAATAGCAATAGAAACTGCCCAGGGCCAGGTGCAGTGGCTCACGCCTGTAATCCCAGCACTTTGGGAGGCCGAGGCGGATCACAAGGTCAAGAGATCGAGACCATCCTGGCCAACCTGGTGAAACTCACCTCTACTAAAAATACAAAAATTAGCCGGGCATGGTGTCACGCACCTGTAGTCCCAGCTATTCGGGAGGCTGAGGCAGGAGAATCGCTTGAACCCAGGAGGCAGAGGTTGCAGTGATTCGAGTTTGTGCCACTGCACTCAAGCCTGGCAACAAAGTGAGACTCCATCAAAAATAAAAAGAACGAAAGAAAGAAAGAAAGAGGCCGGGCGCGGTGGTGGCTCAAGCCTGTAATCCCAGCACTTTGGGAGGCCGAGACGGGGGGATCATGAGGTCAGGAGATCGAGACCATCCTGGCTAACATGGTGAAACCCCGTCTCTACTACTAAAAAATATAAAAAACTAGCCGGGCAAGGTGGCGGGCGCCTGTAGTCCCAGCTGCTCGGGAGGCTGAGGCAGGAGAATGGCGTAAACCTGGGAGGCAGAGCTTGCAGTGAGCTGAGATCCGGCCACTGCACTCCAGCCTGGGCGACAGAACGAGACTCCGTCTCAAAAAAAAAAGAAGAAAGAAAGAAAGAAAGAAACTGCCCAATGCTGTGTGGCTCAGTAGCTAAGGCTTTGTCTTTTGACAAGGGTGATTTGGGTTGAATTCTTGGCTTCTGAAATGATTCCTTTCTGGTTTGTTGTTTGTGTAACTTTGCCATTATTAAGGTTATTTTCCCCCTCATGAATAGCTTCTGATTTCCTGTCTTGGATTTTCCTTTCTCTAAACTACCCTTGGGGAGATTCTAAATCTTGTTTGAAAAAAAAAAGAGGAACTGCTGTCCAGGCGCGGTGACTCACGCCTGTAATCCCAACACTTTGGAGGCCGAGGTGGGTGGATCACCTGAGGTCAGGAGTTCAAGACCAGTCTGGCCAACATGGTGAAACCCCTGTCTCTACCAAAAATACAAAAATTAGCCAAGTGTGGTGGCGCATGCCTATAATCCCAGCTACTTGGGAGGATGAGGCAGGAGAATTGCTTGAAGCCAGGAGCCAGAGGTTTCAGTGAGCCAAGATGGAGCCACTGCACTCTAGCCTGGGTGACAGAGCAGGACTGTCTCAAAAAAAAAAAAAGAAAGAAAAACAAAGAAACAAAAATCACCATCCCAGACCCCTGTCAATGTCACCACCTGCCCATCCCTCAAAGTCATCTGCCCCCCAACCCCAGAGCTCTGGTAGCTGTTCAGGTTGCTTGTTTTGGCCAGCTTCCTCACTAGCCTTGAAGGCAGGAATGATAGCTTATTCATTGGTGTGTCTCTTGTGCACCTAGAAGGCTTTCAAATGTTTTTTAAAATGCTGGGATTTCCTAAATTGAAAAGGAAAAACTTCAGAGTCATTTGGACAGGTTTATTGAAGCTGAGCAGTTTCCCCATAATCTAGATGACTTCAGGTTACAGGCTGTGTGGCTCTCTCCAGCCACGAGTCCTCATCACCCAATGGGATGGATAAACATCTGTTCAGTCTGCAATATAATTTGGCATAAAGCTGCAGCCACAAGTGGGCTCTGCTGCTGGATATGGATCAGGCTCTCTGGAATGTCTGTTTGCACACTTGACCTTCACAGAACATTTCCTAGGGCGTAAGGAAGAAGGGAAGAAGAAAGATGAGGTTGCATGTGGTCTATTTTTACTCTCAACACTTATTTTTTATTTTATTTTAACCCTTTTCTGGAACACTTTTTTTTCTTTTTTGAGATGGGGTCTTACTCTGTCGTCGTGGCTAAGTACAGTGGTGAGATCTCAGCTTACTGTAACCTCTGCCTCCCAGGCTCAAGCTGTCCCACGTCAGTCCCCCAAGTAGCTGGGACACTACAGGCATGTGCCACCATGCCCGGCTAATTTTTGTGTTTATTGTAAAGACAGGGTTTCGCCACTGCCTAGGCTGGTCTTTTTTTTTTTTTTTTTTTTTTTTTTTTTTGAGATGGAGTCTCACTCTGTAGCCCAGGCTAGAGTGCAGTGACACAGTCTCAGCTCACTGCAACCTCCGCCTCCTGGGTCCCGGTTCAAGCAATTCTTCTGCCTCGGCCTCCCAAGTAGCTAGGATTACAGGCATATGCCACCATGCTCTGCTAATTTTTGTATTTTTAGTAGAGACGGGGTTTCACCATGTTGGCCAGGCTGTTCTTGAACTCCTGACCTCGTGATCTGACCACCTCGGCCTCCCAAAGTGCTGGGATTACAGGCATGAGCCACCGTGTCTGGCCCCTAGGCTGATCTTGAACTCCTAGCCTCAAATGATTTTCCTGCCTTGCCCTCCCAAAGTGCTAGGATTACAGTTATGAGCCACCACACCTGGCCTACTCTCAATACTTCTGACACCAAATGTGTGGGTTTTTAAACTCCTGACACCAGTTGTGTGGTGTCTTTTCTAGTCCCACTTCTCCAACTCTCTGACACTAACTGAGTGTCCAGTAAACCAACTTAATTCGGGCACTAACAACCCAGAGTTAGCACAGACCACATAGGTTAAGGATGCAGTCTCACGAGACTGCCTCCAACTTCAGACACCCGTCAAATTTTCGGACCTCCCATATTTCTGACTGACCAGCTACAAATCAGGTTTTCCCATAACCAACCCCTCCTTGGACTTGATAATTTGCTAGAAGGGCTCACAAAACTCAGAAAGTCCCTTCACTTACTATTACCAGGTTATTATAAAATAAACAACTCAGAAAGAGCCTGATGGGGCTGGGCGCACACGCCTCTAATCCCAGCATTTTGAGAGGCCGAGGCGGGTGGATTGCCTGAGGTCAGGAGTTCAAGAGCAGCCTGACCAACATGGCGAAACCCTGTCTCTACTAAAAATACAAAAATTAACTGAGTGTGGTGGTGCATGCCTGTAATCCCAGCTACTCAGGAGACTTTAGGCAGGAGAATCACTTGAACCCAGGAGGCAGAGGTTGCAGTAAGCCAGGATCACGCCACTGCATTCCAGCCTGGGCAGTAGAGCAAGACTCCATCTCAAAAAAAAAAAAAGAAAAGAAAAAAGAAAGAGCCTGATGGAAGAGACGCACAGGGCAAAGTAGGAAGCGGGAGCATGCAACCCTCCCAGCACCTCAGTGTATTCACCACACACATGAATGTTCACCATTCAATGTGGAAGCCCTCCAAACCCTGTGGTTTCGTTTTTAGTGGATGTTTCAGCACACAGCCATGATTGATTCAGTCATTGGCTATTGGTGATTAGTTCAGTCTCCAGCCCCTCTTCCCTCAGGGATGAAGTTGAAAGTTCCAACCCTCTAATCATGCCTTAGATTTTCTGGTGACCAGCCCCCATCCTGAAGCTATCTAAGGACCCTCAGTAGCCAGTCATGTCATTAGCACACAAAAGACCTTTTTTTTAACTTTGAGACAGGGTCTTACTCCTTCGCCCAGGCTGGAATGCAGTGGTGCAGTCATGGCTAACCTTAGCCTCAACTTCCTGGGCTTAAGTAATCTTCCCACCTCAGCCACCCAAGTAGCTGGGACTATGGGCACCCGTCACCACGCCCTGCTAATATTTATTTTTATTTTTTGTGATGGAGTCTTGCTCTTGTCGCCTAAGCTAGAGTGCAATGGTGGATCTCGGCTCACTGCAACCTCCACCTCCTGGGTTCAAGCGATTCTCCTGCCTCAGCCTCCCGAGTAGCTCAGACTACAGGCGCCCACCACCACACCCAGCTAATTTTTGTATTTTTTAGTAGAGACAGGGTTTCACCATGTTAGCCAGGCTAGTTTCCAACTCCTGACCTCAGATGATCCACCTGCCCTGACCTCCCAAAGTTCTGGGATTACAAGTATGAGCTACTGCCCCCAGCCAATTTTTTGTAGAGACAGAGTCACACTATGTTGCCCAGGCTGGTGTTAAACTCCTGGACTCCAGTGATCCTCTTGCTGTGTCCCCACAAAGTGCTGGGATTACGGAAGTGAACCACCACACCCAGAAACCAAATAATTTTTAATATATTGTGGCTGGGTGCGGTGGCTCATGCCTGTAATCCCAGCACTTTGGGAGGCTGAGGGGAGTGGATCACCTGAGGTCAGGAATTTGAGACCAACCTGACCCAACATGGTAAAACCCCATCTCTACTAAAAATACAAAAATTAGCTGGGTGTGGTTTTGGGCTCCTGTAATCCCAGCTACTCAGGTAGCTGAGGCAGGAGAATCACTTGAACCCAGGAGGCGGAGGTTGCATTGAGCTGAGATCAAGCTATTGCACTCCAGCCTGGGTGACAGAGTAAGACTCTGTCTCAAACAAACAAACAAAAAAAAACATATCATGGTAAGTAAAAATCATTCCATGAGTATCCTTAGATCAAAGTACTTCTGTGCCTGCTTGGGCAGATTTCCTGGATATGCTAGAGAAGGATGATTTGGTATCTGTCTTTCTTTCTTTTTTTTTTTTTGAGACAGAGTTTCACTCTTGTCGCCCAGGCTGGAGTGCAGTGGCACGATCTCAGCTCACTGCAACCTCCTCCTCCCAGGTTCAAGCGATTCTCCTGCCTCAGCCTCCCAAGTAGCTGTGATTACAAGTGCCTGCCATCACACTAGGCTAATTTTTGTATTATTTTTTGTAGAGACAGGGTTTCGCCATGCTGGCCAGGCTGGTCTTGAACTCCTGACCTCAGGTGATCCATCTGCCTTGACCTCCCAAAGTGCTGGGATTACAGATGTGAGCCATGGTGCCCAGCCTTCCTTTTCTTTTTTTTTTTTAGAGACGGGCTCTTCCTATGTTCCCCAGCCTTTACTCAAACTCCTGGGCTCAAGCAATCTTCCTGCCTCGGCCTATCCAGTAGCTGGGACTACAGGCAAGTGCCACCACACCCAGCTGTTGTGCATAATTTGAACACCACCTCTTACAACCAACTAATCTAAATCCTCAAACGTATGTGTATTTTCTTTGAAATTCCATATTACATATTTGTGAAGGCAAGTTTCTTACTTTGTGTGTGTGTTTTTTTTTTTTTTTTTTTTTGAGACACAGTCTTGCACTATCCCCTAGGTTGGAGGGGCATGATCTTGCCTCACTGCAACCTCCGCCTCCTGGGTTCAAGCGATTCTCATGCCTCAGCCTCCTGAGTAGCTGGGATTACAGGCACCTGCCACTGCCCGGCTAATTTTTGTATTTTTAGTAGAGACGGGGTTTCATCATGTTGGCCAGGCTGGTCTCGAACTCCTGACCTCAGGTGATCCGCCCGCCTCAGCCTCCCAAAGTGCTTTTTTATTGTCAGAAGAGTGTGAGATTTGTCCATCTAGAATCAAAATATCTTCAGAGCCTTTGTAATCAAAGACTACCCGGACCCAACTTTAAGGAAACTGCTCTAATTTTGTTTTCAAGGGTCTCACCTAGATTTCACACACACAGTGAAACAATAAAGCACGGAGCTGAGAGCACATATTCTTCTCCGACCTGTATTTGAGTCTTCACTCTACAGTGTGAAAATACATAATTCACAATCAAAGCTGATGAAACTTTAAAAATTATTTTGAGTCTTAAAGGAATGTGATTACGGGACCTGAGTCATGTTTTTTTGTTTGTTTGTTTGTTTGTTTTGAGACTGAGTCTCGCTCTGTCGCCCAGGCTAGAGTGCAGTGGTGCGATCTCGGCTCACGGCAAGCTCAGCCTCCCAGTTTCATGCCATTCTTCTGCCTCAGCCTCTCGAGTAGCTGGGACTATAGGCGCCCGCCATTGCGCCTGGCTAATTTTTTGTAATTTTAGTAGAGACGGTGTTTCACCATGGTCTCGATTGCCTGACCTCGTGATCTTCCCGCCTCGGCCTCCCAAAGTGTTGGGATTACAGGCGTGAGCCACTGCGCCCGGCCAGGACCTCAGTCATGTTAAAGGCAGCTGTAACCTAGACAGCTATAACCTTAACTTCTCTGGTTATAGATTAGCCTTTTTCTTTACCTACACTGTTTTATAAAAGACTAAACGGCACCAGAGAAGCCTTCCCTCTACTGTTGGTCTTAATTATAGACTCACTTCCCTGTTTCTTCTCTCTTTTTTTTCCCAAAGCAGGTGAACCCTTTCCTTCTCTTATACAAACACCTATGACTATCACATGGTCTAAGATGGAATGTTAAATATACTCTTAAGATGACAGCAAGAATGAGGGGGAAGAAAAATAAAATAAATATATTCTTTAAACTGGAAAGAAAAAGGAAAAAACGGAGTGGTAACTAATCAAATTCCTGTAACTCATAAAACAGCTTTGTATAGAAAATGTAATCCTGAGAAATTTCTTTGTTTGCTGCCTGTATAAGTAAGACCTTTCTGGGCGGGGTGGCTCACGCCTGTAATCCCAGCACTTTGGGAGGTCGAGGCGGGCGGATCACCTGAGGTCAGGAATTTGAGACCAGCCTGTCCAACATGGCAAACCCTGTCTCTACTAAAAATGCAAAAATTAGCTGGGCATGGCCGGGCCTGGTGGCTTACGCCTGTAATCCCAGCACTTTGGGAGGCCAAGGTGGGCGGATCACCTGAGGTCGGGAGTTCGAGACCAGCCTGACCAACATGGAGAAACCCCGTCTCTACTAAAAACACAAAATTAGCCCGGCATGGTGGTGCATGCCTGTAATTCCAGCTACTCGGGAAGGCTGAGGCAGGAGAATCGTTGAACCCGGGAGGTGGAGGTTGCAGTGAGCCAAGATCGCACCATTGTACTCTAGCCTAGGCAACAAGAACAAAACTCCGTCTCAAAAAAAAAAAAAACTTAGCTGGGCATGGTGGCAGGCGCCTGTAATCCCAGCTACTTGGCAGGCTGAGGAAGGAGAATCCCTTGAACCCAGGAGGTAGAGGTTGCAGAGGGCTGAGATCACACCACTGCACTCAAGCCTAGGTGACAGAGTGAGACTCTGTCTCAAAAACACAAATTAAAATAGGCCAGGCGCGGTGGCTCACACTTGTAATCCCAGAACTTTGGGAGGCAGAGGCGGGTGGATCACCTGAGGTCAGGAGTTGGTGACCAGCCCGACCAATATGGTAAAACCCTGTCTCTACTAAAAATACAGAAAAATTAGCTGGGTGTTGTGGCATGCGCCTGTAGTCTCAGCTACTTGGGAGGCGGAGACAGGAGAATTGCTTGAACCCAGGAGGCAGAGTTTGCAGTGAGCTGAGATCATGCCACTGCACTCCAGCCTGGGTGACAGAGCAAGACTCTGTCTCAAAAACAAAACAAAACCAAACAAAAAACAAAAAAGAAAAGGCTATACAACAATAGTTGTCAGCACATTGTCTCTAGGGAATGTTCTGGAGTGACTGACTTGTCTGAAACTGGATAATGGGAATGGTTGTACACCTGTATACGTTTACTAGAAATTATCAAACTGTACACTTAAAACAGGTACATTTTTTGGTACATAAAGTATACTTGATAAAGCCATTAAAGAAAAACACCTCAAGTCCAACAGCTTAAAAGTAAAAGAAGGCCGGGCGCGGTGGCTCACGCCTGTAATCCCAGCACTTTAGGAGGCCGAGGCGGGCGGATTACGAGGTCAGGAGATCGAGACCATCCTGGCTAACACAGTGAAACCCCGTCTCTACTAAAGAATATAAAAAATTGGCCAGGCGCGGTGGCTCACGCCTGTAATCCCAGCACTTTGGGAGGCCGAGGCGGGCGGATCACGAGGTCAGGAGATCGAGACCATCCTGGCTAACACGGTGAAACCCCGTCTCTACTAAAAATACAAAAAAAAACTAGCCGGGCGAGGTGGCGGGCGCCTGTAGTCCCAGCTACTCGGGAGGCTGAGGCAGGAGAATGGCATGAACCCGGGAGGCGGAGCTTGCAGTGAGCCGAGATCGCGCCACTGCACTCCAGCCTGGGCGACTAAGCGAGACTCTGTCTCAAAAAAAAAAAAAAAAAAAAAAAAGAATATAAAAAATTAGCCGGGCGTAGTGGCGAGCGCCTACAGTCCCAGCTACTCAGGAGGCTGAGGCAGGAGAATGGCGTGAACCCAGGAGGCGGAGGTTGCAGTGAGCTGAGATTGCGCCACTGCACTCCAGCCTGGGCGACAGAGCAAGACTCGGTCTCAAAAAAAAAAAAAAAAAAGTAAAAGAAGAAAAATAAAAACTCCAAGAGTCATATTCCAAGAAATTAAATTTTTATTACAAGCGGCCACACCTGTAATCCCAACACTTTGGGAGGCCCAGGTGGGCTCATCACTTGAGGCCAGGAGTTCGAGACCAGCCTGGCCAATATGGTAAAACCCCATTTCTGCTAAAAATAAAAAAATTAGCTGGGTGTAGTGGTGCATGCCTGTAATCCCAGCTACTCGGGAGGCTGAGGCAGGAGAATCGCTTGAACCCGGGAGGCAGAGGTTGCAGTGAGCTGAGATTGCACCACTGTACTCCAGCCTGGGTGACACTGGGTAACAGAGGGAGAGACTTCATCTCAAAAAAAAAAAAAGTAAGATATTAACTTTTCAGCTTGGGTGTACTGACCACATTCCTTTGGAGTCTGTATTTCCTGGATGGCTGTCTTCAGCTTCATGCCTGAATAAACCCTTATTTATTCATTTTTTTTGAAACGGCCTCTGTTGCCAGGCTGTAGTGCAGTGGTGCGATCTCAGGTCACTGCAACCTCCGACTCACTGGTTCTAGCGATTCTCCTGCCTCAGCCTCTTGAGTAGCTGGGATTACAGACACGTGCCACCATGCCCAGCTAATTTTTGTATTTTTGGTAGAGATGGGGTTTCACCATGTTGGCCAGGATGATCTTGATCTCCTGACCTCGTGATCCGCCCACCTCGACCTCCCAAAGTGCTGGGATTACAGGTGTGAGCCACCGCGCCGGGTCTGAATAAACACTTTTAAACTGGATTCTGATGCTTTTGACAGTAGCCTTGGGGAATTTCAAAATTCCAATTTAATTGTGAATGGGAAGAATAGTGTCCTTTTCACAGGATTGTGATGAAGATTAAATGAGATAATACACTCAAAGGATTGAGCACAGTAATTGGGCCCCAAATCATCACTCCAAAGATTTGAGCTACTATGTTTATCTATGTATATATATGTATACATAAAGTAGCTATTACATATAATAGGTAAGAATTGTTCCATAAGTATTTGCATGTTATCTTCCTGCTTCTGTTGGAATATTTGGCTGTTTCATTTAATATAAGATGAGACTATAGGCATGCACCACTATGCCCAGCTAATTTTTGTATTTTCAGTAGAGATGGGACAGGTGTGGTGGTGGCTCATGCCTGTAATCCCAGCACTTTAGGAGGCCGAGGCAGGCGAATCATGAGGTCAAGAGATCGAGACCATCCTGGCTAACACGGTGAAACCCTGTCTCTATTAAAAAATACAAAAAACTAGCCAGGCGAGGTGGCGGGCGCCTGTAGTCCCAGCTACTGGGGAGGCTGAGCCAGGAGAATGGCGTGAACCCGGGAGGCGGAGCTTGCAGTGAGCTGAGATCCGGCCACTGCACTCCAGCCTGGGCGACAGAGCGAGACTCCGTCTCAAAAAAAAAAAAAAAATACTGTATCATCTCACTGAGGACAAAATGTAGTGGATACCAGGTGGAGTTTGTCGCCTTCGATCCAATGGGTCCAGCCTCTGTTCTTCTTTTCTCCCTTCTGGACACAGGTGAGCCTGTCATTGTCCCAGGTAACCAAGCTCTGCATGAGGAGAGGAGAAAATGTTAGAGTGCCCTGGCAGGATCCTCAAGTGTTACCAAGTAGAATGCCAAGCTAGCCTTGCAAAATTAACAGCCTACTTATCACTCTTTTTTTTTTTTTTTTTTGAGACGGAGTCCCGCTCTGTCGTCCAGGCTGGAGTGCAGTGGCACAATCTCGGCTCACTGCAACGAACCTTCACCTCCCCGGTTCAAGTGATTCTTCTGCCCCAGCCTCCCAAGTAGCTGGGTTTACAGGCTCCTGCCACCATGCCCACCTAATTTTTTCTTTTTTTTTTTTTTTTTTTGAGATGGAGTCTCGCTCTGTAGCCCAGGCTGGAGTGTAGTGGCTGGATCTCGGCTCACTGCAAACTCCGCCTCCCGGGTTCACCCCATTCTCCTGCCTCAGCCTCCCAAGTAGCTGGGACTACAGGCGCCGCCACCTCGCCCAGCTAGTTTTTTGTATTTTTAGTATAGACGGGGTTTCACCGGGTTAGCCAGGATGGTCTCGATCTCCTGACTTCGTGATCCACCCGTCTTGGCCTCCCAAAGTGCTGGGATTACAGGCTTGAACCACAGCGCCCGGCCCCCGCCTAATTTTTGAATTTTTTTTTTTTTTTTTTTTTTTTTTT
>NC_037668.1:38688168-38762505 GCF_003255815.1 Theropithecus gelada | reverse complement strand
ATTTTTTTTTTTTTTTTTTTTTTTTTTGAGACAGAGTCTCGTTCTGTCGCCCAGGCTGGAGTGCAGTGGTGCGATCTCAGCTCACTGCAAGCTCCGCCTCCCGGGTTCACACCATTCTCCTGCCTCAGCCTCCTGAGTAGGTGGGACTACAGGCGCCCCCCACCACGCCTGGCTTTTTTTTTTTTTTTTTTTGTATTTTTAGTAGAGATGGGGTTTCACCGTGTTAGCCAGGATGGTCTCGATCTCCTGACCTCGTGATCTGCCCGCCTTGACCTCCCAAAGTGCTGGGATTACAGGCATGAGCCACCGTGCCTGCCCAATTTTTGAATTTTTTGTAGAGACAGGGTTTTGCCATGTTGCCCAGGCTGGTCTCGAATTCCTGACCTCAGGTGATCTGCCTGCCTTGACCTCCCAAAGTGTTGGGATTACAGGCGTAATCTACCACGCCTGACATTGCTTTAAATTTTACCTTGCATTTTCTGTTGTCCAGGCCTTTGTTATCTTCCTCAAATTCTTCTCCAATTTTAAATTTCACAAAGTAGTTCCTTAGGCTGCTGTTCGTGTGGATGGTAAAAGAATCCTCATTTTGCTCAATCACTTTCTGTGGCTTCAGCAACTTGGCTATTTTACGAGTGGCAAAGTCAATACCTTAAAAATAATTTTTGAAAAATATTTGAACATTCGCTTGAGATGCAAAAGTGAAGAATTTGGCAGCTGTTCTCAAAATCACTGCATGTAATTGTTAGCATTTCCTGTACGACTTCAATGTTTTTTGCTGCTGAAATCAGATCTACAGGGAACCGTCTTGGCAAACTGCCAACCACAGCCTGACTAAAAAGTTTGCACATGCCAGGTGCAGTAATCCCAGCACTTTGGGACAGAGAGACAGGAGGATTGTTTGAGCTCAGGAGTTTGAGACCAGCCTGGGCAACATAGCAAGACCCTGTCTCTATAAAAAAATATAAACTGTCAGCCAGGCACGGTGGCTCACACCTGTAATCCCAGCACTTTGGGAGGCCAAGGAGGGCAGATCACCTGAGGTCAGGAGTTTGAGACCAGCTTGACCAACATGGAGAAACCCTATCTCTACTAAAAACTACAAAATTAGCGGGGCATGGTGGCACATGCCTGTAACCGCAGCTACTCGGGGGGCTGAAGCAGGAGAATTGCTTGAACCCGGGAGGCGGAGGTTGCGGTGAACTGAGATCACACCACTGCACTCCAGCCTGAGCAACAGAGAGAGACTCCATCTCAAAAAAAAGGAAGAAAGAAAAAGAAAACCAAAGGGATAGGGTTTAGGCCCCCCAACCCAGCCTCGGTCACAACTCTGCCTTTTTCTGCCTTACGTATTTACACTTTGAATTAAGAGAACATTTGAACAGTTTCTCAACAACAATGAAGACAAAACTCAAAAACCACTGGATTCATGTATATACCTCTCTCTCTCTCTATATATATATACACACACACACACACACACACACACACACTTTTTTTTTTTCTTTTTTTTCTGAGACACAGTCTCACTCTGTCGCCAAGGTTGGGGAAAACAGTGGCACGATTTCAGCTCACTGCAACCTCCACTCCTGGGTTCAAGCAATTCTCTTGCCTTAGCCTCCTGAGTAACTGGAATTACAGGCTTGCATCACCACACCCAGCTACGTACTACAATGTATTTATAAATCTCTCTCTTTTTTTTTTTTTTTTGAGACAGGATCTCATTCTGTCACCCCGGCTGGAGTGCAGTGATGCAATCATGGCTCACTGCAGCCTCGACCTTTCAGGCTCAAGTGATTCTTCTATCTCAGCCTCTCGAATATCTGGGACTACAGGCATATGCCACCATGCCTGGAAATGTTTTAAATATTTTTTTGTAGAGATCAGGCCTCACTATGTTGCCCAGGTTGGTCTCGAACTCTTGGGCTCAAGCAATCCTCCCACCTCAGCCTCCCATAGTGCTGGGATTACAGACATGAGCCACCCTGCTCAGCTAGAAATCTTGAATAAGCTTTAAAAAAGAGTTCCACAGGGAAACATGGAATGCTAAGAAGATGAAGATCAGGGTTTGGAATCCCAGTTCCACTTAGTGCCTTTGAGCATATTATGTAGCTAGAAATAAACACCACTATTTTAAATAATGGCCAGGTGACATCTCAGCAGGGAGCTGAAAGAAGAATCAAGCCACGCAGATTTCTGGGAAAATAGTTTAAGGCAGAAATCTAGGGAGCCCTGGGACTCTGAGGAAGGGTGTGTCAGTGTGTTTTGGGAACTCTGAGGAGCCTAGGGTAGCTGCAGCAGAATTAGGGAGAGGGAGGAGGAGGGAGAGGAGTTAAAGATGAGATGTGATTCTCCCGGCCAAGGTGGCTCATGCCTGTAATCCCAGCACTTTGGGAGGCAGAGGCAGGTGGACCACCTGAGGTCAGGTGTTCAAAACCAGCCTGGGCAACATGACAAAACCCCATCTCTAGAAAACAAAAATTAGCTGAGCATGGTAGTGCGCCCCTGTAATCCCAGCTACTCAGGAGGCTGAGGCAGGAGAATCACTTGAACCCAGGAGGTGGAGGCTGCAGTAAGCCGAGATCGTGCCACTGCACTCCAGCCTGGGTGACAGAGCAAGACTCCATTTCAAAAAAATCCCAAACAACAACAACCAAAAATAAAACAATAATATTAATATAAATGTCCTCATCGTAAGAAAAAATTTTTGTAGCCAGGGGCAGTGGCTCATATCTGTAATCCCAACACTTCTGGAGGCCAAGGTGGGAAGATCACTTGAGCCCAGGAGTTCAAGACCAGGCTGGACAACATAGCAAGACCCCATTTCTATTTAAAAACAAACAAACAAACAAACAGCTGAGGCTGGGCATGCTGGCTCACACTTGGGCTGAGCTGAGGCAGGAGAATCAGTTGAACTCAGGAGGCAGAGGTTGCCATGAACTGAGATCGAGCCACTGCACTCCAGCCTGGGCGACAGAGTGAAATTCCATCTCAAAAACAAACAAACCAACCAACCAACATCTCAAAAACCATCTGGGTATAGTGATGCATGCCTGTGGTCTCAGCTGCAAATAAAAAAGGCTGCGTGTATGTGTTTAAATCTAGAACTCCAGTTTTTAGTTTGAGATGCAATATGATCCAGGTTTTACTGGTTTTCAACAATATTTAAGTATTGACACCAAAACCTTAAAATCACTTCCTATTACTATTATTTTTTTGAGAGAGGGTCTCATTCTGTTGCCCAGGCTGAAGTGCAGTGGTGTGACCTCGGCTCACTGCAGCCTTTGCTTCCCAGGCTCAAGAGATCTTCCCAGCTCAGCTCCCAAGTAGCTGGGGCTACAGGCATGTGCCACCACACCCGGCTAATTTTTAAATTTTTCTTTCATAGAGATGAAGTTTCACCGTGTTACCCAGGGTCATTTCCTATTATTAATATGACCAAGCCAAACTTACTGCTGACTTTCCTCAAACCCTATTATGTAAGCAAAACAAAACCCAATAACTTTAGACTAACAATGACTTTAGAGTTATGATTTTAAGCATTTATGCTTTCAATATCTGTGAGGCGCCGGGCACGGGGGCTCATGCCTGTAATCCGAGCGCTATGGGAGGCCGAGGCAGGTAGACCAACATGACCAGCCTGACCAACATGGAGAAACCCTGTCTCTACTAAAAATACAAAATTAGCTGGGTGTGGTGGTGCATGCCTGTGATCGCAGCTACTCCAGAGGCTGAGGCAGGAGAATCACTTGAACCTGGGAGGCAGAGGTTGAGGTGAGCTAAGATTGCACTATTGCACTCCAGGCTGGGCAACAAGAGCAAAACTCCATCTCAAATAAATACATACATACATACATACATACATAAATCTGGTTGGGCGTGGTGGTTTACGCTTGTAATCCCGGCACTTTGGGAGGCCGAGACGGGCAGATCACCTGAGGTCAGGAGTTCGAGACCAGCCTGACCAACATGGAGAAACCCCGTCTCTACTAAAAATACAAAAGTAGCCGGGCGTGGTGGTGCATACCTGTAATCCTAGCTACTCAGGAGGCTGAGGCAGGAGAATTGCTTGAACCCGGGAGACGGAGGTTGTGGTGAGCCAAGATTGCACCATTGCACTCCAGCCTGGGCAACAAGAGCAAAATTCCAAAGCTCCGTCTAAAAAAACAAACAAACAGAAAATCTGTGAGGCAGGCTGGGCGTGGTAGTTCACGCCTGTAATTCTAACACTTTGGGAGGCTGAGGCAGGCAGATCACCTGAGGTCAGGAGTTTGACCTGGCCAACATGGCAAAACCCCATCTCTACTAAAAATACGAGAATTAGTAAGGCGTGGTGGGGGATGCCTGTAATCCCAGCTATTCTGGAGGCTTAGGCAGAAGAATCTCTTGAACCCAGGAGGTGGAGGTTGCAGCGAGCTGAAATCTCGCTACTGCACTCCAGCTTAGGCGACAGAGCAAGAATCCATCTCAAAAAATAAATAAATAAAATAAAATATGTGAGGCAATTTGTTGTTAGTAAATTTACAATTTGCACTACTCGTGGGGCAGGTGAGTCCCAGAGTGGGGATTAGCCTGCGAAGGCTCTTGGCTTTGTCCAGGAAAGAATTCAAGGGCAAGCCAGAGGCAGAAGAAAACAGCTTTATCGAAGAAGCAGTGTCACAACCCTGTGACTGCTCCTGCAGAAAAGGGCTACCCCATAGGCAGAGAGTAGCAGCTCAGGGCAGTTTTGTAGTCATATTTATACCCACTTCTAGTTATATGCAGAGTAAGGGATGGTTTTTTGTTTTTGTTTTGTTTTTTGAGATAAGAGTTTTGCTCTTGTCACCCAGGCTGGAGTGCAATGGCAGCATCATCTTGGCTCACTGATTGCCTCCCGGATTCAAGTGATTCTCCTGCCTCAGTCTCCTGAGTAGCTGAGACTAACTACAGGTGCCCACCACCATGCCCGCCTAATTTTTGTATTTTTGGTAGAGATGGGTTTCACCATGTTGGCCAGGCTGGTCTTGAACTCCTGACCTCAGGCGATCCACCCACCTCAGCCTCCCAAAGTGCTGGGGTTACATGCCTGAGCCACCACGCCCAGCTAAGGAGTGGTTTATGCAGACATTTCTAGGGAAGGGGTAGTAACTTTTGGGTCCTCTGG
The DNA here is from genome assembly GCF_003255815.1 of Theropithecus gelada. NCBI lineage: Eukaryota > Metazoa > Chordata > Mammalia > Primates > Cercopithecidae > Theropithecus > Theropithecus gelada. The sequence continues at coordinate 38,757,365 of NC_037668.1, read as the reverse complement.
TCATTGAAAGGGGTGCTAACTCTAGGTGTTGCCATGGCAACAGTAAACTGACATGGCACACTGTTGTATGTGTTTTATGGAAAGCTGCTTCCATCCCATCCCTGTTTTAGTTAGTCCTCAGTTTGGTCCGCTGTCCCAAGCCCGGCTTCTGGAGTTGAGCCCTGCTTCCTACCTCACTACCATGTTGCAACATTGTTACTTCACAGATTTGCAGCTACAAGGCTGGCCTCTTTAAAGACCAAAATTTGGCCGGGCGCGGTGGCTCAAGCCTGTAATCCCAGCACTTTGGGAGGCCGAGACGGGCGGATCATGAGGTCAGGAAATCGAGACCATCCTGGCTAACACAGTGAAACCTCGTCTCTACTAAAAAATACAAAAAACTAGCCGGGCGAGGTGGCGGGCGCCTGTAGTCCCAGCTACTTGGGAGGCTGAGGCAGGAGAATGGCGCAAACCCGGGAGGCGGAGCTTGCAGTGAGCTAAGATCCGGCCACTGCACTCCAGCCCGGGCGACAGCGCGAGACTCCGTCTCAAAAAAATAAATAAATAAAATAAAGACCAAAATTTACTTTGAATTAGCATAAGTTCTGGGCCAGGTACAGTGGCTCAGGTCTGTAATTCCAGCACTTTGGGAAGCCAAGGCAGGCAGATCACTTGAGGCCAGGAGTTCAAGATCAGCCTGGCCAACATGGTGAAACCGCATCTCTATAAAAAATAAAATAAAAATTAGCTGGGCTTGGTGGTCTGTACCTGTAGACCTAGCTGCTGGGGAGGCTGAGGTGGGAGGATTGCTTAAGCCTGGAAGGAGGAGGTTGCAGCGAGCCAAGATGGTGCCACTACACTCCAGCCTGGGCAACAAAGTGAGATCCTATCTCAAAAAATAAAAATAAAAATAAAATAAAATGAATAAATTGGCATAAGTTCTGGTCACTTTCTACCAGGTTCACACTTACTAGGACCTCAACAGTCCAAAAGGCTATATTCCTCATAAGGCTGTTAACCAGGTCAAGCCATGCTTTTTCATCCACTAGATTGTGTTATATAGAAAATAAGACATTCAAGGCCGCACGCGGTGGCTCATGCCTGTAATCCCAGCACTTTGGGAGGCCGAGGTGGGCGGATCACGAGGTCAGGAGATTGAGACCAACCTGGCTCACATGGTGAAACCCCATCTCTACTAAAAAAATACAAAAAATTAGCTGGGCTTGGTGGCGGGCACCTGTAGTCCTAGCTACTCGGGAGGTTGAGGCGGGAGAATGGTGTGAACCCAGGAGGTGGAGCTGCAGTGAGACGAGATCGCGCCACTGCACCTCCAGCCTGGGTGGCAGAGCGAGACTCCATCTCAAAAAAAAAAAAAAAGAAAAGAAGACATTCAAGTAGGAGGGAACAGTCCGATGACATGCTATTACAAATGTGTGAGCATATACACTTGAGGGTAGGATTTCAAAGGAGTCCACACAAATGTACACTTATCTAAGCTTCAGATGGTTATATTAACCTTTAATCTCAAAGCCACTTCTAATCTTAAGGCAATGTGGGTTGAAGGCAAGAGGGGATCCCTTTAAATCTCAGTGTAGGGCCAGGTGCGGTGGCTCATGCCTGTAATCCCAGCACTTGGGGAGGCTGAGGCAGGCAGGTCACCTGAGCTTAGGAGTTTGAGACCAGCCTGGGCAACACGGTGAAACCCTGTCTCTACTAAAAATGTAAAATTAAGTGGGTGTGGGGCCGTGCACTTGTAATCTCAGCTACTTGGGAGGCTGAGGCAGGAGAATTGCTTGAACCTGGGTGACGGAGTTGCAGTGAGCTAAGATCCGTGCCACTGCACTCCAGACTGGGCAACAAAGCGAGATTCTGTCTCAAAAATTAATTAATTAATTAATTAAATATATCCCAGTGTATACAGTAACCTGGGGCAAGTTGGTAACACCACCACCTTCTCAGGTTCATAACAGGACTAAAGGCGAGGACCTGCACAAGTTTGTCAATATCTATGGGCATTAACATAGGGCTTCTCCATTCCTGAGGCACTGCACCCTCGGTGTTCTTGGCTACTGTGGGGGTACACCAGGAACTCCCAAATCCCAGGTTAGCTCCAAATATTAAAACCCAAGCAAGGCTGAGGCAGGAGGATTGCATGTGGCCAGGAGTTTGAGACCAGCCTGGGAAACATAGCAAGACACCGTCTCTGCAAAAAAATTGAAAAATTAGCCAAGTGTGGCGGTATGCTCCTGTTGTCCCAGACACTTGGAAGGCTGAGGTGGGAGGATCGCCTGAGCACAGGAATTCAAGGCTGCAGTGAGCCATGATCGCACCACTGCACTCCAGCCTGAGCGACGGAGCAAGACGCTATCTCAAAAAACCCCAAGCAAACTTTCTTCTTTGTGCAAGAACAAGTTGCCTTTCTTCTCACTGCAGTTTGGCAGATGCTGGGAGAGAGTGATACCAGAGCCCGGGTGGGAGTTGCAGGATCAGTTCCTGAACGCTAGTTTTTAGACAAAAGGGAGTGATTTTCTGCCCTCAAATGAGATGCCAGCTGGAGCACATCATGAGATGTGTGCTGTGTATTTGATGGTGACTTATTTGACCCTTAGCATCACTGCCAACAGGCATTCACCTCACTTCTACTAATATAAAAGAGGTAATTGGCTGGGCATGGTGACTCATGCCTGTAATCCTAGCACTTTGGGAGGCCAAGGCGGGTGGATCATGAGGTCAGGAGTTCGAGACCAGCCTGGCCAAGATGGTAAAACTCCGTCTCTACTAAAAATACAAAAATTAGCCAGGTGAGATGGTGGGTGCCTGTAATCCCAGCTACTCAGGAGGCTGAAGCAAGAGAATTGCTTGAACTCGGGAGGCACAGGTTACGCCACGTAAGCCAAGATCGCACCACTGCACTCTAACAGGCAAGACTCCATCTCAACAACAACAATGATAAAGAGGCGATCATTTATTATTTTCCTAGACCCTACAGTTTAAAGATCTAAGTATATATTTGTGATTTTTTATGGAATGTATTTTCCTTACATGTATATGAACAAGCATATACATTTAAATTAAATTATATATTCCCGTAAATCAGTAAAATTCAGGATTGCTAGCTGAAATCTTTTTTTTTTTTAATCTTATTGACTTATTTTTTTTTTTGAGACCAAGTCTCACTCTGTTGCCCAGGCTAGAGTGCAGTGTCGTGATCTGGGCTTACTGCAACCTCCGCCTCTCAGGTTCAAGCGATTCTCATGCTTCGGCCTCCCAATTAGCTGGGACTACAGGCATGAGCCACCATGCCTAGCTAATTTTTGTATTTTTAGTAGAGATGGGGTTTCACCAGGCTGGCCAGGCAGGTCTCGAACTCCTGATCTCAGGTGATCCACCCGGCTTGGCCTCCCTAAGTGCTGGGATTACAGGCGTGAGCCACCGTGCCCAGTCTGCTAGCCTAATTTTTTTTTTCCCAAGATGGAGTCTTGCTTTGTCTCCTTGGCTAGAGTGCAATGGCGCAATGTCGGCTCACTGCAACCTCCGCCTCCTGGGTTCAAGCAATTCTCCTGCCTCAGCCTCACAAGTAGCTGGGATTACAGGTGCATGCCACCATGCCTGACTAATTTTTTGTACTTTTAGTAGAGGCAGGGCTTCATCATGTTGGCCAGGCTAGTCTCAAACTCCTGACCTCCTGATCCGCCCACCTTGGCATCCCAAAGAGCTGGGATTACAGGTGTGAGCCACCGCACCCCAGCCCCACTCAATTATTATTATTATTATTATTATTTTTTTTTTTTTGAGAGGGAGTCTCGCCCTGTCGCCCAGGCTGGGGTGCAGTGGCCGGATCTCAGCTCACTGCAAGCTCCGCCTCCCGGGTTTTACGCCATTCTCCTGCCTCAGCCTCCCGAGTAGCTGGGACTACAGGTGCCCGCCACCTCGCCCAGCTAGTTGTTTTTTGTATTTTTTAGTAGAGATGGGGTTTCACCTTGTTAGCCAGGATGGTCTCGATCTCCTGACCTCGTGATCTGCCCGTCTCGGCCTCCCAAAGTGCTGGGATTACAGGCTTGAGCCACCGTGCCCGGCTCAATTATTAAGATAAAATGTATTACAGTATTATGGCCGAGCGTGGTGGCTCGCACCTGTAATCCCAGCACTCTGGGAGGCCGAGGCGGGCAGATCACCAGATCAGGAGATTAAGACCATCCTGGCTAACACGATGAAAACCCGTCTCTACTAAAAATACAAAAAATTAGCCAGGCGTGGTGACGGGCGCCTGTAGTCCCAGCTACTCGGGAGGCTGAGGCAGGAGAATGGTGTGAACCTGGGAGGCGGAACTTGCAGTGAGCCGAGATGGCGCCACTGCACTCCAGCCTGGGTGACAGAGTAAGACTCCATCTCAAAAAAAAAAAAAAAAAAGTATTACAGTATTATGTAAACAACCGCTCTAGTGCTGTAAGTGTGACCTAAGTACTTAGCACTTTAACAAATTGATGTAAGCACTTAATACTTTAACAAATTAGATCTGAAGTTTAAACACAGTTGCTGGTTTTCAGAAAACTGTTTCGGATTTATGGGTTTCAGGATAGGGTACCTCAAAACATGGCACCTTAATGTATTAGTCCGTTTTCACGCTGCTGATAAAGACATACCCGAGAGTATGTCTTTAGTAACTTATAGAGAAAAAGAGTAACTTATAGAGAACTTATAGAGAGTAACTTATAGAGAAAAAGAGGTAACTTATAGAGAAAAAGAGGTTTAACCAATTCACAGTTCCACGTGGCTGGGGAAGCCCAGAAATCATGGCAGAAGGCAAAGACACGATTTACATGGTGGCAGGCAAGAGAGAATAAGAGCCAAATGAAAGGGGAAACCCCTCATAAAATCATCAGATCTCATGAGACATTCACTACCGCGAGAACAGTATGGGGAAAACCGCCCCCATGATTCAATTATCTCTCATCAGGTCCCTCCCACAACACATGAGAATTATGGGAGCTACAACTCCTGTATGAGATTTGGGTGGGGACACAGCCAAATCATATCACTTGGCATTTGAGGAAATAACAGAAGCAGGAAGGTCCCCCTCAGACCTTCTTCTGCCCCTCTTCCCTGAAGCAGGCCATAAAAGAATTCTCTGCTCTTCCTCTGAAGATCATAAGACTCTCAAGTGAGAGGTGCCTTTCCCATATCCAGAGGAACACTCTTATCTCCTGGCATATGAAAGACCAAAATAAATGCCCCTTTATCAACTAAGATGGACCCTAAGGTTAAGAAAACAAAAATTGCGGCCGGGCGCGGTGGCTCACGCCTGTAATCCCAGCACTTTGGGAGGCCGAGGCGGGCGGATCACGAGGTCAGGAGATCGAGACCATCCTGGCTAACACGGTGAAACCCCGTCTCTACTAAAAATGCAAAAAATTAGCCGGGCGAGGTGGCGGGCGCCTGTAGTCCCAGCTACTCGGGAGGCTGAGGCAGGAGAATGGCGTGAACCCGGGAGGCGGAGCTTGCAGTGAGCCGAGATCGCGCCACTGCACTCCAGCCTGGGCGACTAAGCGAGACTCTGTCTCAAAAAAAAAAAAAAAAAGAAAAGAAAACAAAAATTGCCTACGGGTCAAGGGTTCAGGGATCAGCCGGCATGGCAACTTCCCAGAGTCCTAAAGCTACAAGAAAAACTACACTCGTGGCAGGCGCGGTGGCTCACACCTGTAATCCCAGCACTTTGGGAGGCCGAGGCGGGTGGATCATCAGAAGTCAGGAGCTCGACACCAGCCTGACCAACATGGTGAAACCCTGTCTCTACTAAAAGTACAAAATTAGCCGGACGTGGTGGCGCACGCCTATAATCCCAGCTACTTGGGAGGCTGTGGCAGGAGAATCTCTTGAACCGGGGAGGTGGAGGTTGCAGTGAGTTGAGAGTCCGCGCACCGTTGGCACCGCGATGAGGGCGGGAAGCACAGCGCGGGCCCGCAGGAGCCAGGACGCCGCGGGTCACCAGCCTTCGCGGGAGGCCGCGGTCGGGCACGCCTGGGGCCGAACCAGGCTCTGCACTCCCGCGTGCGCCCGGACCTGAAGGATCGTCCGCGGGTTCCGGGATTCTGCGTCCCCGACCGGCTCCGGGTGCGCCGCGGGACCTCGCTGGGGGAGCCATGGCGCGCCGGGGGTCCCGGGGCCCGCGCGGAAGGCGGCTGAGGGGAGGGCCCCCGCCGGGCAGAGGCTTCGGTCCGGGGCGTCTCCTCCCCGGCCGGACCCCCAGTCTGCAGTCTCCGCGGGTCTGCCGCGTGCGGGTAGAGGCGGACGGGGGGCTGGACGCGGGGACGGATGGGCGGGGGACCGGCGGCCGGGGGGACAAGGGGCCGTGGAGAGACGGCCGTGGGGACGCGGGGCGGGTGGGCGCGGGGAAGGATGCACTGGGGGACGGAAGGACGGGGGTCCCGGGCCCGATGGACGGAGGCGCCAAAGACCGGCGGACTCGGGGCGACTGGGCGACGGTGGGCGCAGCAGGGCTAAGGCACAGACAGCGGACGTACCTACAGGCCCGGCCCGGCCGCCTTCGCCTGACCCCAAGACAGACGGCGAACCCCACTCCTCCGCCGCCTCCCCTCCACCCTACCTAGGGCCAGCATGTAGCCCTCGAAGTTGTCGCTGCTGAGCAGGGTCCAGGTACCGCTGAGGTCGGCGGGCATGGTCGGAGGTCGCAGGACAAACCCCGGCGGGCGGCCAGCGGCTCCGGCTGGGTCCTATAAACCAGGCGGGGCGGGGCAGGGGTGGGGGCCGCGCGCGCGAGGCGCAGGTGGGGCCGAGTGGGTCCCTCTCGCCGCTAGAAGCCGCTGCGCTCCCGGCCGCCTCCGCCCGCTGATCCTGGCTCTACCCACCGCGCGGCAGCTCCCCCCTTTTCTTGGGGCTTCCTCTCCTACTGCTTTCTCGTGCCCCAGACTGTTTCGGGCCACACTTTCTTCCCTGCTTATATGTTAATGACCCAGGGATGACCTTCAATCTCATTGCATTGAATATTGTCAGCTTCAAATAACAATATACCCCTCAGCGTAACTCTCATGGTCTCAATAAGGAGGAGTTTATTTTTCTTAACAAACAGTCCTGAGAGAAGTGATTGCTAATGATGATTCGCACCTCGGAGTCACACGCAGTGATTCGCACCTTGGTAGCACCGCACCTGCGTGGTGGCCTTTCATTCCTGCTTGTTACCTCCTGGTCATGAGCTGGCAACTGGGTTCCCAGCCAGGACATCCACATTCAAGGTGGGGAAAAGGGAAAAATCCACCGGTCAGTATCCCTGCAGCACAAACCTCCCCATCTCCTTGAAGTCTGGATAGTTGGAAAAAAAAGAAAAAATTACCCAGCAGGTTTCTGTATACATTTCTTTAGCCAAAACTGTATCAATGCCACTTCTAACTGCAAGGGGGCCTGGGGAATCTAGTCTCCAGCATTTAGCCTCAGAGCAGAGAAAAGCAAAGGAGAAGGGGTGGGAATATGGGCGAACCTACAACATTAGCCACAAACACCGCCTAGAAATGCTGGCTCCAAGATTGACTGATTTTATTTTATTTTATTTTGAGGAGTATCACTCTATCTCCCAGGCTAGAGTACAGTGGTTCAATCTCGTCCCACTGCAACCTCCGCCTCCTGGGTTCAAGCGATTCTCCTGCCTTAGCCTCCTGAGTAGCTGGGATCACAGATGCTTGCCATCATGCCCAACTAATTTTTTGTATTTTTAGTAGAGATGGGGGTTTCACCATGTTGGCCAGGCTGGTCTCGTGCTCCTGACCTCATGATTCACCCGCCTCGGCCTCCCAAAGTGTTGGGATTACAGCTGTGAGCCACTGCACTCGCCCTATTTATTTTTCTTTTTATTTTATTTTTTGAGACAGAGTCTTACTCTGTCGCCCAGGCTGGAGTACAATGGTGTGATCTTGGCTCACTGCAACCTCTGCCTCTTGGATTCAAGCAACTCTCCTGCCTCAGCCTCCTGAGTAGCTGGGATTACAGATACCTGCCACCATGCCTGGCTAATTTTCATATTTTTTAGTAGAGGCGGAGTTTCACCATGTTGGCCAGGCTGGTCTCGAACTCCCAACCTTAAAAGATCCACCCACCTAAGCTTCCCAAAGTGCTGGAATTACAGGCACGAGCCACCACGCTCAGCCTGATTACTTTTTGAGACAGAGTCTTGCTCTGTTGCCCAGGCAGGAGTGCAGTGGTGTGATCATGGTTCACTGTAGCCTCAACCTCCTGAGCTCAGGTGATCTTCCTGCCTCAGCCTTCCGAGTAGCTACAACTACAGGTATATGTGACCATGCCTCGCTAATTTTTTAAATTTTTTGTAGAGATGGAATATCCCTGTGTTGCCCGGGGTTGGTCTCAAACTCCTAGGCTCAAGCTATCCTCCAACCTTGGCCTCCCAAAGTACTGGGATTACAGGTGTAAGCCACTGTGTCCAGCTCAAGATTTATACGTCAATTTCTGACCTCTTCTATGAGTTCCAGACTCAAATATAAAAGCTAACCGGCTGGGCACAGTGGCTCACACCTATAATCCCAGCACTTTGGGAGGCCGAGGTGGGTGTATCACCTGAGGTCAAGAGTTTGAGACCAGCGTGGTCAACATAGTGAAACCCCATCTCTACTAAAAATACAAAAAATTAGCCAGGCATGATGGTGGGCACCTGTAATCCCAGCTACTTGGGAGGCTGAGGCAGGAAAATCGCTTGAACCCAGGAGGTGGAGGTTGTAGTGAGCCAAGACCGTGCCATTGCACTCCAGCCTGGGCAACAAAAGCCAAACTCCATCTCAAAAAATAAAAAATAAAATCTGGCCAGGCATGGTGGCTCATGTCTGTAATCCCAGAACTTTGGGAGGCCAAGGCGGGCAGATCACCTGAGGTAGGGAGTTCAGGACTAGCCTGACCGACATGGAGAAATCCCAACTCTACTGGAAAAAAAAAAAAAAATACAAAATTAGCCAGGCATGGTGGTGCATGACTGTAATCCCAGCTACTTGGGAGGCTGAGGCAGGAGAATCGCTTGAACCCAGGGGGTGGAGGTTGTGATGAGCCGATATTGCACCATTGCACTCCAGTCTGGGCAACAAGAGCGAAACTCCACCTCAAAAAAACATAAAAATAAAAATAAATAAATAAAAGCTAACATTTAGCTGGGCACAGTGGCTTACGCCTGTAATCTCAGCACTTTGGGAGGCTGAGGTAGGTGGATCGCCTGAGGTCAGGAATTTGAGACAAGCCTGGCTAACATGGTGAAACCCCATCTCTACTAAAAAAAAATACAAAAATTAGTCAGGTATGGTGGCACATGTCTGTAGTCTCAGCTCCTGGAGAGGCTGAGGCAGGAGAATCGCTTGAACCCGGGAGGCAGAGATTGCAGTGAGCAGAGATTGTGCCATTGCACTCCAGCCTGGGGGACAGAGTGACTCTGTCTCAAAAAAAAAAAAAAATCTAACGTTTGTTGAGTGCTATGTATATTATTATTTGTTGCAAAATCCTACTTCTCCAATAGTTTTTTGGTTTTTTTTTTTGAGACGGAGTCTTGCTCTGTGCCCCAGGCTGGAGTGCAGTGGCGCGATCTCGGCTCACTGCAAGCTCCGCCCCCCCGGGTTCACGCCATTCTCCTGCCTCAGCCTCCCGAGTAGCTGGGACTACAGGCGCCCACCACCTCGCCCGGCTAATTTTTCTTGTATTTTTAGTAGAGACGGGGTTTCACCGTGTTAGCCAGGATGGTCTCGATCTCCTGACCTCGTGATCCGCCCGTCTCGGCCTCCCAAAGTGCTGGGATTACAGGCTTGAGCCACTGCGCCCGGCCTCCAATAGTTATTTTATTATCTCCCTTTGACAGAGCTAAAAACTGAGGCATAGAGAGGTTAACTAACTTGCCCAAGGTCATATAGTTGGCAGAGTCTGGATTCAAACCCAGGTAACCTGCCTGCACGTTCAGTGCCACCTCTCACCTCCTACTTGACATCTCCACTTGGCTATCTTAAAGGCATCAGAAACTTAAGGCATCTGAAACTTGACACATCTAAGCTAGAAAGTGTAAGAACAAAATTTTTTCCAGTTGTCCTTATCTCCATATATTCCACCATTAGGCCGCTGGTTGCTCAAGCTAAGAATCCAGTAGATGTGTGAATTTCCATCTTCTCTGCTGGCCGAAATCCAGTCCCTCAGCAAGTCCTCTTGGTTCTACCATCTTAACCCAAGTCCCCATCATCTCTTGCCAGGACCACTTATAAAAGTCTCTCATCTGGACCTGCTGCTTCCCCTCTGAGCCCCTCAAAACAATTCTCCATACACGGCCACGGCAAGATTTTAAGGAATATAATTCAGATCTTCTCACTCCTTGCTTACAGCCCTTTAGTATTGTCCCATTATACTTTTTCTTTCTTTCTTTCTTTCTTTCTTTTATTTATTTATTTTTTATTTTTTTATTATTTATTTTTTTATTTTTTTATTTTTTATTTTTTTTTTTGAGACGGAGTCTTGCTCTGTCGCCCAGGCTAGGGTGCAGTGGCCGGATCTCAGCTCACTGCAAGCTCCGCCTCCCAGGTTTACGCCATTCTCCTACCTCAGCCTCCCGAGTAGCTGGGACTACAGGCGCCCGCCAACCCGCCCGGCTAGTTTTTTTGCATTTTTTAGTAGAGACGGGGTTTCACCGTGTTAGCCAGGATGGTCTCGATCTCCTGACCTTGTGATCCGCCCGTCTCGGCCTCCCAAAGTGCTGGGATTACAGGCTTGAGCCACCGCGCTCGGCCTATTTATTGATTGATTTTTTGAGATGGGGTGTCGTTCTGTTGCCCAGGCTGGAGTGCAGCGGCACAGTCTCGGCTCACTGCAACCTCCACCTCCTGAGTTTAGGCAATTCTGTCTCAGCCTCCTGAGTAGCTGGGACTACAGGCGCTTGCCACTATGCCCGGCCAATTTTTGTATTTTTAGTAGATACGGGGTTTCACAATATCGGTCAGGCTAGTTTTGAACTCCTGACCTCAGGTGATCCACCCGCTTTGGCCTCCTAAAGTGCTGGGATTACAGGTGTGAGCCACCGCTCCTGGCCTGTCCTATTTTTCTTAAAAGGAAATCTGCACTCTCTCTCATGGTTAGGTTCACAAAGTCCTTCCTGGTTTGGCTCCTGGCTACTCCTCCACCAGCAGTACATCCTGTCTCCCCCAACTCAGTTCCTCTAATCATATCACGCCCTTTCCTTCAGAGTCTTGGTATTTGCTGTTCCCTTTCTTTTTTTTTTTTTTTTTTTTTTTTTTTTGAGACGGAGTCTCGCTCTGTAGCCCAGGCTAGAGTGCAGTGGCCGGATCTCAGCTCACTGCAAGCTCCGCCTCCCGGGTTCACGCCATTCTCCGGCCTCAGCCTCCGGAGTAGCTGGGACTACAGGCGCCCGCCACCTCGCCCGGCTAGTTTTTTGTATTTCTTAGTAGAGACGGGGTTTCACCGTGTTAGCCAGGATGGTCTCGATCTCCTGACCTCGTGATCCACCCGTCTCGGCCTCCCAAAGTGCTGGGATTACAGGCTTGAGCCACCGCGCCCGGCCTGCTGTTCCCTTTCTGGGATGTTTTTTCTCCTGGTTTTTGCCTGGGTAGTTCCTTTGGCTTCCAGCTCAGAAGTCACCACTGGGGTACAGTCTTGTCTTTTCTTTCTCTTCTCTTCTCCTCTTCTTTTCTTTTCTTTTTTTGAGACTGAATCTCGCTTTGTTGCCCAGGCTGGAGTGCAGTGGCGTCATCTCAACTCCCTGCAAGCTCTGCCTCCCGGGTTCACGCCATTCTCCTGCCTCAGTCTCCCAAGTACCTGGGACTACAGGCGCCCGCCACCACGCCTGGCTAATTTTTTGTATTTTTTAGTAGAGACAGGGTTTCACCGTGTTAGCCAGGATGGTCTCGATCTCCTGAGCTCGTGATCCACCTGTCTCGGCCTCTCAAAGTGCTGGGATTACAGGGGTGAGCCACCGTGCCCGGCCATAGGGCTACAGTCTTTTCTAGACATGGTCTCCATGGAGAGGAATTTTCCCTAAATACCCCTGGCCTTTGCTCATCCTCTTAGGATTGGAACAACTAGGATTGAAGGAGTGCCTGGGACATGGAACTCTCACTACTAAAATTGGAAAAGTCCCTGGTAAACTGGAATGAAAGCTTGCTCTCAGGGCAACAGGCACTGAACCATTTTTGTCAACTAAGTAATCTATACAAAATTATAATCCTAGGCTGGGCGCGGTGGCACATGCCTGTAATCCCAGCATTTTGGGAGGCCGAGGCAGGAGGATCATTTGAGCCCAGGATTTTGAGATCAGTCTGGGTGAGATGGCAACGTCCCATCTCTACAAAAAATAAAAAACTAGCTGGGTGTGGTGGTATGCACCTGTAGTCTCAGCTACTCAGGAGACAGAGGTGGGATGATTGCTTGAACCTGGAAGGTTGAGGCTGCAGTGAGCCATGATGGAACTATTCATTGCATTCCAGCCTGAATGAAAAGTGAGACCCTGTCTCGAAAAAAAAAAAAAAAAAAAAAAAAAACTAAACCTAAAGTATTTATTTACTTATTTATTTATTTAGAGACAGAGTCTCCCTTTGTCACCCAGTCTGGAGTGCCATGGCTCAACCTCTGCCTCTCGGGTTCAAGAAATTCTCCTGCCTCAGCCTCTAGAGTAGCTGGGATTACAGGCATGAGGCACTGTGCTCAACTCTTTTGTTGCTTTTTTTTTTTTTTTTGTATTATTTTTCAGTTGGTTTAGAATTTGGACAGAAGAGTACTTGGATATCTTCAAGAACCTGAGAGTCACCTTCTCAGAACAGCCTTCCTATATGCTCCTAATACACACTTACTCCACATCACATCTCTGCTTACATCCTTTATCATTATTATAATCCACAATTATGTATTTTTCTTTTTTATTTTTTTTTTCATTTCATTTTATTTATTTTTTTTTGAGACGGAGTCTCGCTCTGTCGCCCAGGCTGGAGTGCAGTGGCGGGATCTCGGCTCACTGCAAGCTCCACCTCCCGGGTTCACGCCATTCTCCTGCCTCAGCCTCCTGAGTAGCTGGGACTACAGGCGCCCGCCACCTCGCCCGGCTAGTTTTTTTGTATTTTTTTAGTAGAGACAGGGTTTCACCGTGTTAGCCAGGATGGTCTCGATCTCCTGACCTCGTGATCCGCCCGTCTCGGCCTCCCAAAGTGCTGGGATTACAGGCTTGAGCCACCGCGCCCGGCCTTTTTCTTTTTTATTGACTGCCTTTTCCATGAAACTTTCCAGGGCAGAGCCCATGTTCATTTCATTCAGCACTCCAGTATCTCCAGGGTCTAGTACAGTGCCTGGCAAGTACTCAATAAATGTTTGTTGACTGACTGACTGACTGGCTATGACCTTTTCCAAAGGAGAAATGCCATTTTCATTGAGAAGCCAGAGAGACATCACCCTGCCCATAACAAGCTAGCTGTTGATTCTTGTAACAATAAGGCATTGATTCCAGGCTTGTTGTGGTGGCTCATGCCTGTAATCCCAGCACTTTGGGAGGCTGAAGGTCACTTGAGGTCAAGAGTTCGAGATCAGTCTGGTCAACAGGGTGAAATCCCGTCTCTACTAAAACCACAAAAATTAGCCAGGCGTGTAATCCCAGCTACTGGGGAGGCTGAGGCAGGAGAATTGCTTAAACCCGGGAGGCAGAGGTTGCAGTGAGCCGAGATCACGCCATTGCACTCCAGCCTGGGTAAAGAAGCAAGACTCCATCTTAAAAAAAAAAAAAAAAAAAAAAAAAAAAATTCCAGATGACTAAGAGAACAGGATATACAGAAATCTTACTTCCTATTCTTAAAATCTTATTGTTCAAAAAACTTGGCCTGAAAATGAAAATCACAGAAAAACTAATAATAAGTTTTAACCTTCGTGCTGGTTGTTGTGGCTTCTGGCCAGCTTGAGCAAGGGTCATCTATTATGGACAGAATTGAATTTCAGTTGAAGTAGACATAGACTCCATTTGCCATAGGATAAGGACTAATTTTTATCCTTTACAATTCTAATCTCTTTCCAGACAGGACTCAAGGTTACCTCTGGAAGGAGAGGAAGAATTTACTTGGCCAAATTTGAGCCCTCTCTTTCCTTCTGTTTGGTGCTGGCAAAGTAAACCAGAAGATTACAGCCAAGACTGAGGTCCTGAACCCGTGTACAAGCACTGTTCCTCCTAGACAGCAATGGATGGGGATTGCTGAGGGGCCCTTTATCCTGGAACCTCTCTTCTGTTGCTTGATGGAGTCTGATGCTGGTTCAGCAAAGACTGGCATGGACCTTATGGTGGACTCCACACCATCCATACCTCCCCTCCCTACCACAAGAAAGCAGTGCCATTAGGGAGTCTGGTCCAGCTCCTGAAGGTAGACCTGGATTAGTGTCAGGCTAAACCAATCCCGGAAACCCTATTAGCTTTGCCAGTGATCGGCTTTAGGGAGAATCAGGTTTAAATGACTGAATCAGCCAGTGAGATGCGATGAGGAGTTTGGAAGGGAACAGAGCCATGGGGAGCCATGGGGAGCCATGGGGAGTCACTCCTAACATGAACAAGGAAGCCTGGCTACTGGTGACTCTCCTATAACTCAAGCGCACTAGATTTAAGACACTGTGACTAGAAGAGTAGAGGGATGGAAAGAACCCAGGTCCCCGAGGACAGTGTTGATTTACTGCATCTACAAACCTTCAATTCTGCCCTATGTCTGTACTTCTGAGTATAAATGTCTGTGTTTAAACCACTTTGAGTTGAGCTCCCTGCTACTTGCAATGAAAAAAATTCTGATACATTTTGAAGCAGGATAGGTCCCTGACCCCTTCATTGGCAGGAACTGGAAGGCAGGGGCGCTGGAACCAACCAGCCGCTTTGGTGCTGGCAGGGGCCATTCTACTCACTTGGACCTGCTGTGCTCCACTTCTTATGGGAGGGGGAACACACAGGTCAGTGGGTGCAGGAGCCGGGGTGAGTGCTTTTGGGCACCTGCAGGAGCAAAACTGTGTGTGGGCCCCGCAGCAGCATCTGGTGAGGGTGCCTGCAACCCCCGAAGCCCCAGAAGGGGTGTTACAATGCCCTTTTAGCTTTGCTGTCCGCAGACGGCTTAAGTATTAACAGCTCAGTGGAGGGTCAGTGTGACAGCCTTGTGCACCCGCACTTGTGGTACCCGAGTTCTTGTCCAGCGTCCAGGAGGAATGAGGTAGCACGAATGAATTGAAGATGGTAAATGCATGGAAATGTATTGCCAATGAAAGTGGCTCTCAGTGGGAAGAGGAGCTGAAAAGAGGATGGAGCAGGAAGGTAATATTCCCCTGAAGTCCAGCCATCCCTGGCTGGACTCCTCTTCAAAGCTACACCATGAAGCTGTCCCTCTGAAGTCAAGCCACTTCTTTCTGCCCTCCAACCATAGTCTCCAACATACAGCTGCTTCTCCTCTCTCTGCTGACTGAGCTCGGGTTTGTTTTGTTTTGTTTTTGTTTTTTTTGAGACTGAGTCTTGCTCTATCACCTAGGCTGGAGTGCAGTCGCGTGATCTCGGCTCAGTGCAACCTCTGCCTCCTGCGTTCAAGTGATTCTCGTGCCTCAGCCTCCTGAGTAGCTGGGATTACAGGCACCCGCCACCATGTCCAGCTAATTTTTGTATTTTTAGTATAGGTGAGGTTTCGTCATGTCGGCCAGGCTGGTCTTGAACTCCTGACCTCAAGTGATCTGCCGCCTTGGCCTCCAAAAGTGCTAGGGTTACAGGCTACTGCGCCCAGCTGAGCCTGGGGTTTTCTTTCTTTTTTTTTTTTTGAGACGGAATCTCGCTCTGTCGCCCAGGCTGGAGTGCAGTGGCCGGATCTCGGCTCACTGCAAGCTCCGCCTCCCGGGTTCACGCCATTCTCCTGCCTCAGCCTCCCGAGTAGCTGGGACTACAGGCGCCCGCCACCCCGCCCGGCTAGTTTTTTTTTTTTGTATTTTTTAGTAGAGACGGGGTTTCACCGTGTTAGCCAGGATGGTCTCGATCTCCTGACCTCATGATCTGCCCGTCTTGGCCTCCCAAAGTGCTGGGATTACAGGCTTGAGCCACCGCGCACGGCCGGAAAAGGCAACTTTCTTTTTTTTTTTTTTTTTTTTTTTGAGACGGAGTCTTGCGCTGTGTCACCCAGGCTGGAGTGCAGTGGCGCGATCTCGGCTCACTGCAAGCTCCGCCTCCCAGGTTCACGCCATTCTCCTGCCTCAGCCTCCGAGTAGCTGGGACTACAGGCGCCCGCCACCACGCCCGGCTAGTTTTTTGTATTTTTAGTAGAGACGGGGTTTCACCATGTTAGCCAGGATGGTCTCGATCTCCTGACCTCGTGATCCGTCCGTCTCGGCCTCCCAAAGTGCTGGGATTACAGGCTTGAGCCACCGCGCCCGGCAAGGCAACTTTCAAGAGGGTAAACAGGGATGTAAATGCTCTCTTTGGGCCATAGTATCAGGCTTTTCGGCTCCAGGTGGGGAGCCCTCACTGGGGACCCACCCTCTTCTGCTCAGAATTTCTCTGCCTCCTTTCCCTATCAATATAATAAATAAAATCAAGGTACTTTTGGCTGGGCACAGTGGCTCATGCCTGTAATACCAGCACTTTGAGGGGCAGAGATGGGGGGATCACTTGAGGCCAGGAGTTTGAGACCAGCATGACCAACATGACAAAACCCCATCCCTACTAAAAATACAAAAATTAGCTGGGTGTGGTGGTGCATGCCTGTGATCCCAGCTACTCAGGAGGCTGAGGCACGAGATCACTTGAACCCGAGACTGCCTCAAAAAAAAAAAAAAAAAAATCAAGTTACTTTTTTTTTTTTTTTTGAGATGGAGTCTCGCTCTGTCACCCAGGCTGGAGTGCAGTGGCACGATCTTGGCTCACTGTAACCTCTGCCTCCCCAGGTTCAAGCAATTCTCCTGCCTCAGATTCCTGAATAGCTAGGACCACAAGCGCCTGCCACCACACCTGGCTAATTTTTTTGTACTTTTATTAGAGACAGGGTTTCACCATGTTGTCCAGGCTGGTGTTGAACTCCTGACCTTAGGTGATCCACATGCCTTGGCCTCCCAAAGTGCTGGGATTACAGGCATGAGCCACCACACCCGGCCAAGGTACCCTTTCTTCTTAAGCAACTTTCTTATGATTACTTATCTATTTGAGAGCAAAATTATGGTTCAGTTTTGAACATGCTTAAGTTGCTGAAGATACAAATGTTAAATAAAATACTACTTTGGTTGGGTGTAATAGCTCATGCCTGTAATCCCTGCACTGTGGGAGGCCAAGGCAGGTGGATCATTTGAGGTCAGGAGTTTGAGATCAGCCGGGCCAACATGGAGAAACCCTGGCTCTACTAAAAATACGAAAGTTAGCCGGGCAAGGTGGCATGCGCCTGTAATCCCAGCTACTCGGGAAGCTCAGGCAGGAGAATTTCTTGAACCCGAGAGGCGGAGGTTGCAGTGAGCTGAGATTGCGCCACTGCACTCCAGCCTGCGTGACAGAGCGAGACTGTCTCCAAAAAAAAAAAAAAAACCAAACCCAGTGGGAAATAAGTAAATACAAATTTTGAAAATCACTTTATGAATACTGTTATCTCAACAAGAGTGTGGCTGGAGACTGGAGACTTGGGCCTTCTGCTTTGGTGACATTGATACTTTTAGCTGTGCTATTTCATTTTTTTGAAACAGGGTCTCAGTTGCACAGGCTGGAGTGCAGTGGGGCAATCACAGCTCACTACAGCCTCCATATCCCAGGCTCAAGCAATCTTCTCCCCTCCACCTCCCAAGCAGCTGGGACTACATGCACAAGCCACCATGCCTGGCCTTTTTATTTACTTTACTTTACTTTACTGTACTTTACTTTACTTTATTTTTTGAGACGGAGTCTTGCTTTGTCGCCCAGGCTGGCTGGAGTGCAGTGGCACAATCTCGGCTCACTGCAAGCTCCACCTTCTGGGTTCACGTCATTCTCCTGCCTCAACTTCCCAAGTAGCTGGGACTACAGGCGCCCACCACCATGCCCAGCTAATTTTTTGTAATTTTAGTAGAGACAGGGTTTCACCATGTTAGCCAGGATGGTCTCGATCTCCTGACCTCATGATCCACTCGCCTCGGCCTCCCAACGTGCTGGGATTACAGGCGTGAGCCACCGCACCAGACACAGTACACTTGTTTTGTTTTTGTTTGTTTGTTGAGAGGGAGTTTTTGCTCTTGTTGCCCAGGCTGTATGCAGTGTCATGATTGTGGCTCACTGCAACCTCTGCCTCCTGGGTTCAAGCAATTCTCCTGCCTTAGACTCCCAAGTAGCTGGAATTACAGGTGTCTGCCACCATGCCTGTATAATTTTTTGTATTTTTAGTAGAGACGGGGTTTCACCATGTTGGCCAGGCTGGTCTTGAACTCCTGACCTCAGGTGATCCACCCACCTCGGCCTCCCAAAATGCTGGTATTACAGGTATGAGCCACCGCGCCCGGCCCGAGCCACCATGCCCAGCCTTGTTTTGTTTTTTGAGACAGGGTCTGGCTCTGTCACCCAGGCTGGAGTGCAATGGTGCAATCTCAGCTCACTGTAACCTCTGCCTCCTGTGCTCAAACCATCCTCTCACCTCAGCCTCCTGAGTAGCTGGGACTATAGGCACATACTACCACACCCAGCTAATTTTTGTATTTTTGGTAGAGACAGGGTTTTGCCATGTTGCCCAGGCTACTCTCGAATTCCTGGGCTCAAACAATCTGCTGCCTCTGATTCCCAAATTTCTGAGATTACAGGCATGAGCCACTGTGCCCAGCCAGTATATGTTGGTTTTTTTTTTTTTTTTTTTCCTCTAAAGATAGGGTCTTGCTATGTTACCCAGACTGTTCTCGAACTCCTGGGCTCAAGCAATCCTTCCACCTTGGCCTTCCAAAGTGCTGGGAGTACAGATGTGAGTCACCAAGCCTGGTTAAGTCACCACGCCCAGCGCTAGCCAATATACTTGTTTTAAGGTACAAATTGGACTCTAGCATTCCTCACACTGAAGTATTTATGGGTAAAATTACACATCTGGGATTTGCTTTAAAAGACTCCAGCAAAACAGAACAAGTGTAGATGAAGATTGGCAAAATGGTATGCTTGAAGTTCATGACAGGTACGTAGGGGCTCATTATACTATTATCACTAATTTCGTGTGTTTGCTATTTTCCCTAATGTTTTACAATGTAATTGTCAGGTTATCCATTGTTTTGGAAAAATGTATTGGGCAGCTTCACTTAATTTGGGAAACACTGCCCACGGCAAGTCATTTAGACTTGGTAACACACGTGAGGGAGAAACGGATCTGAATTCCAGTTCTGACACTGAGGTGACAGTTTCATTAAAGGACAGCAAGGGGACAGCGATCATCCCTGCAGAGTCAAAACAGAGAATAATGGGACCAGGCACCACTATGACAGGTCAAAAACCCCATCTGGGCAGAGCGTGGTGGCTCACACCTGTAACTCCAGCACTTTGGGAGGCCGAGGTGGGTGGATCATTTGAGGCCAGGAGTTTGAGACCAGCGTGGCCATCACGGTGAAACCATGTCTCTACCGAAAATACAAAGATTAGCCAGGCGTGGTGACACATGCCTATAATCCCAGCTCCTTGGGAGGCTGAGGCAGGAGAATTGCTTGAACCCAGGAGGCAGAGGTTGCAGTGAGCCAAGATCACACCACTGCATTCCAGCCTGGGTGAAACAGCAAAACTGTCTCAGAGGCACGCACACACACACACGTTAATTATGGCCCATATCACCTTCTCCCTCGGATTCCACTCTTCTAGTTCCAAGGAATTGCTAACACTGGGCAAGTTCAGCCTAGTCCTTCTGTGAGGACAAAAGACGTCGGACTCATCTCCATGAGACTACCACAAACTGTAGTTGAAAGCTTTATTTGTTTTCACTTAGGGTAAATGAAAAATTTCAAGATTTGGCTACAACTTCATTATTCGAAAAGTAATATTTTACAGAAAGAGAGGTTGGGGTACTGGTTCTGAAGACAAAGCTTAGATTCAAGCCCAGCTTCACTATTTATACCAGTCCCCTGATTTTGCCGTTTCCTTATGATATAAGGCACTCAGGAGCACAAACCAAGCACACAGTAGGTGTTCAGTAAGTGCTGGCGTGATGAAGTTCAAACAGCAACACTGGTAAACTAAGTTCGGATTTCAGAGGTGGAGACTGTGTATGCAGCCTCACAGCTGAGTGGATGCCGTGGTGAAATGTTTAGATCACAGGCCTTTGAGAAGAATTATGAGGATGTTAGAGGAATGGACCTCCTGTGGCACCCAGACATAAACATTAAAGGAGGCTATTTCATCATACAACAACTTCCGGATTTCTAGAAAAGTGAAAAGAGAGGTTTGGGTAAGGAAGATGAAAGCCTTCCCACCACCCTGCATGCTGACCTAGGGCATCCTTCCTTCTACTCTGTTGTTAGATCCTCACGATGGCCAAAAAAAAAAGCATTCCTTTTTTTATTTTATTTTTTATTATTATTATACTTTAAGTTCTAGGGTACATGTACATAACGTGCAAAAAAAAAGCATTCTTTAACCTAAACCATCCCCATGGCTCAATCTCTACCCCTTCATCACCAAGGAAAAGCCACTTCTCTTACTTGAAAGATCTGCTGTTCACATAGGCAAACACTACCACAAAGGCTCTCCATCATCCGAATGAAGACACCAATCAAGGACTTTTACCGCAGCTTTGTTTGCCGCATTCAAATTACACACTGTAAGGGGTAAAGGGTACAATACATAAAACCCCCAGCATCAAACAAGCCAAACAAAACACCAGCATCACACATTTCCTCTAAATTCACAGTACAAAAGCAAATTATGGAAATGATGCAAGAGGGAATAAACAATGGCATATTTTTTTCACATCAGTCATTAATATTTATTCCCCTGTGAAATTCATTGTTCTAACTTCCATTATTCAACGTGGAAGTTCTGTCCTTGAGGACACCTAAAATTATGCTATTATATGGCAGCATCAACGGTATCCTTGGCGTTGGGAGAAAAAGCCAAGCTTGCTCTCTATACAAAGCTTGTTCTTTGTACAAAGTTGTTGCTCCATAAATAGTGCAACAATAGGATCAGGCTGAGTGCAGTGGCTCACGCCTGTAATCCCAGCACTTTGGGAGGCCAAGGTGGGCAGATCACCTGAGGTCAGGAGTTCAAGCTTAGCCTGTCTAACACGGCAAAGCCCCATCTCTACTAAAAATACAAAATTAGCTGGACATGGTAGTGGGCCCCTGTAATCCCAGCTACTTGGGAGGCTGAGGCAGGAGAATTGCTTGAACCCGGGAGGCAGAGGTTGCAGTGAGCCAAGATGGTGCCACTGCACTCCAGCCTCACAGAGTGAGATTCCATCTCAGAAACAAAAAACAATAGGATCATTGCACCCTTACCAGGGCTCCTGCAAGGGTCCCCACAAGCCTTGTCCAGTGAGGTCCTGAGGTCAGTACAGTCACAGCTGAGCAGGGCACAGGCACTTCTAAGTAGGAAGGCACGACAGCACGAGAGAAGTTTCCAGCATTGGAACCTTTCTGCAGTTTACATGACACTTCAGATGAACGAGGTATAGTTTCCCAGAGGAAGTCCAAATTCAGTTCTGATAGCTTCATCTTGCTCTGTCATGACTTTTCAGGGCTCCTTCAACTCTTAAACTCCAAGAAGCTAAGGAGAAAATGACCCTCATCTGCAGGATTTGAGGCTCCAGCCTTTCACTGACTTGGCAGATGGATCCTGAAACCTGCTCGCTGTCAGGCTTTTTTTTTTTTTTTTTTTTTTTTTTTTTAAGATGGAGTCTCGCTCTGTCACCCAGGCTGGAGTGCAATGGCACGATCTTTGCTCACTGCAACATTCTGCCTCCCAGGTTCAAGCAATTCTCCTGCCTCAGCCTCCCTAGTAGCTGGGATTACAGGGGCCCACCACGATGCTCAGCTAATTTTTTGTATTCTAAGTAGAGATGCGGTTTCACCATATTGGCCAGGCTAATCTTGAACTCTTGACCTCACGTAATCCACCTGCTTGGGCCTCCCCAAGTGCTGGGATTACAGGTGTGAGCCACCATACTCAGCCTTTTTTTTTTTTGAGATGGAGTTTTGCTCTTTTGCCCAGGCTGAAGTACAGTGGCATGACCTTGGCTCACTGGAACCTTTGCCTCCCGGGTTCAAGTGATTCTCCTGCCTCAGCCTCCCAAGTAGCTGGGATTACAGTCATGCGGCACCATGCCCAGCTAATTTTTTGTATTTTTAGTAGAGACTCCATCTCAAAAACAAACAAACAAACAAAAACATATTTTAATTTACCATTGATTTTTACTACTTTTTTTTTTTTTGAGACGGAGTCTTGCTCTGTCACCAGGCTGGAGTGCAGTGGTGCAATCTCAGCTCACTGCAAACTCCACCAACTGGGGTCAAGCGATTCTCCTGCCTCAGCCTCCCAAGTAGCTGGGACTACAGGCACATGCCACCACACACAGCTAATTTTTGTATTTTTAGTAGAGATGCGGTTTCACCATATTGTGGCCAGGATGGTCTCTATCTCTTGACCCTGTGATCCACCCGCCTCGGCCTCCCAAACTGCTGGGATTACAGGCGTTAGCCACTGCGCCCAGATGATTTTTACTAAACTTTTAAGCTTTAGTTTAGGCAACAGATCACAACTTCTTTCCCCAGTTAGTAACACCCAGATCGTTTCCGATCCCCAAATGGGAAGTACAAAATATCATGCTGTAGAATTCCTATGTCTTAGCTTCTGCAGTGTTTCTCTGCAAAGGGGCCAGGATGACCCCAGCATTCCTGTCTTCACTCTCAGAGCTGTACAAATTATGCTTTTCAATGTATTCTTGGACAAGATCTGGTACTAAGTAGCGAATGCTCTGGCCCCTTCTGAGGGCTCTCCGGATTTTTGTGGATGAGATGTCATTACTGATCCATTCATTCACCACGTGAATGTTGCTCCGGTGTTTCCACAGCACATCCGATTCATAGATAAATTTCTGAGCATCATTTCCAGCCCGAGTAACACATATGAGCCCATAGTTGGCCACGATTTGGGTAATGTCTTCACTCTTCCACAAATTGGGAACAGCAAAGGACTCCAATAAATCTGCCCCACACAGCAGCTTGACCTTTGGCACCGCTGGGAAGAATAAAACAGAGCTTTGGGGTATGATTTTTCTTCCCCTCTACCTCCTCCAAGTGGAAAGGGGTTTACTTTTCTAATAACCCACTGTATCAAAATGAAGGTATGTACGTGCTTTTCAAGAATGAGGGTTCAGGCCGAGTGTGGTGGCTCACGCCTGTAATCCCAGCACTCTGGGAGGCCGAGGCGGGTGGATCACTTGAGGTCAGGAGTTTGAGACCAGCCTGACCAACATGGTGAAATACCGTCTCTACTAAAAATACAAAATTAGCCAGGGGTGGTGGCGCATGCTTGTAACCCCAGATACTCGGGAGGCTGAGGCAGGAGAATCGCTTGAACTCAGGAGGCACAGGTTGCAGTGAGCCAAGATCATGCCATTGCACTCCAGCCTGGGCAACAAGAGCAAAACTCCGTCTCAAAAAAAAAAAAAGAATGGGCCGGGCGCGGTGGCTCAAGCCTGTAATCCCAGCACTTTGGGAGGCCAAGACGGGTGGATCACGAGGTCAGGAGATCGAGACCATCCTGGCTAACCCGGTGAAACCCCGTCTCCACTAAAATATACAAAAAACTAGCCGGGCGAGGCGGCGGGCGCCTGTAGTCCCAGCTACTCGAGAGGCTGAGGCAGGAGAATGGCGTGAACCCGAGAGGCGGAGCTTGCAGTGAGCTGAGATCCGGCCACTGCACTCCAGCCTGGGCGACAGAGTGAGACTCCGTCTCAAAAAAAAAAGAATGACAGTTCACAGTTTTTATGAGAATCAGATTCCCAAAAGAGACCTAGGACACCTCAAAGATTGGAGACCACTGCAGGAGAAATAAGCTCCCAGTGCCTTTTACTCTCCTTCGCTTCATGAAACTAATAAGGGGCATTTTCCAGACACCCACAAGTGTGCGATGTAAAACGAAAATAAAGGCCAGCCATAGTGGCTGACACCTGTAATCCTAGCACTTTGGGAGGCTAAGGCAGGAGGACTGCTTGGGGCCAGGAGTTCAAAACCAACCTGGCCAACATAGTGAGACTCCATCTCTAAAAAACAAAAAAATAAGGCCCAGGCGCCATGGCTCACCCCTGTAATCCCAGCACTTTGGGAGGCCGAGGCGGGCAGATTACAAGGTCAGGAGATCGAGACCATCCTGGCTAACATGGTGAAACCCCATCTCTACTAAAAATACAAAAAAAATTAGATGGGCGTGGTGGCGGGCACCTGTAGTCCCAGCTGCTTGCGAAGCTGAGGCAGGAGAATGGCGTGAACCTGGGAGGCGGAGCTTGCAATGAGCCGAGATCGCGCCACTGCACTCTAGCCTGGGCGACAGAGCAAGATTGCCTCAAAAAAAAAAAAAAAAAGAAATACACAGGGGTTTGCTCAGCTATAGAATCTTATCAACTCTAGTCGGTGGGTCCTGCTAAAACATACAAACCTTTTGTTTTTGGCTCTAGGGATTTCTTTTGACTAGAATCTTGTTTTTCAGTCCACTTCCTCTTCCTTCCAAGCCTTTCTAGCGTAGGTGAGTTCTGCGGGTGATCACAGTTACTAGCCTCCAATTTCTCTTGATGGTGTCTATAAAACAACAAAACAATAGAATATTTCTCCTTCTCACATGCTCCATTAGAATATAACATGAACGGCCGGGCGCGGTGGCTCAAGCCTGTAATCCCAGCACTTTGGGAGGCCGAGACGGGCGGATCACAAGGTCAGCAGATTGAGACCATCCTGGCTAACCTGGTGAAACCCCGTCTCTACTAAAAAATACAAAAAACTAGCCGGGCAAGGTGGCGGGCGCCTGTAATCCCAGCTACTGGGGAGGCTGAGGCAGGAGAATGGCGTAAACCTGGGAGGCGGAGCTTGCAGTGAGCCGAGATCCGGCCACTGCACTCCAGCCTGGGCGACAGAACAAGACTCCGTCTCAAAAAAAAAAAAAAGAATATAACATGAACATTATTTATAGCGGGCGTGGCGGCTCATGCCTGTAATCCCAGAACTTTGGGAGGCTGAGGCGGGTGGATCACGAGGTCAGGAGATCAAGATCATCCTGACTAACACGGTGAAACCCTGTCTCTACTAAACATACAAAAAATTAGCTGGGCGCGGTGGCGGGCGCCTATAATCCCAGCTACTCGGGAGGCTGAGGCAGGAGAATCCCTTGAACCTGGGAGGCAGAGGTTGCAGTGAGCCAAGATTGCACCATTGCACTCCAGCCTGGGCAACAGAGTGAGACTCCGTCTCAAAAAAAGAAAAAAAAAAAAAGAATATCATTAACATTACTTATTTATTTATTATTTTGAGATGGTGCCTTGCTCTGTTGCCCAGGCTGGAGTGCAGTGTACAATCTTGGCTCACTGTAACCTCTGGTTCCTGGGTTCAAACAATTCTCTTGCCTCAGCCTCTTGAGCAGCTGGGATTATAGGTGCGCACCACCACGCGTGGCTAATTTTTTTGGTATTTTTAGTAGCGATGGGGTTTCACCATGCTGGCCAGGCTGGTCTTGAACTTCTGACCTCAAGCGACCTGCCCACCTCAGCCTCCCAAAGTGCTGGGATTACAGGCCCCTGGCCAACAATATTTATTATATGCCACACATTGCACTGAATCCTTTACATGGATTATCTGATTAAGTCTTCTCAACATAAGATGACTGTTGTGGAAGACTAAAAAAATTAAAAATCTTCTCTGCTGGGCGTGGTGGCTCACGCCTGTAATCCCAGCGCTTTGGGAGACCAAAGTGGGTGGATCACCTGAGGTCAGGAGTTTGAGACACAGCCTGACCAACATGGAGAAACCTGGTCTCTGCTAAAAATACAAAATTAGCTGGGTGTCGTGGTGCACGCCTGTAATCCCAGCTACTCGGGAGGCTGAGGCAGGAGAATTGCTTGAACCCAGGAGGTGGAGGTTGCAGTGAGCCATGATCGCGCCATTGCACTCCAGCCTGGGCAGAAGAGCAAAATTCCGTCTCAAAAGAAAAAAAAAAATCTTCTCAACATCCTGTATCATAAATATTATTATCTCCATAAGGGAGGGGAAAAAGGACGCTTACAGTTGCAACTCCAGCTCCTAGCACAGTCTATGAAACACAGGAGGCATTCAATAACAATTTGATTGAGTGAATGTTTTGGGGATTTTTTGGTTTGTTTTTTAGAGACACAGGCTCACTCTATTGACCAGGATGGAGCACAGTGGCACAATCGTAGCTCGCCGCAACCAAGAACTCCTGGGCTCAAGTGATCCTACTGCCTCAAACTCCCAAATAGCTGGGACTACAGGCACGTGCCACCATGTTCAGCTAACTTTTGTTTTTTTGAGAGATGAGGCCTCACTATGTTGCCCACACTGGTCTTGAACTCCTGGCCTCAAGCAATCCTCCTGCCTCAGACTCCCAAAGTGCTGGGATTACAGATGCGAGCCACCATGACCAGCCTGAACGTTTTGGTTATTACAAAGCGACTATATTATTGCCACCTTGCAGCTAGTTTCACTGAAAATACTTCTGATTTTAATATGCTGCTCATCTCTTGTATCAGAATTGTTTATTACCCCATTGAGAGAGGACACTGACTAATTTGCCTAAGGTCATTTAACTTACAAGTATTAACAGCAGAGCTAGGACTTGAACCCCAGCAGTCTGGTCCAGAGCCCACACTCTTGATCACTGAAGAGTGTGGCTTAATCTTGTAACAAAGAACCAGAACACCAAGGAGAAGGTCCTAGAGCGGCAAGGGCCTAAGGCCTTAAAGGAAGGGGCCCTAAGCAGGATTTGTGTATAGCTCTATTCTGGGCTGGTAGCAGGGTGCCCACTGTTTCCAAACTGTGCAATGTTACCCAAATAACATCAACTACACTTGTGGGATCCAACTGTGGGCCTTTATTCCCCTACATCCCAACCCTGATGACTATTTAATGGGCGATAAGGTTACTATAAAGCCAGAGGGTTGGGTAGGGCTGTGGCCCAGGAACTTGGTCCCTCATGGGATAAATTTTTGCCATCAAGCAGTGGAGACACTTCTCCCTGCCAAGTCTGAAAAGGAAGTCCTCTTGAGAGATCACTGTGTGAGATATCTCCTACTGGCTCAGTGCCCAATCCTGCCCAACACACTTCCCAGAGGTCATTGCAGCAGGTTCTGGACTTGACTGCGATTCTGCTAATGAGATTCTCTCCTGAGAGATTTGGAAGGCAGAAGGAGGACAAAGGCCATCGTCCTGGGACTGTGGAGCTTGATAAGTAATCCCTTTTTTTTTTTGAGACTGAGTCTCGCTCTGTTGCCCAGGCTGGAGTGCAGTGGCGCAATCTCAGCTCACTGCAACCTCCACCTCCCGGGTTCAAGCGATTCTCCTGCCTCAGCCTCCCAAGTAGCTTGGACTACAGGCATGTGCCACCACGCCCAGCTAATTTTTGTATTTTTAGTAGAGACGAGGTTTTGCCATGTTGGCCAGGGTGGTCTCGAACTCCTGACCTCAGGTGATCCACCCACCTTGGCCTCCCAAAGAGCTAGGATTACAGGCGTGAGCTACGATGCCCAGCCTGATCCTATTGTTGCGCTATTTATAGCCAGTAATCCTTTCTAGTATGGGTGTGGTGGCTAGACGCTGGAGTCCACTGTCCTGTTACCAACTTCAGGAGACTGAGACAGTTCAATAGCAGCAGAAGCAGAATTGGTTTGTTGAACTCTGATGGCAACATCAGAGGAGTGACCTTGACTTACACTTCTCCAGCTCTTTTACTTTTTTTCTTTTGAGACAGTCTCACTCTGTTGCCCAGGCTGGAGTGCAGTGGCACAATTTCAGTTCACTGCAACCTCCGCCTCCCAGGTTCAGACAATTCTCCTGCCTCAGCCAACCTAGTAGCTGGGATTACAGGCACGGGCCCAGCTAATTTTGTATTTTTAGTAGAGACAGGATTTCACCATGTTGGCCAGGCTGGTCTTGAACTCCTGGACTCAGGTGATCTGCCCGCCTCAGCCTCCCAAGGTGCTGGGATTATAGTCATGAGCTACCACGCCCGGCCTCAGCTCTTTTAAGTACTTTTTGCCCAAGTACTTAAATCTTTTTCCACTTAAAATACCCAGAGTGGTTTCTATTTCCTAGTCTGAACCCTAAATGATATGGTTAGTAACTGGAAGGTTCAGAACTCTAAGAACAGATACTAAACAGAAAGTCTTTTCAGAAAGCCCTTTCATTTTAAACTCAAGATAACAATAGGCCAGGCATGGTAGCTCACATTTGTAATCCCAGCACTTTGGGAGGCCTAGATAGGAGGATTGCTTGAGGCCAGGAGTTTGAGATCAGCCTAGGCAACATAGCGAGGCCCCATCTCCAGCAAAAGAAAGAAAAGAAAGTTAAAAAAAATCAAAATAACATTAAGAAATAACTAGGTATCAGCCAGGTGCGGTGGCTCGCCTCTGTAATCCCTGCGCTTTGGGAGGCTGAGATGGGCAGATCACCTGAGGTCAGGAGTTCAAGGCCAGTCTGGCCAACAGGGTGAAACCCCAGCTCTACTAAAAATACCAAAATAGGCTGGGCGTGGTGGCAGGCGCCTGTAATCCCAGCTACTTGGGAGGCTGAGGCAGGGGAATGGCTTGAACCCGGGAGGCGGAGGTTGCAGTGAGCCGAGATCATGCTGTTGCACTGCAGCTTGGGCAACAAGAGTAAAACTCTACCTCAAAAAAAAAAAAAAAAAAAAGAAAGAAAGAAAGACAAAGAAATAATTAGGTGTTGGGAGGCTGAGGCAGGTAGACCACCTGAGGTCAGGAGTTCAAGACCAGCCTGGCCAACAAGGTAGAACCCCATTTCTACTAAAAATACAAAAATTAGCAGGGCGTGGTGGTACGCACCTGTAGTCCCAGCTACTTGGGAGGCTGAGGCAGGAGAACTGCTTGAACCTGGGAGGCAGAGGTTGCAGTGAGCCGAGAATGCGTCACTACACTCCAGCCTGGGTGACAGAGCAAGACTCCGTCTCAAAAAAAAAAAAAAAGAAATAATTAGATGTCACTTACTCTGGTTTTTGAACCCTTAACCAGAATCATTTCAAAGGTATGGGCACAGAGATCTATGACTCCCTCCAGATGCTGTCATGGAAGCAGCACACAAATCAGGCCTGTCCATGATCATGCAGCACTTGATGCTTCTCTTCCTTAAATTATCTGCCTGTCTCTTTTTTTTTTTTTTTTTTTGAGACGGAGTCTCGCTCTGTCACCCAGGCTGGAGTGCAGTGGCGTGATCTCCACTCACTGCAAGCTCCGCCTCCCAGGTTCATGCCATTCTCCTGCCTCAGCCTCCTGAGTAGCTGGTACTACAGGCGCCCGCCACCACGCCCAGCTAATTTTTTCTGTTTTTAGTAGAGACGGGGTTTCACCATGTTAACCAGGATAGTCTCAATCTCCTGACCTCCTGATCCGCCCGTCTCGGTCTCCCAAAGTGCTGGGATTACAGGCGTGAGCCACCACGCCAGCCGCCTGTCTCTCACATTTAGACTGATGATAGGCCGGGCACGGTGGCTCAAGCCTGTAATCCCAGCACTTTGGGAGGCCGAGACGGGTGGATCACGAGGTCAGGAGATCGAGACCATCCTGGCTAACACGGTGAAACCCCGTCTCTACTAAAAAAATACAAAAAACTAGCCGGGCGAGGTGGCGGGCGCCTGTAGTCCCAGCTACTCGGGAGGCTGAGGCAGGAGAATGACCTAACCCGGGAGGCGGAGCTTGCAGTGAGCGGAGATCCGGCCACTGCACTCTAGCCTGGGCGACAGAGCGAGACTCCGTCTCAAAAAAAAAAAAAAAAAAAAAAAGATAATAACATCTTCTGGCAATTTTGCCTTTCTCATTTGGGGCACAGACAGGCCAGGCAGGCTTCCTCTATTTTCTAACAGTGATATCACAAAGTAGCAAGCATGCAAACATCTTTTTTTTTTTTGAGATGGAGTCTTGCTCTGTCACCCAGGCTGGAATGCATAGGCACAATCTCGGCTCACTGCAACCTCCAACCCTGGGGTTCAAGCGAATCTCCTGCCTCAGCCTCCCAAGTAGCTGGGATTACAGGCGTGTGCTACCATGCCTGGCTAATTTTTGTATTTTTAGTAGAGACGGGTTTTCACCATGTTGTCCAGGCTGGTCTCAAACTCCTGACCTCAGGTGATCCACCTGCCTCCGCCTCCCAAAGTGCTGGGATTACAGGCGTGAGCCACCGCGCCTGGCCGCAAACAACTTAAAACATAATGAAAGACACAGAAAGGCTAAGGAAGATCCATCCTTTGGTGCTGTGCTCTACAGTCTTGTAGTAACCCTCCACAGGAATGGCTTACAACACACGTGACAGTTTTGCAAATCTGTATGGTCACAGATGTAAGCAACATTGAAACATGGTAAAAACATAAGCTGCTTAGCCATTTACACAGAACTGACAAAGTTGATTACACCATAAATACCTTAGCACCTTAAGAGTCTCTTTCCACTCCTTCTGAAGACTTTCCCATGTATCGACTTCCACCCATTTGGAATTCTTGGTGGCAAGTTCTGCCATGATGACCCGGTGATATGCAGGAATGAGTCCTTTCTTCTTGTAGGCATCACCAACAGGAGAGATGATGCCTTTGACAACTGTGTATCTTCCTGGATAAAGAGTTAGGTTTCACACTAGGTATAACAAATTCAATTTTATACACGATCAATATTATTTGTTTTGTTTTGTTTGTTGAGACAGAGTCTTGCTCTGTTCCCCAGGCTGCACTGGCGTGATCTCGGCTCACTGCAACCTCTGCCTCCTAGGTTGAAGCGATTCTGACTCAGCCTCCCAAGCAGCTGGGATTACAGGCGCGTATCACCACGCTGGCTAATTTTTGTATTTTTAGTAGAGACGGGGTTTTTACCATGTTAGCCAAGAGGTCTCCAACTCCTGACCTCAAGTGATCTGCCTGCCTCAGCCTCCCAAAGTGCTGGGACTACAGGCATGGTCACCATGCCTGGCCAATATTGTTTTATAATCACAGATTCTCTTTCTTTAGGGATTCCAGCTTATTAGCTGAATGATCAATTAATTGACTGAAATTATGGTAAAATAAACCCGAGTGTACAGTTCTATGATATTAAGTACAAACACGCTGTTGTGCAACCATTGCTCCTATCCATCTCCAGAATTTCCTCATCTTCCCCAACTGGAACTCTGTACCTCACCTCATTCCCCTATACAGTTAAATTTCTATTGATATTGCCAAATTGCTTTGTAAAAAGCCTTAATTTGTATTGTCTACCTAGATGTATGCAAAAGCCTATTTCTCAATGTCATAGGCAAATAGTGAGCTTTAGCAGCCATCCATCCATCTACCTATCAGCATATTATATGATCATTTATGTAACAAAAAAATCGAGGCCAGGTGTGGTGGCTCACATCTGTAATCCCAGTGCTTTGGGAGACCGAGGCAGGAGAATCACTTGAGCCCAGGAGCTCAACACCAACATGGGCAAAATAGTGGGACCCAGTTTCTACAAAAAATTTAAAAATTAGCCAGATGTAGTGGCATGCCTGTAGTCATAGCTACTTAGGAGCCTGAGGCAGGCAGCTCACTTGAGCCCAGGAGGTAAAGGCTGTAGTGAGCTGTGATCTTGCCACTGTACTCCAGCCTGCCCAGCCAGGGTGACAGAGTGAGAACCATTTCCAAAAAAAAGAAAAAAAAAAAAAAAAAAAATCTGTGTTATACACACAAATGTTTGCATATAAATTCATACAAAGAAGAGTGGAAGGATATACATTAAACTGTTATGGTTATGTTATGTTACAGTGGCTCATGCCTGTAATTCCAGCACTTTGGGAGGCCGAAGTGGGAGGATCATTTGAGAACAGGAGTTCAAGAGCAGCCTGGTCAACATGGTGAAACCCCATTTCTACTAAAAATACAAAAATAGGCTGGGCATGGTGGTGTGCGCCTGTAATCCCAGTTACTGGGGAGGCTGAGGCAAGAGAATCGCTTGAATCCAGGAAGTGGAGGTTGCAATTAGCCAAGACCGGGCCACTGTACTCCAGCCTGGGCGACAAAGCGAGGCTCTATAGAGTCGAGGTATTGCCACATTGGTCAGGCTGATCTCAAACTCCTAACCTCAGGTAATCTGCCCCCTCTGCCTCTCGAAGTGCTGGGATTACACGTGTGAGCCACCACGCCCAGCCTATTCATGCATTGTTTTTTTTTTTTTTTTGAGATGGAGTCTCCTCTGTCACCCAGGCTGGAGTGCAGTGGCACCATCTTGGCTCACTGCAAGTTCCACCTCCCGGGTTCACGCCATTCTCCTGCCTCAGCCTCCCAAGTAGCTGGGACTACAGGCGCCCGCCACCACATCCGGCTAATTTTTTTGTATTTTTAGTAGAGATGGGGTTTCACGGTGTTAGCCAGGATGGTCTCAATCTCCCGACCTTGTGATCTGTCTGCCTCAGCCTCCCAAAGTGCTGGGATTACAGGCGTGAGCCACCACACCCAGCCTCATTGTTTATGAAAACTTTTAGCTGGGTGTGGTGGCTCATGCCTGTGATCTCAGCACTTTGGGAGGCCTGAGGTTAGGAGTTTGAGACCAGCCTGACCAACATGGAGAAACCCCATTGCTACTAAAAATACAAAAAATTAGCTGGGCGTGGTGGCACATGCCTGCAATCCCAGTTACTCAGGAGGGTGAGGCAGGAAAATTGCTTGAACCCAGGAGTTGGAGGTTGCAGTGAGCCAAGATTGTGCCATTGCACTCCAGCCTGGGCAACAAGAGTGAAACTTCATCACAAAAAAAAGAAAAAGAAAGAAAGAAAAAAGAAAACTTAAAAAGCCGTGTCTGATCCTGCAGGTTTTATGTATGCTAAAGTACAAGCTTTCGCTTTTTGCCTTAAGTAATGGGAAACTTCTGAAGTAGATTAAGCACAGGGATGACAAAATCTAATTCCTTTTTTCTGGGAGGGGTGGTCAGGGTCTTGCTCTGATGTCCAGGCTGGTGGGCAAAGGTGCAATCATGGCTCACGGTAGCCTAGACCTCCCGGGCTCAAGCAGTCCTCCTACTTCAGTCTCCTGAGTAGCTGGGACCACAGGCACATGCCACCATACCTGGCTAATTTTTATAATTTTTTTGTAAAGATGAGGTCTCTCTATGTTTCCCAGGTTGGTCTCAAACTCCTGGCCTCAAGTGATCCTCCCACCTCAGCCTCCCGAAGCACTTCGATTACAGGTGTGAGCCACTGTACCTGGCGTATTTTCTATTCTACAGGTCATAGCCAGATGCTCAATTCTTCCCTCATACTTCACCCTCTTTCTTGGCTAAGAATTCACTGTACAAGGGAGCAGGACAGCATGTTTGTGCCCAGTGGATGAAATGTGTATTCTGAAACAGACCTAGCCATGCTGGTTCTCTAGTCTTTCTTTTTTTTTGAGATGATGTCTCACTCTGTCTCCAGGCTGGAGTGCAGTGGCGCGATCTTGGCTCACTGCAACCTCCACCTCCCAGGTTCAAGCAATTCTACTGCCTCAGCCTCCTGAGTAGCTGGGACTACAAGCACAGCTAATTATTGTATTTTTTAGTAGAGACGGGGTTTTACCATGTTGGCTAGGATGGTCTCAATCTCTTGACCTCGTGATCCGCCCGTCTCAGCCTCCCAAAATGCTGGGATTGCAGGTGTGAGCCACCATGCCTGGCTGGTTCTCTAGTCTTAAGTTGTTTTTGGCTACTGCTCCTACCTGTTCCATTCATGTAGTCCTTGGCCAGCTCAAACAACCTGAGGTGCATGTTGGTGATGGGATTGAAGGAACCACAAGCAAGGAGAACCACTTCAGTCTTCTCGGAATTTTCCATGGTAAGAACTTGAAGTTGTTGATCTAAATGGAAAACTGTGACACCTCCCTTGCTGTCTACAAAGGAAAAATAAAATAAATTCGGTTACACATTTTTTTTTTCTAAGATGAGGTCTTGCTCTGCCACCCTGGCTAGAACATAGTGGTGCAACCACAGCTGACGGCACCCTCAGACTCCTGGGCTCAAGTGATGCTCTCACCTCAGCCTCTAAAGTAGCTGGGAACACAGGCACATACCAAATAGATTGGCTAATTATTTTAAAAACTAATTTTTGTAGAGATGGGGGTCTTGTTATGTTGCCCAGGCTGGTATCAGACTACTAGTCTCAAGCAATCCTTCCACCTCAGTCTTTCTTTTTTTTTTTTTTTTTTTTTTTTTTTTTTTTTTTTTTTTTTTTGAGACGGAGTCTCGCTCTGTCGCCCAGGCTGGAGTGCAGTGGCCGGATCTCAGCTCACTGCAAGCTCCGCCTGCCGGGTTCACGCCATTCTCCTGCCTCAGCCTCCCAAGTAGCTGGGACTACAGGCGTCCGCCACATCGCCCGGCTAGTTTTTTGTATTTTTTAGTAGAGACGGAGTTTCACCGTGTTAGCCAGGATGGTCTCGATCTCCTGACCTCGTGATCCACCCGTCTCGGCCTCCCAAAGTGCTGGGATTACAGGCTTGAGCCACCGCGCCCGGCCCCACCTCAGTCTTTCAAAGTGCTGGTATTACAAGCATGAGTCACCACGCCCAGCCCAGTAATAGGTCTTTTGATGTCCTTCCATGTTCTCATTCACAATAGATGGACTAAAAGTATTTGGCTTAGGCCGGGCTTGGTGGCTCATGCCTGTAATCCCAGCACTTTGAGAGGCTGAGGTGGGCGGATCACGAGGTCAGGAGATCGAGACCATCCTGGCTAACACAGTGAAACCCCGTCTCTACTGAAAATACAAAAAAATTAGCCGGGTGTCGTGGCGGTCGCCTGTAATCCCAGCTACTTGGGAGGCTGAAGCAGAATGGCATGAACCAGGGAGGCAGAGCTTGCAGTGAGCTGAGATGGCACCCCACTGCACTCCAGCCTGGGCGACAGAGCGAGACTCCATCTCAAAAAAAAAAAAAAAAAAAGGATTTGGCTTCGGCTGGGCGCAGTGGCTCACACCTGTAATTCCAGCACTTTAGGAGACTGGGGCAGGTGGATCATGAGGTCAAGAGATTGAGACCATCCCGGCCAACATGGTGAAACCCCATCTTTACTAAAAATACAAAAATTAGCTGGGTGTAGTGGCACACGCCTGTAATCCCAGCTACTTGGGAGGCTGAGGCAGGAGAACCACTTGAACCTGGGAGGCGGAGGTTGCAGTGGCCAAGATCGCGCCATTGTACCCCAGCCTGGTGACAGAGCGATACTCCATCTCAAAAAGAAAAAGAAAAAAAAATTTGGCTTCAATC
This sequence comes from Theropithecus gelada, assembly GCF_003255815.1. Lineage (NCBI taxonomy): Eukaryota > Metazoa > Chordata > Mammalia > Primates > Cercopithecidae > Theropithecus > Theropithecus gelada. The sequence goes on along the minus strand of NC_037668.1, from coordinate 38,721,973 downwards.
ATTATGCTAACTGTAAAAATGCTTCCACATCTCCCTCCCTCCTTTTCAATGTGAAATTTGCAGCTCCCACCATGAAGAGATGGAAGTGACTTCTCCACATTTTTTGACTTGCTTTGGCCAAAAGAATGTGGCACAAGTGATAGTGTGGAGGATGCCAGAACACGTGGGAGCGCAGCAATGCTCCCACTGGTAGACATCCAACCCCCGCCCCCATGTGGGGAACACGGCCATCCCCGACCAGCCAACAACTACAGTCCCTCTGCTCAGACACATGAGCAGACCCAAGTGAGGTCAACCAAACCTGGCTCAGATCGTCAAGCCAACAAGCTGACCTAGTCTCAAAAACAAAAATTAGTGTTCATTATCATATGTCACTCAAGTTTTGTGGTCGCACTATTGTGGCCACAGTTAATTAACACAACAATATTATCGTCTACCAAATATAGCATTTTTAATCAACATGATAGTAACATCATAATTTTCCACTGAATAGAATTTACAAACCTCTTTTTCATATCAATTATTCCACTGATCCTTCCGTAACCCTAATGAAGTGACGTAAGGCATCCAATTTTAAATTTTTATTAAAATTTCTTTTTTTTTTTTTGAGACAGAGTCTCGCTCTGTTCCCCAGGCTGGAGTGCAGTGGAGTGATCTCAGCTCACTGTAAACTCTGCCTCCCGGGTTCACACCATTCTCCTGCCTCAGCCTCCAAAGTAGCTGGTACTACAGGCGCCCACCACCATGTCTGGCTAATTTTTTGTATTCTTAGTAGAGACAGGGTTGATGGGGTTTCACCATGTTAGCCAGGATGGTCTCGATCTCCTGACCTTGTGATCCGCCCGCCTCAGCTTCCAAAAGTGCTGGGATTACAGGCGTGAGCCACCGTGGCCGGCCTAAAATTTCTTATTCAACTAATTCATATATATAGATCTAGAACATCACAAGGTAAAAAAAGCCAATAATGAAAACCAACAGCCATCAATCATATCCCACTTACCATCCCTTCCATCCAGGTCCCTGAGGCAACCACTTTTAACTTTTTCAGCTATTTCTTCCGGTAGTTTCTACCATAACTCTATATTATGTGCTTATAATGCCATCTCTGAATTTATCCCACTTAAACTGTGCCCATTGACTTTCTTTTATGATCTATAAAGATTAGCTCTCATACCCTTTCACTACCTTCTCCCAAACTGCCCAATACAGTTTATCTCCAGACTATGTTGAAAATCATTTTCTCCCACAACTTCGAAGGCATTGCTTCTAGATTCCAACGTTAATGGCATGAAATCCAAAGCCACTTCCAATTCCGGAGGTTTTTAATATCATTTTTTTTTCCTGCCTCGAAGCCTGTAAGGTCTTCTCTTTGTTCGCAGTGTTCTGAAATTTCACAATGCTGTCCTCTAGTGCAGCTTTGTTTCCATCCGTCATGCTGAGCATGGGGCAGGGCCTTTCCGTCTTGAAACTCGTAACATTCAGGTCTAGCAAATGTCCTTGAATTCTTTTATTGATGATTTTCTGCCTTCCATTTTCTCTGTTCTTTGGAAATGTCTATTATTTATTATTATTATTATTATTATTATTTTTATTTTTGAGACACAGTCTCCCTCTCTCACCCAGGCTGGAGTGCAGTGGCACGATCTTGGCTCACTGCAACCTCCACCTCCCAAGTTCAAGCAATTCTCCTGCCTCAGCCTCCCAAGTAGCTGGGACTATAGGCATGCACCACCACACCCAGATAATTTTTGAATTTTTAGTAGAGATGGGGTTTTACCACGTTCACCAAGCTGGTCTCGAACTCCTGGCCTCAAGTGATCCACCTGCCTCAGCCTTCCATGAGCCACCGTGCCTGGCCTGAAAATGTCTATTATTTAAATCTGAAGCATCTAATCATTTTTTCTGTATTTTCCACCTCCTGCCTTCATGCTCTAATTTCCAGATAGCCTCAATTTCATCCTCCAATCTGCCTAGTTTTCATTTGTGCCGTTACACTCTTAATTTCCAAGAGCCCTATCCTCTGAATATTCCTGTTTACGGTATTCTACTCGTTTCCCCAACAGATTATCATCTCTATTTCTCTACCAATATTCATGATATATTTTAAAGTTTCTTCAAAAAGAGCTGATAGGACAGGTTGAGTGGGTAGGTAGGGTTTGTGCACAGTGGCCATCACTGTTCAGTAACCTGTCAGTACTGCAGGTCTTTCTACTTGAATTAGTCAGACTCCAAAAGAATGTATCCTACAATTTCCTGCCTATATAACAGAATAGTTAAGAGCCTATGCTCTGAAATTAGCTGCCTGGCTTCAAATTGCAGCTCCAACTGCATGACCTTGGGCAACCTAACTAACTTAACCTTCCTTTTGTCCCAGGTTTTTTTTCTTTTTTTTTTTGAAACAGAGTCTTGCTGTGTCACCCAGGCTGGAGTGCAGTGGTGCGATCTCAGCTCACTGTACCCTCTGCCTTCTGGGTTCAAGTAATCCTCCCTGCCTCAGCCTCCCAAGTAGCTGGGAAGCTGGGATTACAGGTGAGTGCCACCACACCTGGCTAATTTTTTTTTTTTTTTGAGATGGCGTCTTGCTCTGTCACTCAGGCTGGAGTGCAGTGGTACGATGTCGGCTCACTGCAAGCTCCGCCTCCTGGGTTCATGCCATTCTCCTGCCTCAGCCTCCCAAGTAGCTGGGACCATAGGCGCCCACCACCACGCGCAGTTAATTTTTTGTATTTTTAGTAGAGACAGGGTTTCACTGTGTTAGCCAGGATGGTCTCGATCTCCTGACCTCGTAATCCGCCCACCTCAGCCTCTCAAAGTGCTAGGATTACAGGTGTGAGCCACTGTGCCTGGCCTAATTTTTGTACTTTTAGTGGAGTCGGGGTTTCACCTCATTAGCCAGGCTGGTCTCAAACTCCTGACCTTAAGTGATTCATCTGCCTCGGCCTCCCAGAGTGCTGGGATTACAGGCGTGAGCCATCTTGCCCACCTTGTCCCAGTTTTCATCAATCTTAAAAAGGAGAAAATAATACTACCCACCTCCTGATTGTTGTGAGGATTAAATGAAACAATACAGATCCAGGACATACAACTACATTTGGCAGGCCAGGCACGGTGGGTCACGCCTGTAATCCCAGCGCTTTGGGAGGCTGAGACAGGCGGATCACCAGGTCAGGAGATCGAGAACATCATGGCTAACATGGTGAAACCCCGACTCTACTAAAAATACAAAAAAATTAGCTGGGCATGGTGGCAGGCACCTGTAGTCCCAGCTACTCGGAAGGCTGAGGCAGGAGAATGGCGTGAATCCGGGAGGTGGAGCTTGCAGTGAACCGAGATCGCACCACTGCACTCCATCCTGGGCAACAGAGCGAGACTCCATCTCAAAAAAAAAAACCAAAAAAAAACTACATTTGTCAAATAGCAAATATGCTATGAATATAGCTATTATGAACGTTGCATATTATGCTACTGGAATTGTCTTTTGTTTTTTGATTTTTGAGACAGTATCTCACTCTGTTGCCCAGGCTGGAGTACAGTGGTGCAATCTCAGGTGACTGCAACCTCTATCTCCCAGGATCAAGTGATCCTTTGACCTCAGCCTCCCAAGTAGCTGGGACTACAGGCATGCACTGGCTAATTGTTTTTTGTTTTGTTTTGTTTGTATTTTTTGTAGGGATGGGGTTTCGCATATTGCCCAGGCTGGTCTCAAACTCCTGGGCTCAGAATCTCGAAGCGAACCTGCCCACATTGGCCTTCCAAAGTGCTGGGTTTACAGGTATGAGCCACTGTGCTCAGCAAGTGGCAAAAAAAAAAAAAATTTTTTTTTTTTTTTTTTTAAATCAAGAAAACATCAATTTCAAATGGTTTAACCTACAATTGCTATTCTATTCAATCTGGTTTTTTCCCAGAGGATTTTCTTCCTGGAACTCTCCTCCTATCTAGATGAAAAATCTCTATTTGTGAAGCTATTATTCCGAAAACTTCTTCATCTCTCTCCTGGGTTAGATCCCCTATATATTTCTCTTTGCTTTCTAATTTTTCTGGAGCATATCCTCAAGCAGTTTCAGATAAAAGGTTGACCTCCCACACACCCTTTATCATGAAACTACTTGAGAATATGCTCCAGTAGGATGCGTGGGAGATCAAATAAGTTTGATAGGTGCATGGGAGATCAAGTAAGTTTGATGATGTCGTTATTCTTCCTTCAATGATTAATGGCTTGAGAGAATTCTTTTCAACTCAATAACTTCAAATTTTTTTTGGCAGGGGGGGACTTAGTTTCACTCTGTCGCCCAGGATGGAGTACAGTGGAAAGATCTTGGCTCACTGCAACCTCCACCTCTGAGGTTTAAGCAATTCTCCTGCCTCAGCCTCCTGAGTAGCTGGGATTATAGATATCCGCCAACATGCCTGGCTGATTTTTGTATTTTTAGTAGACACAGAGTTTCGTTGGCCAGGCTGGTCTTGAACCTCAGACCTCAGATGATCTGCCTGCCTCGGCCTTTTAAAGTGTTGGGATTACAGGCTTGAGGCACTGTGCCCAGCCCAAAAAATTTTTGAAATTATTTTCTTTTAAAATTATAAAGGCACTTCTTCATTATTTGCTGGCATTCAACATGGCTGTTGAAAGTCTGATGTCATTCTAATCCTTGTTCCTTTATATGTAACCTGCTTTTTCTAGAAGATGTGTAGAATATTATCTTATCCCTAGTACGATGCAATGCCCAGTGATGAGGGTATCTTTTTCATTCATTGTAGAGAACCTTTTAATCTCAAACTCAATTCATTTGGTTCTGAATTATTTCCTTGATAAATGCTTCCTACTAGTTTTCAATAGGTTAAAAAAACAAAAACAAAAATTTTGCTATTGTAAAGGTTTCCAAAATAAAAATTTTTAAATAATTTTCTCTTTTTTTTTGAGACTAAGTCTCACTATTGCCCAGGCTAGAGTGCAGTGGCGAAATCTTGGCTCACTACAATTTCCGTTTCCTGGGTACAAGTGATTCTCCTGCCTCAGCCTCCTGAGTAGCTAAGATTACATGCGCCTGCCACCATGCTCAGCTAATTTTTGTATTTTTAGTAGAGATGCGGTTTCACCATGTTGGCTAGGCTGGTCTTGAACTCCCGACCTCAGGTGATCGCCTCCCTCAGACTCCCAAAGTGTTGGGATTATAGGCGTGAGCCACAACGCCCGGCCAATAATAAATATTTATAAATAATTTCTTTTTGTTTTGAGATGGAGTCTGCCTCTGTCACCCAGGGTGGAGTGCGGTGGCACGAACTCAGGTCACTGTAGCCTCTGCCTCCCGGGTTAAAGCGATTCTCCTGCCTCAGCCTCCAAAGTAGCTGGGACTACAGGCATGGCCCACTATGCCGGGCCAATTTTCATATTTTTGGTAGAGACAGGGTTTCGCCATGTTGGCCAGGCTGGTCTTGAACTCCTAACCTCAAGCAATCTGACTGCTTCAGCCTCCCAAAGTGCTAGGATTACAGGCATGAGCCACTGTGCCCAGCCAAATACTTATAAATAAATTTTTTTTTTGAGAAAGGATCTCGGTGTGTTGCCCAGACTGGAGTCCAGTGGCATGATCATGGGTCACTGCAGCCTCTGCCTCCTGGGCTCAAGGGATCTTCCCACCTCAGCCTCAAAGTAGCTGGGACCACAGGCACATGCCACTGCGGCTCACGTCTCAAAGTGCTGGGTCTCACTGTTGTCAAGGTGGGTCTCAGATTCCTGGCTTCCTGCCTCGGCCTCCCAAAGGGCTGGGATTATAGGCATGAGCCACTGTGCTTGGCCTTCAAAATAAATATTCTTGGCCAGGCGTGGTTGCTCACACCTGTAATCCCAGCACTTTGAGACGTCAAGGCAGGGAGATCACTTGAGGCCAGGAGTTCAAGACTAGCTTGGCCAACATGGTGAAACCCCATCTCTACCAAAAATAGAAAACATAGCGAGTGTGGTGGCACACACATGTAATCCCAGGTACTCGGGAGGCTGAGGCAGGAGAATCACTTGAACCTGGTAGGCAAGGGTTGCAGTGAGCTGAGACTGAACCACTGCACTCCAGGCTGGAGTGAGACTCTATCTCAGAAACAATAATATAAATATTAAAAAGTAATAAATATTCTTATATATCCAAAGTATGTCTTAAAAATAATCATTCTGAGATCTTTTTTTTTTTTTTTTTGAGATGGAGTCTCACTTTGTCGCCAAGCTGGAGTGCAGTGGTACCATTTCAGCTCACTGCAACCTCTGCCTCCTGGGTTCAAGCGATTCTCCTGCCTCAGCCTCCTGAATAGCTAGGACTACAGGTGCACACCACCATGCCCAGCTAATGTTTGCAGTTTTAGTAGAGACAGGGTTTCACCATGTTTGCCAGGATGGTCTTGATCTCTTGACCTCGGGATCCGCCTGCCTCGGCCTCCCAAAGTGCTGGAATTACAGGCATGAGTCACCATGCCTGGCTCTGAGATCTTATAAATATAATTCCAGGGACATAATCTTGCTCAAAGTATTTTCAAAACTTTTGGGGAATTTTTTCAGGAGCTCGAAGTTTTTTTTTTTTTTTTGAGACAGAGTCTCACTTTGTCACCCAGGCTGGAGTACAGTGGAACAATCTCAGCTCACTGCAACCTCCACCTCCCCAGCTCAAGTGATTCTCCTGCCTCAGCCTCCCGAGTAGCTGGGACTACAGGTGCGTGTCAGCATGCCTGGCCAATTTTTTCTATTTTTAGTAGAAATGGGGTTTCACTGTGTTAGCCCAGGATGGTCTTGATCTCTTGATCTCGTGATCCACCTGCCTCGGCCTCCCAAAGTGCTGGAATTACAGGCATGAGCCACTGCACACGGCTGCTTGAAGCATTTTTAAAATTAACATAGAAATAAAGCAAATGACAACAAACACATCAGCAGTTATATGCTACTTTTTAGTTTATAAAAATAACAGAATACTTTCATTTTTTCTTTTTGAGACAGGGTCTTGTTCTGTCACCCAGGCTGGGAAAGCTGGGAGGTTTAGCTTGAACATGGCTAACTGCAACCACGATCTCCTGGGCTCAAGGATCCTCCTTTCTCAGCTTCTCCTGTAGCTGGGACTTCAGGCACACATCACCACACCCAGCTAATCTTTCTATTTTTGGGTAGAGAAGGAGTCTCATTTTGTTGCCCAGGCTTTGCTTCCCACTTTGGGAAGTGGAGGTGGGAGGATTGCTTGAGCCCAGGAGTTCAAGACCCAGGGCTCAAGTGATCCTCCCACCTCTGCTTCTCAAAGTGCTAGGATTACAGGTGTGAACCACCACGTCTGGCTTTATAAAAATACTTTCGGCCAGGTGTGGTAGCTCACACCTGTAATCCCTGCACTTTGGGAGGCCTAGGGAGGTGGATCACTTGAGGCCAGGAGTTTGAGACCAGCATGGCCAACATGGTGAGATCCCGTCCCTACCAAAAGTATAAAAATTAGCCAGGTGCGGGCCGGGCGCGGTGGCTCAAGCCTGTAATCCCTGCACTTTGGGAGGCCGAGACGGGCGGATCACGAGGTCAGGAGATCAAGACCCTCCTGGTTAACATGGTGAAACCCCGTCTCTACTAAAAAATACAAAAAACTAGCCGGGCGCGGTGGCGGGCACCTGTAGTCCCGGCTACTCGGGAGGCTGAGGCAGGAGAATGGCGTAAACCCGAGAGGCGGAGCTTGCAGTGAGCTGAGATCCGGCCACTGCACTCCAGCCTGGGCGACAGAGAGAGAATCCGTCTCAAAAAAAAAAAAAAAATTAGCCAGGTGTGGTGGCTGGCGCCTGTTATCCCAGCTACTTGGGAGGCTGAGGCATGAGAATTGCTTGAATCCAGGAGGTGGAAGTTGCAGCGAGCTGAGATCACGCCTCAGCACTCCAGCCTGTGTGACAGGTTGAGACTCTGTCTCAAAAAAAAAAAAAAAAAAAAAAGCTGGGCGCGGTGGCTCATATGTAATCCCAGCACTTTGGGAGGCCAAGGCAGGCCGATCACGAGGTCAGGAGATCGAGACCATCCTGGTTAACACAGTGAAACCCCATCTCTACCAAAAAGTACAAAAAATTAGCCGGGCGTGGTAGCAGGCACCTGTAGTCCCAGCTACTTGGGAGGCTAAGGCATGAGAATTGTTTGAATCCCGGAGGTGGAGGCTGCAGTGAGCCAAGATCACGCCTCAGCACTCCAGCCTGTGTGATAGGTTGAGACTCTGTCTCAAAAAAAAATAAAAATAAAAAAGGCTGGTCGCGGTGGCTCATGTGTAATCCCAGCACTTTGGGAGGCGGAGGCAGGCTGATCATGAGGTCAGGAGATTGAGACCATCCTGGTTAACACGGTGAAACCCCGTCTCTACCAAAAAGTACAAAAAATTAGCCGGGCGTGGTGGCAGGTACCTGTAGTCCCAGCTACTTGGGAGGCTGAGGCAGGGGAATGGCATGAACCTGGGAGGCAGAGCTTGCAGTGAGCCGAGATCGCGCCACTGCACTCTAGCCTGGGCAACAGAGCAAGACTCTGTCTCAAAAAAAAAAAAAAAAGAAAATTCATACACATTGTCATTTCTCACAAAAAAATTAGGTCAAAAGCATTTAGCATGTTCCAAATTATAATCTATAGTTATTTAGTTTTTCCAGTTAATCTTCGACCTTTGGATATTTAGGTTTTTCTAATTTTTCACTATTACAAACATCTCAAAAAAGAAAAAATGGGGACCAGACAGCTCACACCTGTAATCCCAGCACTTTGGGAGGCCGGGGTGGGTGGATGACGAGGTCAGAAGCTGGAGACCAGTCTGGCCAACATGGTGAAATCCCGTCTTTACTAAAAAATACAAAAATTAGCTGGGTGTGGTGGTGTGCGCCTGTAATCCCAGGTACTCGGGAGGCTGAGGCAGGAGAATCGTTTGAACCTGGGAGGTGGAGGTTGCAGTGAGCCTAGATCGCACCACTGCACTCCAGCCTGGGGGACACAGCAAGACTCCATCTTGGAAAAAAGAAAAAAAGAAATAGTGAGTTAGGCCGGGCGCGGTGGCTCAAGCCTGTAATCCCAGCACTTTGGGAGGCCGAGACGGGCGGATCACGAGGTCAGGAGATCGAGACCATCCTGGCGAACACAGTGAAACCCCGTCTCTACTAAGAAATACAAAAAATAGCCGGGCGAGATGGCGAGCGCCTGTAGTCCCAGCTACTCGGGAGGCTGAGGCCGGAGAATGGCGTGAACCCGGGAGGCGGAGCCTGCAGTGAGCTGAGATCCGGCCACTGCACTCCAGCCTGGGCTACAGAGCGAGACTCCGTCTCCAAAAAAAAAAAAAAAAAAAAAGAAATAGTGAGTTAAAAATAAATCTGGAAATTAAGGCTATGCAATGCCTCACTGTGTATATCTAAGACTTGGCAATACTCAAAACATCTGTGTCAAGACTGTTCATTTGTAGCCTAATAGTAGTCAGACATAACTGCTAGGCTGACCAGCTTGCTTTTGTTCAGATTTGATGCTCTCAGTGGACAAAGCTAGTGAATGGCACATCAGGGCGAGAATTTAGGTTTCCGGACTCTTTTTTTTTTATTTTTTTGAGACGGAGTCTCACTGTGTCGCCCAGGCGGGAGTGCAGTGGCCAGATCTCAGCTCACTGCAAGCTCCGCCTCCCGGGTTTACGCCATTCTCCTGCCTCAGCCTCCCGAGTAGCTGGGACTACAGGCGCCCGCCGCCTCGCCCGGCTAGTTTTTTGTATTTTTTAGTATAGACGGGGTTTCACCGGGTTAGCCAGGATGGTCTCGATCTCCTGACCTCGTGATCCGCCCGTCTCGGCCTCCCAAAGTGCTGGGATTACAGGCTTGAGCCACCGCGCCCGGCCAAGTTTCTGGACTCTTAAGCTCTCTCCCCAAGAAAAAAAGTGGGAGATAAACTGGAACAGTGTAGATTGGAACTGAGCCCTATCATAGCTAAGGAGTTTAAAAATATCAACTTTAACCCCTTGGACAATGGGAAGCTTTGAAGGTTTCTGAGGAAAGGAGTGACAACAGGGTTCTCAAAATAATATGACGTGGGTGTTAAAAACCCTTATTTGGGCCAGGCGCGGTGGCTTACACCTGTAATCCCAGCACTTTGGAGGCCGAGGCGGGTGGATCACGAGGTCAGGAGATTGAGACCATCCTGGCTAACACAGTGAAACCCCGTCTCTACTAAAAATACAAAAAAATTAGCCGGGCGAGGTGGTGGGCGCCTATAGTCCCAGCTACTCGGGAGGCTGAGGCAGGAGAATGGCGTGAACCCGGGAGGCGGAGCTTGCAGTGAGCCAAGATTGTGCCACTGCACTCCAGCCTGGGCGACAGAGCGAGATTCCGTCTCTAAATAAATAAATAAATAAATAAATAAATAAATAAATAAAAATAACCCTTATTTGGTTGTGTGATCTTGATTTGATCTCTTAACTGTCTTTAGGTTCTTCATGGATAAAATGGAGATAACGAGGGCCGGGCGCGGTGGCTCACGCCTGTAATCCCAGCACTTTGGGAGGCCGAGGCGGGCGGATCACAAGGTCAGGAGATCGAGACCATGGTGAAACCCCGTCTCTATTAAAAATAGAAAAAATTAGCCGGGCGCAGTGGCGGGCGCCTGTAGTCCCAGCTACTCGGGAGGCTGAGACAGGAGAATGGCGTGAACCCGGGAGGCGGAGCTTGCAGTGAGCCGAGATTGCGCCACTGCACTCCAGCCTGGGCGACAGAGCAAGACTCCGTCTCAAAAAAAAAAAAAAAAAAAATGGAGATAACGAGAAGGCCAATCTCAGTTACTTTGAGGATTAATTCTGAGGATAACACATAGCAAGGGGCTTAGCATATTGCCTGGCACAGTGTTAAAATGAATGGTAGCTGTTATTTTTGAGGAAAGTGGTGTTACTGATGATAGTGATGATACACAATTCATTGGAAGGGGTGAAACAAGATAGGAGAGGCAGCCACAAATAGTCAGTGGAAATGGAAGTAAGAAATATACTTGAGGTCCAGGCGCAGTAGGTCACGCCTGTAATCCCAGCATTTTGGGAGGGCGAGGCGGGTGGATCACGTGAGGTTGGGAGTTCAAGACCAGCCTGACCAACACGGAGAAACCCTGTCTCTATTAAAAATACAAAATTAGCCAGGCATAGTGGCGCATGCCTGTAATCCCAGCTACTTGGGAGGCTGAGGCAGGAGAATCGCTTGAACCCAGGAGGTGGAGGTTGCGGTGAGCCGAGATCACGCCATTGCACTCCAGCCTGGGCAACAAGAACGAAACTATCTCAAAAAAAAAAAAAAAAAAAAAAAAAAGAATTATACTGGGGCCTTCTCGAAAGAAGGCCGAGTGGTGGGATCACAGGGACACTGCTAACTGTTCTTAGGGAATAAAGAAGGTTCAGTAGTGGTCAGTAGGGCATTAGAAAAAAACGAGATCATCACTTAGAATGATTTAACTGTCTTGCCTTTCAGTTATCATCCCAAGTATGATACCAGGATTCACTTGGGGCTTGGACCCATACCTTTTATCCCTACCCCAGGCCCCCAATTTCCATAAAAACTACCTGTGGTATTATGGGATGGGGTGATGAATGTGACATGCCCATAGTACCCTGAGGCCTACAGAGAAATCAGAGTATCCACCAGCCACTGAGCATGCTCTCAAAGACTGGTGGAGGGGCTGGGTTTAGCTGGCATCTAACAGACAGCCGGCGTCAGACATCCCTGGCCATCTCAGGTTTCAGGTACTATTCCCAAGAGAGAGATGGAAGAAGGGTAAGGCTGAGTTCAAGAGGTGTGGATCCTCAAGGGAGCTGCTGCAGTTCTGAAACAAACTTCAGGGAAGGAAGGAACAAAGAGTTTTAGCTGTATCCTTGGGGATGAGCTCAGGTTTCCATGTGATGCCCAAGGGATGCAGAGGGGCTGGGGAAGCTGATCTCTCAGCATAAAGGAAGCTGTCTTTCTCCCTTCTTACATCTATAACTTGTCTCAAATATCCAGCTCAGTTCCATTAACTGTTAACACAGCCAACTTGAGCTCAGACAAGACTCTAAACCTTCAGAGCCACAGAAGAGTTAAGGTTACAGTGAGCGCCTATTGCTGCCAAAGGTGGGTTTTAAAGAACTAGGATCTGTCCCTTTCCTGAAGAGTACTTCCTTCATATCCTTGCTGGGCACATGCGCATAGGGGGGTTGTGGCTGGTTGATGAATGGGTGCAATAGTTTGGGAACTCTAACAGGACTGCCCTGGGTCCTCCTTGTCTTGCTCCAGGTGCTCTGGGCCCAGTGTAACCATGATTCACTTTTGTTTGGCCCACACAGCCTATCGCTTGCACTGCTGGCTGCCGAGAACTCACCAGCTCAGGCTGTAAGTGTCCCTCCCCAGCTCACTGTGACAATAAGGAGTTCATTTCTTTCTGTGGCAGTCTTGAAGCTTAACATTTACTTTTAATTTTAAAATTATTAATCTTGGGCTGGGTACAGTGGCATGTGGCTGTAGTCCCAGCTACTCGGGAGGCTGAGATTGAGCCACTGTGCTTTGGCCTGGGTAGTTACTGATCGTTTATTATTATTATTATTTTTTTTTTGGTAGAGATGGGGTCTCGCTGTGTTGTCCAAGGCGAGTGTTGAACTCCTGGCCTCAAGTGATCCTCCCACCTTGGCCTCCCACGGTGCTGGGATTAGAGGCATGAGCCACCACACCTGGCCAAAATCACTGATCTTTACTTTTTTTTTTTTTGAGACGGAGTCTCGCTCTGTCGCCCAGGCTGGAGTGCAGTGGCCGGATCTCAGCTCACTGCAAGCTCCGCCTCCCGGGTTTACGCCATTCTCCTGCCTCAGCCTCCTGAGTAGCTGGGACTTCAGGCGCCCGCCACCTCGCCCGGCTAGTTTTTTTGTATTTTTTAGTAGAGACGGGGTTTCACCGTGTTAGCCAGGATGGTCTCGATCTCCTGACCTCGTGATCCGCCCGTCTCGGCCTCCCAAAGTGCTGGGATTACAGGCTTGAGCCACCGCGCCCGGCCTGATCTTTACATTTTAAAAACACTGAGGTGTAAATATTAACATAACATTAAGCCAGGTGGCCGGGCGCGGTGGCTCAAGCCTGTAATCCCAGCACTTTGGGAGGCCGAGACGGGCGGATCACGAGGTCAGGAGATCGAGACCATCCTGGCTAACACGGTGAAACCCCGTCTCTACTAAAAAATACAAAAAACTAGCCGGGCGAGGTGGCGGCGCCTGTAGTCCCAGCTACTCGGGAGGCTGAGGCAGGAGAATGGCGTGAACCCGGGAGGCGGAGCTTGCAGTGAGCTGAGATCCGGCCACTGCACTCCAGCCTGGGTGACAGAGCGAGACTCCGTCTCAAAAAAAAAAAAAAAAACAAAAAACAAACAAAAAAAAAACATTAAGCCAGGTTCTTTTTTTATTTTTATTTTTTAGAGATAGGGTACAGCTCTGTTGCCTAGGCTGCAGTACAGTGGCACAATCATTGCTCACCACAGCCTTGAAATCCCAGGCTCAAGAGATCCTCCCACCTCAGCCTACCAAGTAGCTAGTACTTCAAGTACATGCCATTACTCCTGGCTAAAAAGTCAGTTTTTTAAAAAATCAACTTTTCAAAAACAATAGTAATTCTGTTTGGCTCTCCCCATCACATATTTCAGGATGCTCAGTATTAAACCTGTGTTGGCTAATAGTTAAATGTGGCTGACCTCACCACCTCTCAGGATTTACATCTCTAAAAGGATGCTATTCCTTTCAAAAACAGTAACTTCAAGCATGTAGCTATGTTCTTTTTCCAACAGTGCTGCCATTAAATATTCTTGGGGGTATATTTTGAAATTGCATATTCTTTTGAGTACCTTCATTGGGGATAAATCTGTCTTTGGAGGGTATATTTGATTTCTGTGAATACCCTAAAGTTATTCAGTGCTAAACCCAATTAATAAAATAATCAATGTGAATTTAATAGTTTACAGTGAAGAAGGGAGTTAGAATGATTAGTTAATGGGAAGATTTTCTTTCTTTTTTCGGGGGGGTTGGGGTACTGTCCCACAAACTGGAGTGCGGCAACATGTGATCTGGGCTCACTGTAACCTCCACCTCCCAGGTTCAAGCCATTCTCCTGCCTCAGCCTCCTGAGTAGCTGGGATTACAGGTGCGCACCACCACGCCTGGCTAATTTTTGTAGTTTTAGTAGAGACGGGGTTTCACCATGTTGGTCAGGCTGGTCTCGAACTCCTGACCTCATGATCTGCCTACTTTGGCCTCCCAAAGTGCTGGGATTACAGGCGTGAGTCATTGCACCCAGCCTCTTTTTTTTTTTTTTTTTTTTTGAGATGGAGTTTTGCTCTTGTCCCCAGGCTGGAGTGCAATGGCATGATCTCAGGTCATTGCAACCTCCGCCTCCCGGGTTCAAGCGATTCTTCTGCCTCAGCCTCCTGAGTAGCTGGGATTACAGACACCCACCACCACGCCCAGCTAATTTTTGTATTTTTAGTAGAGATGGGGGTTTTACTATGTTGGCCAGGCTAGTCTCAAACTCCCGACCTCAGGTGATCCACCTGCCTCGGCCTCCCAAAGTGCTGGGATTACAGGCTTAAGCCACTGTGCCTGACCAAGATTTTCTTATATGCCATGGAAACTACGTACATGTAATCTCAAAAGAATTTCAAAAATGTTTTGAGCAGTAACAATTTTCATCTGGTTGTACAAATTGTGGTAGGTAGATAACTGTCAGTTAACAGTCTGTTTTCTCATTTAAAAAATGGAAAACCATAGTCCTATGTCATAGGATTTTGTGCATATTAAATTAGGTAATGCATGTAAAATGTTTGACACATTTGTCTACCAATTATGAATATTGATAACTTAGTATTACTTGCAGGTTGTTTTACATTAATTTTCAGTCATGATAAAGGAACCAAGGTTCTAAAGATTCCTTAAAGATCAGTATCAACAGGCTGGGAGCAGTGGCTCACGCCTGTAATCCCAGTACTTTGGGAGACTGAGGCCCCATCTCTACTAAAAATACAAAAATTAGTCGGGCGTGGTGGTATGCTTCTGTGGTCCCAGATACTCAGAGGCTGAGGCAGGAGAATTCCTTGAACCTGGGAGGCAGAGGTTGCCGTGAGCCAAGATCACACCATTGTATTCCAGTCTGGGTGACAGAGCAAGACTCCATCTCAAAAAAACAAAACAAAACAAAACAAGACAAAACAAAACATCAGTATCAACAAAGCCTGCTACATAATAGGAGATCAATAAGTAGTAACTATTATTAATATTCTTATTGAAGTATTATTAGAATTTTATTAGAATGCAATGGATCTCAATTCATCTTCATTATGTTTAAAACTTTATCTCTGTAGTTAAATGTAACATTATCACCAAACAGAACCTGAATTTGGTTTCTGGAAGCTATTTCATCACTCAACGAGTAATGTAAAATGTAACTCACTGTGTCCCACGCAGCCGGGTGACAGCGTTCTCGGTTGGAATTACCACCCTGGTTCTCCAGTTCTATGTTCTGCTAAGGTAGGTTCTTATACTTGGCAGCTCAACACGCATTTCTCACCTGTGGACACGGCTTGGGTGCTCTCTGCGATTTCTGCTACGTGTTTAATTGCAGCCTGCCCCATTTTTTCTGCCCCTGTTATCAAGGGCAATCACCGACTTCACTTTGAAAAGCCAAAAATCTCAATACAGTGAAGATAGCTGTGGGTAAACTGAGTTTAACTTTTAATCCACACTTACTTCTTCTGGTATAGAAAGCCATTAAATAGGAGACAATGAGGGGACCAATGTCTCAACTTACGGATTCCCTGGAGACCAGTCCCAACAGTCTAGCGTTAGCTAATGTCTGCAGGGCTGAGGGTGACAGGCACGCCCAACCTGATTATTACTTAATATGTTCTTTCAGATTCTGTCTTGGAAATTATTCTTAGCGGAAACAGTCAATTAATAACTTTAATTCTAAAAAAATCTGAAAACTGAGAATGTACTTAAGTGAGGGGGAGGGACAAGAAGCTGCAATACTCCTTGTAATTAGCCAAATTCAAACTCACCAGCTTCTATTACAGGAAGTCCGTGTAAAGTAAGTCATTTTTTCTTACTACAGGTCAGAATTCCCATGAAATAGTTTTTCACCAAAATCGCAAATTAACATGAATTTAAAAAATGGTAAACAAGGGCCGGGTGCAGTGGCTCACACCAGTAATCCCAACACTTTGGGAAGCCGAGGCAGGTGGATCACGAGGTCAGTAGTTTGAGACCAGCCTGGCCAACACGGTGAAGCCCTGTCTCGCATGGTGGCGCATGCCTGTAATCCCAGCTACTCAGGAGGCTCAGGCAGGAGAATTGCTTGAACCCAGGAGGCGGAAGTTATAGCGAGCCAAGATCACCACACTGCACTCTAGCCTGGGCAACAGAGTGAGACTCCACCTCAAAAAAAAAAAAAAAGGTAAACAAGACTGAGCGCAGTGGCTCACACCTATAATCCCCAGCACTTTGGGAGGCCGAGGCGGGCTGATCACCTGAGGTTGGGAGTTTGAGACCAGCCTGACCAACATGGAGAAACCCGTCTCTACTAAAAATACAAAATTAGCCTGATGTGGTGGTGCATTCCTGTAATCCCAGCTACTCAGGAGGCTGAGGCAGGGGAATTGCTTGAACCCAGGAGGCGGAGGTTGCAATGAGCCGAGATCCCACCATTGAACCCCAGCCTGGGCAACAAGAGTGAAACTCCATCTCAAAAAAAAAAAAAAAAAGGGCCGGGTGCAGTGGCTCACGCCTGTAATCCCAGCACTCTGGGAGGCCGAGGCGGGTGGATCATGAGGTCAGGAGATCGAGACCATCTTGACTAACATGGTGAAACCCTGTCTCTACTAAAAAATACAAAAAAATTAGCCGGGTGTGGTGGTGGGCACCTGTAGTCCCAGCTACTTGGGAGGCTGAGGCAGGAGAATGGCGTGAACCTGGGAGGCAGAGCTTGCAGTGAGCCGAGATCGCGCCACTGCACTCCAGCCTGGGTGACAGAGCGAGACTCCGTCTCAAAAAAAGAAAAAAAAAGAAGAAGGCCAGGCGCAGCGGCTCACGCCTGTAATCCTAGCACTTTGGGAGGCCGAGGCGGGTGGATCACAAGGTCAGGAGTTCGAGACCAGCCTGACCAACATGGTGAAACCCCGTCTCAACTAAAAATACAAAAATTATCCAGGTGTGGTGGCATGTGCCTGTAAACCTACATACTCAGGAGGCTGAGGCAGGAGAATCGCTTGAACCTGGGAGGTGGAGGTTGCAGTGAGCCAAGATCACACTATTACATTCCAGCCCGAGTGACAGAGTGAGACTCTGTCTTAAAAAAAAAAAAAAAAAGGTAAACAAGGCCAGGATCAGTGGCTCATGCCTGTAGTCCGAGCACTTGGGAGGCCGAGGAGGGCGGATCACCTGAGATTAGGAGTTCGAGACCAGCTTGGACAGCACGGTGAAACCCCATCCTTACTAAAAATACAAAATATTAGTCAGGTATGGTGGCACACGCCTGTAATCCCAGCTACTCGGGAAGCTGAGGCATGAGAATCATTTGAACCCAGGAGGTGGAGGTTGAAGCGAGCTGAGGTCGTGCAACTGCACTCCAGTTTGAGTGACAGAACAAGACTCTGTCTCAAAAAGAAAAAAAAAAGTAAACCAATCATTTGAGGTCAGGGGTTCAAGATCAGCATGGCCAACATGATGAAACCCCATCTCTACTAAAAATACAAAAGTTAGCCAGGTGTGGTGGCATGTGCCTGTAATCCCAGCTACTGGTAAGGCAGAGGCACAAGAATTGCCTGAACCTGGGAAGCAGAGGTTGCAGTGAGCAGAGATCGCAGCACTGCACTCCAGCCTTGGTGACAGAGTAAAATTCTGCCTCAAAACAAAACAAAACAAACAAAAAAGAAAAAAAGAAAAGAAAGAAACATGGTAAACATTATTTATTTACCAATGATGACATTAATAACTCTTACTATTATTTATGGACTATTTTGTGGTATTCATTTACAGTCACAGTAAAGGAATCAAGGTTCTCAAGAGAAGTGAGTTGCCTACAGCCAAGATGAACCCAGTGCCAGAATAAGAATTAGAGTTCAAGGGTTAGTGCCTTCTGGTGTTATGCTTATACCACAGATTTCCTGTAATAAGTAATAAATTAATGTATCACCTCGTGTATTGACTTTTAGGCCCAGATCCTCCCGATATTGCAGCCAACCTCTCCTGTACAACCTAGTTGGTAATATCATCTTTACCTTCTTCACAATTGGTAAGTATGCAGTTATCTGTCAAGCATTTATTAGGTATCTACTACAAATAGTAGCCAGACACTGCTAGAACAAAAATTGGTAGGACAAAGTTCTCTGCTCTTCAGGAATTCACGGACTAAAATTTAAAAAACAACTCACATCTAAAATTCAGGTGAAGGGAATCTTCAAAAACTTCCTAAATATCTCTTTTAGTTGTTCTTTTTTTTTTTTTTTTTTGAGGCAGAGTTTCACTCTTGTTGCCTAGGCTGGAGTGCAATGATACAATCTCGGCTCACTGCACCCTCTGCCTCCCGGGTTCAAATGATTCTCCTGCCTCAGCCTCCGGAGTAGCTGGGATTACAGGCATGCGCCACCACGCCCAGCTAATTTTGTATTTTTAGTAGAGATGGGGTTTCTTTTTCTTTTCTTTGAGACAAGGTCTCACTCTTGTCCCCCAAGCTCAGCTCACTACAACCTCCGCCTCCCAGGTTCAAGCGATTCTTGTGCCTTAGCTTCCTGAGTAGCTGGGATTCTGGGATTACAAGTATGTGCCACCACACGTAGCTAATACTTTGTATTTTTAGTAGAGATGGGGTTTCACCATGTTGTCCAACATGGTGTCCACTCCTGACCTCTGGTAATCCGCCTGCCTCAGCCTCCCAAAGTGCTGGGATTATAGGCGTGAGCCACTGCGCCCAGCCTAGAGATGTGGTTTCACCATGTTGGTCAGGCTGGTCTCAAAGTCCCGACCTCAGGTGATCTGCCTGCCTCGGCCTCCCAAAGTGCTGGGATTACAGGTGTGAGCCACTGTGCCTGGCCTCTCTTTTAGTTGTCCTATAATTTGAGTATGTAACCAAATTAAGTTAAATACAAATTCCTTTTATTTATTTTTTTTGAGACGGAATCTTGCTCTGTCACCAGGCCAGAGTGCAGTGGCATGATCTTGGCTCACTGCAACCTCCACCTCCTGGGTTCAAGCGATTCTCTTGCCTCGGCCTCCCGAGTAGCTGGGATTACAGGCACACGCCACCACACCAACCTAATTTTTGTATTTTTAGTAGAGATAGGGTGCTACCATGTTAGCCAAGATGGTCTCGATCTCCTGACCTCATGATCCGCCTGCCTTGGCCTCCCAAAGTGCTGGAACTACAGGCATGAGCTACCATGCCCGGCCCAAATTCCTTCTGCTATAAAATTATTTAGTGTTATAATATTAAAGTATCAGGTTTTTCATTCAATAAATAGTTACTGATCAAGAGATGATTCTGGGTAGAAAAACAAGGACAATGGCAACTTGAAGTCAAAAAGTGATATAGGGCTGGGTCCAGTGTCTCTTTCCTGTAACCCCACCACTCTGAGGCTGAAGTGGGAGGATTGCGTGAAGTCAGGAGTTCAAGATCAGCCTGGGCAATATGGTGAGACATCATCTCTACAAAAAAATAGAAAAAGTTAGCTGGGCATGGTGTCATGCACCTGTAGTCCCAGCTACTTGGGAGGCTGAAGTCAGAGGGTCACTAAAGCCCGGGAGATGGAGGTTACAGTGAGTCATGTCATTGCACTCCAGCCTGGGTGACAGAGGGAGGCCCTATCTCCAAAAAAAAGGACATGGAGTTGGTCTCTATTCTCAACATTCTGAAAAGTGGAGAAGTTTAAGAATATTTTAGCTAATCTATCTTAATCATATTTTCCTTTGAATGTGCTTTTAAGTGTGATGTATGGGCCGGGCGTGGTGGCTAACGCTTGTAATCCCATCACTTTGGGAAGCCGAGGTGGGTGGATCACCTGAGGTCAGGAGTTCGAGACCAGCCTGGGCAACATGGCGAAATCCCTTCTCTACTAAAAATATAAAAATTAGCTGGGCATGGTGGCACATGCCTGTAGTCCCAGCTACGAGGGGGGCTGAGGCAGGACAATAGCTTGAACCTGGGAGACGGAGGTTGCAGTGAGCTAAGACTATGCCACTGCACTCCAGCCTGAGCTACAGTGCAAGACTCTGTCTCAAAAAAAAAAAAGAGTGATGTATGATTTCAGCAAAAACTATGTCTGAATTTTTTAAAATGAAAAAATAGGGCCAGGTATGGTGGCTCATGCCTGCAATCCCAGCACTTTGGGAGGTCAAGGCAGGTGGATCACCTGAGGTCTGGAGTTCAAGACCAGCCTGGCCAACATGTAAAACCCTATCTCTACTAAAAATACAAAAATCAGTTGAGTGTGGTGGCACACCCTTGTAGTCCCAGCTACTTGGGAAGCTGAGGCAGGAGAATTGCTTGAACCCGGGAGGCAGAGGTTGCAGTCAGCCAAGATCATGCCTCTGCACTGCAGCCTGGCAACAGAGCAAGACTCCATCTCAAAAAAAAAGACCGCACACAGTGGCTCACACCTGTAATCCCAGCACTTTCGGAGGCCGAGGCGGATGGATCACAAGGACAGGAGATCGAGACCATCCTGGTTAACACAGTGAAACCCCGTCTCTACTAAAAATACAAAAAAATTAGCTGGGCGTGGTGGCGGGTGCCTATAGTTCCAGCTACTCGGGAGGCTGAGGCAGAAGAATTGCTTGAACCTGGGAGGTGGAGGTTGCAGTGAGTCAAGATTGTGTTACTGCACTCCAACCTGGGCGACAGAGCAGGACTCCGTCTCAAAAAAAAAAAAAAACAAAAAAAAAAAACGTGCATACAATCTATATCAAAGGAAAAATTACTTTGCCTAGACTGGCATTTCTGTTCCACAGCAGAAAAGGAAGGAAACAAACTGCATTTAGGTTTGCATTCAAGAATATATTTCTAGCCGGGCACGGTGGCTCACACCTATAATCCCAGCACTTTGGGAGGCCGAGGTGGGCAGATCACCTGAGGTCAGGAGTTCGAGACCAGCCTGGCCAACATGGTGAAACCCCGTCTTTACTAAAAATACAAAAAATTACCCAGGCATGGTGGTGTACACCTATAATGCCACCTACTAGGGAGGCTGAGGTAGGAGAATTGCTTAAACCTGGGAGGAAGAGGTCACAGTGTGCTGAGATTGCACCACTGCACTCCAGCCTGAGTGACAGAACAAGACTCTGTCTAAAAAAAAAAGATTATGTTTCTGAGATGATTAAACCTAAACACTGATAACTGATGCTGTTCCTCTGTCCTTTTAGGTTTTACTGTGCTGTTCGTTCAGATGGAGCCAGTGCCACACACGCTGAGGTGGATGTTTTCTGCGTTTGGTATGGGATCCTTCAGTGAAGGAGTCTGCACTGTGGTGTTAACAGTTTTGGCAACAGACTGTGTATGTTTTTAAACAATGAATTTCTAAAGGCTTATCTTAATCTGAAAGTTTGGCTGTAGATAATATGTCTTCAATATTTATTTTCTACTGACACCAAAAGTAGAGATATGTGGAGATGGAATTCCTCATTAGGCACATGTCACAGTTAAAACATTTCCCTGTTCAAAAAGTAGTTAAGATATTAATCAACAGTGAAACAGGCCAGGCACAGTGGCTCACACCTCTAAGGCTGAGGCAGGCAGATCACTTGAGCCCAGGAGATGAAGACCAGCATAGGCAATGTGGCAAAACCCCATCTCTACAAAAATTACAAAAATTAGCTAGGCCTGGTGGCACGTGCCTGTATTCCCAGCTACTTGGGAGGCTGAGGCAGGAGGATCACGTGAACCCAGGAAGTCAAGGCTGCAGTGAGCCATGCTCACACCACTACACTTCGGCCTGGGTGACAAAACAACATCATGTCTCAAAACAAACAAACAAACAGTGAAGGTGAAGCTGTTGGATTGGGTTTGGCACAGTAAATAGCAATTTCTTGCTAAATTGGCACCTTCATTTAAATCCTTGTGGCAAAACATTTTTAACACATGTTCCAATTAAAAGACAAAGTATTCCTCATAGTACCTTTTCTCTCTCAAATATAGGAAAAAACAACCCCTGAACTTTACTACTTGTCTGTGCTGCTGTCGGTGAGCAGCTTAGCTTCTACAGGTAAGCAAGAAAACTTCCCAAGTAACCTATCCTTGTCAAAGGCTTACCAGTCCTTTGAGGCAATAACTACTCAACTGGCACTGTGACTGTGATGCTGCAAGGGGAATATTAAGCTTTAGTTCCTTTTTTTTTTGAAACGGAGTCTCACTCTGTTGCTTAGGCTGGAGTGCAGTGGCGTGATCCTGGCTCACTGCAACCTCCTTCTCCTGGATTAAAGCGATTCTTCTGCCTCAGACTCCCCAGTAGCTGGAATTAAAGGTGTGTGCCACTACGCCTGGATAATTTTGGTATTTTTAGAGATGGGGTTATACCATGTTGGCCAGGCTAGTGTTGAACTCCTGACCTCAAGTGATCCACCCGTCTCAGCCTCCCAAAGTGCTGGGATTATACACGTGAGCCACTGTGCCCAGCCGCCCTAGTTCCTCTTAAAGCAAGAGATCCAAGAAGCTAAAAAGCATGAAAAGCAAAGCAAAGCAAACAGGGGGAGAGGAGGGTTAGGATGGGATATGAAAAAACATCCTTCTCATGTTACTCCCACTGCATTTAATTAGATCCTATCTATTCTTCATCCTGTAGTGCTTTTCTCAGGCCTGAGGCTGATCTGGTGGGCCAGGGTGACCTGTCGAAGGCCAGATGCTAACCCAACAGTTTGAACCATCTGGGTCCTGTGTTTCCCGTCTGAGATACACATCTCTACCTGGCTGGGCCTGTCCCAGCAGCCCTGCCACCTATCGGCAATCGCACGACCATCTCCTATCCTGCTATTTCAGCTGAACAGCAGAGCCAATAATAGGAAACATGTCAAAATCAGGCATTTAGTAGAAAACTGCATTATGCCAGGCACGGTGGCTCATGCCTATAATCTCAGCACTTTGGGAGGCGAAGGCGGGTGGATCACTTGAGGTCCAGAGTTTCAGATCAGCCTGACCAACATGTCGAAACCCTGTCTCTACTAAAAATACAAAAATTAGCCGGATGTGGTTGCAGGCACCTGTAATCCCAGCTACTTGGGAGGCTGAGGCAGGAGAATCACTTGAATCCAGGAGGCGGCAGTTGAAGTGAGCCGAGATTGCGTCACCACTCTCCAGACTGGATGACAGAGCGAGACTCTGTTTCAAAAGAAAAAAAAAAGAAAGCTGCATTTAAGTATTAATGAGCACTCACTGACAATGGATAAAAAGAAACAGTTCCGCTGAAATCACAGGACTGACATCATAACCCAATTCATTCCAAATAAAGATCTCCTATCAAATACTTTCACAATGATTATTTTGACTTTCTAAACCTCATGTTTTGTTCAATGAAGTTAAGTGGCATCAGCTGGGAGATTGCTATAGAAATAAGTGCTGAAAAAGAGGAAGGAAAATAGAAGTCTTAGTAACAAACAAAGGTTTAGTTTCAAAAGACCCTAGTAATTCAGATTGTGTATTTGAACAAGGTCAATTTACTGCTTCTTTAAGAATGCAGTGGGGCCGGATGTGGTAGCTCATGCCTGTAATCTCAGCACTTTGGGAGGCCAAGGTGGGCAATCACCTGAGGTCAGGAGTTTTTTTTGTTTTTTTTGTTTTCTTTTTGAGACAGAGTCTCGCTCTGTCGCCCAGGCTGGAGTGCAGTGGCTGGATCTCAGCTCACTGCAAGCTCCGCCTCCCAGGTTTACGTCATTCTCCTGCCTCAGCCTCCCGAGTAGCTGGGACTACAGGCGCCCGCCACCACGCCCGGCTAGTTTTTTGTATTTTTTTAGTAGAGAAGGGGTTTCACCGTGTTAGCCAGGATGGTCTCAATCTCCTGACCTTGTGATCCGCCTGTCTCGGCCTCCCAAAGTGCTGGGATTACAGGCTTGAGCCACCGCGCCCAGCCAAGGTCAGGAGTTTGAGACTAGCCTTGCCAACATGGTGAAACCCCGTCTCCACTTTAAAAATATATATATATACACACACACACACACACACATACACACACATATACATGTATACACATATATACACACACACATATATACAGACACATACATATATATATATACACACACATACACAAAAAAAATTAGCTGGGCATCTTGGTGTGTACCTGTAATCCCAGCTACTCGGGAGGCTGAGACAGGAGAATCGCTTGAACCCAGGAGGTGGAGGTTGCAGTGAGCAAAGATCGCGCCACTGCACTCCAGCCTGGGTGACAGAGTAAGACTCCATCTCAAAAAAAAAAAAAAAAAAAAAAAGGCAGTGGAAGATTTTAGAGTAAAAATAATCACAACCTCCCCCTTATAGATTATAACAACCTGCATCATGACAGCTAACTGTTTTCCAGAGAAAATAGCTAAAGTGACCTGCATTGTGTTTTGTCTTTTTTTTTTTTCTTTTTTGAGACAGAGCCCTGGTCTGTCGCCCAGGCTGGAGTGCAGTGGTGTGATCTTGGTTCACTGCAGGCTGGTCTCAAACACCTGATGTCAGGTGATCCACCTGCCTCAGCCTCCCAAAGTGCTGGGATTACAGGCCTGAGCCACCATGGCCAGCCGTGTTTTGTCTTTTTACTTCTGTGTATAATTAACAATTCTGGGCCAGGCACAGTGGTTGACGCCTGTAATCCCAACATTTTGGGAGGTCAGGCAGGTGAATCACCTGAGGTCAGGAGTTTGAGACCAGCGTGGCCAACATGGTGAAACCCCGTCTCTACTAAAAATACAAAAAAATGCCGGGCGCGGTGGCTCAAGCCTGTAATCCCAGCACTTTGGGAGGCCGAGACGGGCGGATCACGAGGTCAGGAGATCGAGACCATCCTGGCGAACACGGTGAAACCCCGTCTCTACTAAAAAATACAAAAAACTAGCCGGGCGAGATGGCGGGCGCCTGTGGTCCCAGCTACTCGGGAGGCTGAGGCAGGAGAATGGCGTAAGCCCGGGAGGCGGAGCTTGCAGTGAGCCGAGATCGCGCCACTGCACTCCAGCCTGGGCGACAGAGCCAGACTCCGTCTCAAAAAAAAAAAAAAAAAAATACAAAAAAATGAGCCAGGCTTGTGACGGGTGCCTGTAATCCCAGCTACTTGGGAGGCTGAGGCAGGAGAATCACATGAACCCAGGAGGCGGAGGTTGCAGTGAGCATTGCACTTCAGCCTGGGCAACGAGAGTAAAACTCTGTTTCAAAAAGAAAAAAAAATTCTGAAGTATTTTTGGTAGGGACTAGTTACT
The DNA here is from genome assembly GCF_003255815.1 of Theropithecus gelada. Taxonomy (NCBI): domain Eukaryota; kingdom Metazoa; phylum Chordata; class Mammalia; order Primates; family Cercopithecidae; genus Theropithecus; species Theropithecus gelada. Next base: position 38,696,555 of record NC_037668.1, on the reverse strand, counting down.
CACAAATGGTCTCAATGTCATTAAGGACTGGATACAACTTTATTTTGAGACAGGGTCTCGCTCTATCACCCAGGCTGGAACGTAATGGCATAATCACTGCAACCGCCACCTCCCGGGCTCAAGCAATCCTCCCGCCTCAGCCCCCACCCCAAGTAGCTGGGACTACAGGTATGCCCCACCAGACCTGGCTACTCTTTTGTATTTTTTTGTAGAGATAAGGTTTCACTATATTGCCCACACTGGTCTCGAACTCCTGGGCTCAAGCAATCCGCCCGCCTTGACCTCCCAAAGTGTTGGGATTACGGGCATGAGCCAGCTCGCCTGGCCGACAACTCCATTTCTTGAGAAAAAGAACAGAACCAATGGGCAAGAAGAACATATTCAGTATAAAATCTCCCAAAGCATCTCTGACAGGCGTAGCACCTGAACAAATGGAAATGACTGTTCATCTGTTTTCTTCTGGACAGGAGGTTACCTAATATATACCCACTATCCTTTGAAACCACCACCATTTTCTGAGCACCTTCCACATCCCAGACACAGCACTAAGGTAGGAATTAGAAACGTGAGCAATCACACAATAAGAACGAAATTCCTTTGAAGTAATTATATTACCATGATTAACATAAATTATTTAGAAACAACACATTCCCTAGACCTCATCAATCACTACAGGGCTTTGAGCAGAGGAGTGACATTATCTGACTTTTTTCTTTTTTTTTTTGAGACAGAGTCTCACTCTGTCACCCAGGCTGGAGTGCAGTGGCTCGATCTCGGCTCACTGCAAACTCTGCCTCTCGGGTTCACACCATTCTCCGGCCTCAGCCTCTCAAAGTAGCTGGGACTACAGACGCCCACCATCATGGCCAGCTAATTTTTTGTAGTTTTAGTAGAGACGGGGTTTCACTGTGTTAGCCAGGATGGTCTCAATCTCCTGACCTCATGATCTGCCCACCTTGGTCTCCCAAAGTGCTGGGATTACAGGTGTGAGCCACCGCACCTGGCCCCCATCTGACATATTTTTTAGACTGTGTCTCACTCTGTCACCCAGGCTGGAGTGCAGTGGCACCATCTCGGCTCACTGCAACCGCCACCTCCCGGGTTCAAGCAATTCTCCCCTCTCAGCCTCCTGAGTAGATGGAATCACAGGCACGTGCCACCATACTCAGCTAATTTTTGTATTTTTAGTACAGACAGGGTTTTGCCATGTTGGCCAGGATGGTCTCAAACTCCAAACCCCAAGTGATCTGCCCACCTCGGCCTCCCAAAGTACTGGGAATCCAGGTGTGAGCCACTGTACCTGGCGAGAATGTTCTAAGCAAAGGTAATAGTGCAAGAGTCCCAAGGCAGATGCATGCGTGTCATGCCGCAGGAAGAGATGAAGCCCAGCATGGCTGGAACATAATAACTAAGGGAGGAGGAATAGCAGACACAGAGAGGTAAGAGGAAGACACTGCAGGGCTTTGAGCAGAGGAGTGACATGATCTGACATATTTTTAAGGATCTCTCTGGCACTTGAAGCTGAAAACAGAATGTAGGGAGAGGCAAGGGTGCAAGTGAAGACACAAGATGGGAGGCTACTGCAATAATCCAGGTGACAGGTGATGCTGACCCATCCCTGATGGTGGCAGCAAAGTGGTAAGACGTCATTCGATTCTGGGTGTGTCTGGAACATACAGCCAATGTGATTTGCAATGGATGGGATGTGGGCAGTAAAAGAAAGAAGAGTCAAGGATGACTCTAGAAGTTTTTGGCCTAAGCAGCTAAAAGAACAGCACTACCTTTAACTGAGAAGAGAATCATAGCGAAGCATGATGGCGTGTGCCTGTAATCCTAGCTACTTGGGACCTTGAGAGCTTGTTTGGAGGTTCTAGCAGGGGAACGCAACTACTTACATACCCTTGACTGAAGACTAGTCCTCCTCTATTGGGGATGGTTGTTCTCTTCAACTGAGTGTGCAGCTTCCAGAGGGACATACATGGAGCAGTGAGGGAGGAAGGAGACACTGGCCTAGCCAGCCAGATCAGCCGGATCAACCCTGGTGATCAACGGGGTGAGAGATGTCACAGCCAGATTGCCCTCACATCCTACTTGGGAGGCTGAGGTGGGAGGATCACCTGATCACGCCACTGCACTCTGGCCTGGGCAACACAGCAAGACCCTGTCTCCAAAAAAAGAGAAGAGAAAGATGTCCATGAAGTAGGCTTGAGGGGACTATCAGGAGTTCAGTTTATAGAGAAGTGAAGTTTGAGACATCTATTAGATATCCAAGTGGTAACACTAAGTAGGCAAATGGAGAACAAAGCCAAGTTCAGGGGAGAGGTGCAGACACACAACAGCCTAGAGATTTGGATATATCTGCATTTAGATGGTGTATTTGTCTGCTTAGGCTGTCATACTAAAATACCACAGACTGGGTAACTTCAACAACAGAAATTGACTTTCTCACCGTTCTAGAGGCTAGAAGCCCAAGATCAAGGTTTTGGCCAATTTGGTCTGTGGTGGCAGCTCTGTTCCTGTCTTGTACATGGCTGCCTTCTTGCTATGTCCTCACATAATCTTTCTTCAGTATATAAGGGTAAGGGGCAAACTCTCCACTCACGCTTCTGATAAGGACACTAGTCCTATCGGATCAGGGCCCCACACTTATGACCTCATTTAACCTTAATTACTTCCTTACTCCAAATACAACCACACCTAGAGTGACATCTTTGATTCTAAAAGTTCATGTTCTTACCCGTTATGCAAGATTTGCAATGGTATGAACTATTTAAGGCAGACATTTAAAAGAGGCCTAAGTGTTCAGGGAGTCTTTGGCTCCTGGTACTTCTTGTTGGCCACTAAAGTTTCATCTACCCCAGCATTTTCCCTACCTAGTTGGAGCAACTTGCGTGCTCTGGGCTCCCATCCCAAGTCCAGGCTGAAATGTCCTCAACTCCTCCAGCTGCCAGGGAGCATTTATCTGGTTTCCCAGTGACTCCCAGTCTGGATGTTACTTTACTCAGCGCTGTCTCCCATGGTTTCCTGCCTAACATATTATTTCTCTTTCTCCAGTTTCTTCTCTGCCTTCTGTCTGAAGGCTTATATTCTATTTTTGTTTCAGAATGAATTTCTCTTATGCATTAGAAATATGTTTTCATGGCCGGGCGCAGTGGCTCAAGCCTGTAATCCCAGCACTTTGGGAGGCCAAGACGGGCGGATCACGAGGTTAGGAGATGGAGACCATCCTGGCTAACACGGTGAAACCCCGTCTCTACTAAAAAAAATACAAAAAACTAGCCGGGCGTGGTGGTGGGTGCCTGTAGTCCCAGCTACTCGGGAGGCTGAGGCAGGAGAATGGCGTAAACCCGGGAGGCGGAGCTTGCAGTGAGCTGAGATCCGGCCACTGCACTCCAGCCTGGGCGACAGAGCGAGACTCCATCTCAAAAAAACAAAAAACAAAACAAAGAAATATGTTTTCATTATCCATTAACTCTAAACAAGAACCTAAAGGTACATTAAAAAACCCTTAGCATAGAACTGCTGAATGACTAAGTCACAGAGAAGAACAGGCAAATACCTCCATTGCTTCAAAGACTGCACACGCTAAAACTACACAAATGCCAGAAGAGAACATTGGATTATCATTATCAAAATTAGGGGAAGGCCGGGTGGGGTGGCTCATGCCTGCAATTCCAGGACTTTGGGGGGCCAAAGTGGGAGGATTACTGGAGCCCAGGAGTTTGAAACCAGCCCGGGCAACATGACAAAACCTCATCTCTACAAAAAGTACAAAAACTAGCCGGATGTGGTGGCATGCACCTGAAGTCCCAGCTACTAGGGAGGCTAAGGTGCAAGGATCACCTGAGCCTGAGAGATTAAGGCTGCAGTGAGCCGTGATCATGTTACTGTACTCCAGTCTAGGTGACAGGGCAAGACTGTATCAAAAACAAAAACAAAAATAACCAGGGAAAGTACACTGTGAACAAGTGTTTATTCAGCAAATTTTTCAAATGATTTTTGTTTGTTTGTTTTGAGAGGTAGTCTCGCCCTGTAGCCCAGGCTGAAGTGCAATGGCATGATCTTGGCTCACTGTAACCTCCACCTGCCAGGTTCAAGCAATTCTGCCTCAGCCTCCCGAGTAGCTGGGACTACAGGCACACGCCACCATGCACGGCTAATTTTTTCTATTTTTAGTAGAGACATGGTTTCACCATGCTGGCCAGGCTGGTCTCAAACTCCCGACCTCATGATCTGCCCACCTCGGCTTCCCAAAGTCCCGGGATTACAGGTGTGAGCCACCACGCCCAGCTCAAATAATATTTTTAAAGTATATTTTCCGGTTTTGTTTTGTACAGCACTGAGTCTGTCACTGTGAATTCCATTTTACCAAAAACATTGACACTTCCACATATATTTATGAATCAAAATTGAAAGATAATTGCATTAACAGGTACTTTTTTTTTCTTTTGTTTTGGTTTTTTTGTTTGTTTTTTGAGACCGAGTCTCGCTCTGTTGCCCAGGCTGGAGTGCAGTGGTGCAATCTCCACTCACTGCAAGCTCCGCCGCCTCCTGGGTTAACGCCATTCTCCTGCCTCAGCCTCCCCAGAAGCTGGGACTACAAGCGCCTGCCACCTCGCCTGGCCAATTTTTTTGTATTTTCAGTAGAGACGGGGTCTCACCGTGTTCGCCAGGATGGTCTCGATCTCCTGACCTCGTGATCTGCCCACCTTGGCCTCCCAAAGTGCTGGGATTACAGGCGTGAGCCACCGCGCCTGGCCTTGTTTTGTTTTTTTAAGACGGAGTTGCTCTGCCACCCAGGCTGCAGTGCAGTGTCACGATCTTAGCTCACTGCAACCTTCACCTCCTGAGTTCAAGCGATTCTCATGCCTCAGCCTCCTGAGTAGCTGGATTACAGGCATGCACCACCAGGCCTGGTTAATTTTTGTATTTTTAGGATAGATGGGGTTTCACCACATTGGCCGGGCCGGTCTTGAATTCCTGACCTTAAGTGATCTGCCTGCCTCAGCCTCCCAAAGTGCTGGGATTATAGGCATGAGCCACTGTGCCTGGCCAACTTTTACAGAGAAAATTCTTTGAATCTGAAGTGTCTTGCAAGGTAGAGGCTATTGCAACCATTCCAACTAGTGTGTCAACAGTCTTCTCTAAGGTGAGCTAGAAAAATGGTTTCATATTCAAATTATAACTCTGAAAAACAACTGATGGTAATAAAGAGATTCCACGATCAGACAGAACTGAGAGAAACAATTAGTTCTGGTAGAGTTCTATGGTAATCAAAGTTACGTTTGTCCTGGGTAGCTGAAATATAATTAACTTCAAAGACTCCAGTGGGCTAGAAAAATGGTTTCATATTCAAATTATAACTCTGCAAAACAATTGATGGTAATAAAGAGATTCCACAATCAGACAGAACTAAGAGAAACAATTAGTTCTGGTAAAGCTCTGTGGCAATCAAAGTTAGAAGTTTATCCTGGGCAGCTGAAATATAACTAGCTTCAAAGACCAGGCCTGGCGGTGGCTTGTGCCAATCACCACAACACTTTGAGGGGCCAAGGCCGGAGGATCGCTTGAGCCCGGGAGTTCAAGGGTGCAGTGAGCTATGATCACACCACTGCACTCCAGCCTGGGCAACACAGCTCTTGTTTTTTAACAAGAGATTGTTACTTTAAAAAAAAAAAAAAAAAAGGCCGGGCGCGGGGGCTCAGGCCTGTAATCCCAGCACTTTGGGAGGCCGAGACGGGCGGATCACAAGGTCAGGAGATCGAGACCATCCTGGCTAACACGGTGAAACCCCGTCTCTACTAAAAAACACAAAAAACTAGCCGGGCGAGGTGGCGGGCACCGGTAGTCCCAGCTACTCAGGAGGCTGAGGCAGGAGAATGACATAAGCCTGGGAGGCTGAGCTTGCAGTGAGCCGAGGTCCGGCCACTGCACTCCAGCCTGGGCGACAGAGCCAGACTCCGTCTCAAAAAAAAAAAAAAAAAGACTGTCCCTATCAAACAATTCTACCATGAACACTGACGTTGTTCTGTGGACTACTTCAGGAAGATGGACTGAGAACATCGTTAAATGGTTCCAACTAGTTTCTGGGTAACTTTATTTTTGATTTTTTGTTATGGGGGTCTCGCTATGTTGCCCAGGCTGGGCTCAAATGATCCTCTCACCTCGGCCTCTCAAAGTGCTGGGTTTACACGTGTGAGCCACTGCGACAGCCAAGGGTAACCTTTTTTATTTATGTTTTTTTGAGACGGAGTCTCCCACTGTCACCCCTGCTGGAATGCAACAGCGCGATCTCGGTTAACCGCAACCTCCACCTCCAGGGTTCAAGCCATTCTCCTGCCTCAGCCTCCGCAGTAGCTGGGATTACAGGCTCCCGCTACCGCGTACGGCTAATTTTTTGTATTTTTAGTAGAGACGGGGTTTCACTATGTTGGCCAGACTGGGCTCAAAGTCCTGACCTCGTGATCTGCCTGCTTCGGCCTCCCAAAGTGCTGGGATTACAGGCGTGAGACACCGCGCCCGGTCAAGGGTAACTTTTTAAGGGCTGCCCAACAGTTCATTACCTCCTTCTCAAGGAGCATGAGTGTCAAACCACCTCCAGCAAAGTAGATGTAGTCTTTTACAGATTTGGAAAGGATTTAGGAAGAAAGGGAAGTCATTCAGAATTTCTTCCTCGACGCCCAGCCGTCCCCCGTTAAGTCTAAAGGTGCTAGACCTCAAGACTCTTCTAGAAAGAGATTTTTCCTTTCCAAGGTGAATACATCTGTTCCGAAGGTCAGAAGCTATTTTACCGAAGTTTTCCGTTCCACCGAAAAAATTAAGGGTCAATTAATGCTTCTTGTCCCAAACCTGAATATGAGCTTGCCTCGGATCATATTCGACCCTAAAGACTTCACCATCTTGGACGCCCCTATATCTAGGACAAAAAGGGACCAGCTTCTCAGGGGCTCCTTGCAGGGAGCTTACCGCGCCCTCACTGTCCGCCGGCCCGAGTGCTACCGTAGATCACCCGCGGCCCGGACGCCAGCAAGTGGAACATCTGGGTCGCACTCTCATTGGTTCCAGGGGGCCGGAAGTGCGTGCGTGCGGCGGAAGTGCTCCTCCGGCGCGGTCCTCCAGGCCAGGGCCCTCAGGTAGGCGGGGCCCCTGGCCCTAAACTCTGGGACTGGCGGGCGGGCAGGTGGCACAGGGGGGATCCCGGGGGCCTAAGGAGGTTGTCCCAGTTTTCGTCAGGGAGAGCCGGAAAGATTTTTGGGGACCGTGGGTTTACGGCTACCTCTGGTGGTAACCGGGGCCTGGTGGAGCCCGGCCGCCGCGGGACCTACGTGTCGGACTTCAAGTTCCCGCGTGGGGTGGGATCTGCTGCGGTGGCCGGAGCTGATTCTTCACCCAGTCCGGTTGGTTCTGGGCCAAACGCTCCTCACTTTCAGCCAGGAAGAGGCGTGCTCTCCGTCCTTACCTTTTCCATGCCTGTGGGTTTGACGCCTTCCCTCAAGGCGTATCCGGATGCGGGTTTTTCCTCCAAGATCCTCTCGGCCTCGCTAGGAAAAACCTCAGAAAGGCTGCGGTAGACGCAGTGAGGGAGAAACTGCCCCCGCCCGTGATGTCTCAGGCTGCTCAAGTGGAAGTTATCTGGACTGCCTTAGGGCAAGTTTATATATAGCAAATACAATTACTTGTTAATGGTTTCCTTTTTTCCAGCCATCTCCACCCCCAGGTGGTTTGAACTTTGAGCCTTTTGTAGTCCTGATGAATAATTTCATTTTCCTCAAGTTTATGACACTCGGAACGTCAAGAACTGGAGGTTTGTGCAATTTGAGACCGGTCAGCACTGTGCAGAGATCAGAGTACTAAGAGACAGGTGAGCAAGAATGAGTGCCCTCCACTCCAGATTGTAGTGTCTGAGAGCGGTTTCTGCAGTTTCGTAAAAGTGCACACCTTTAGTGACTACTAGGTGGCGCCAACGAGTTAATCTTTCGGGGATAAATCTCAAAGTAGCACCAGATAAGGCTTTTAAAATGCACCCATTTTTACTGAAATGTATTCAGAATAGCTTTAGCTCCTTAAACTATGTTGAGCCTTTATATACGTGACCAAACTATCGACGTTCTATTCTGTATCAGGTACTGAGAAATCTAAGACAGGAATCAGACTCATATTCTGTTCTCCAGAGTTTAGTCAGTACAAAAATTAGCTGAGCGTGGTGGCAGGCACCTGTAATCCCAGCTACTCGGAAGGCCGAGGCAGGAGAATCGCTTGAACCTGGGAGGCAGAGGTTGCAGTGAGCCAAGATCACGCCACTGCACTCTAGCCTGGGTGACAGAGCGAGACGATGCCTCAAAAAAAAATTTTTTTTTTTTTTTTTTTTTTTTTTTTTTTTTTTTTTT
>NC_037668.1:38676874-38687834 GCF_003255815.1 Theropithecus gelada | reverse complement strand
CCGTGTTAGCCAGGATGGTCTCGATCTCCTGACCTCGTGATCCGCCCGTCTCGGCCTCCCAAAGTGCTGGGATTACAGGCTTGAGCCACCGCGCCCGGCAAAAAAAATTTTTTTTAAAGGATTTTTTTTTTTTTTTTTTTGTGAGACGCAGTCTTGCTCTGTCGCCCAGTGGAGTGCAGTGGCACCATTTCTGCTCACTGCAAGCTCCGCCTCCCAGGTTCACACCATTCTCCTGTCTCAGCCTCCCGAGTAGCTGGGACTACAGGCGCCCGCCACCACAGCCGGCTAATTTTTTGTATTTTTAGTAGAGACAGGGTTTCACTGTGTTAGCCAGAATGGTCTCAATCTCCTGACTTTGTGATCCGCCTGCCTCAGCCTCCCAAAGTGCTAGGATTACAGGCGTTAGCCACTGCGCTCGGCCCAATAAAAAGATTTGAATGCTAAAGAAGAAGCAATCAATTCTCATTATTCATCCACCAGTTATTTATTCAGCACTTTTTGTCTGCCCAAGACTGTGCTGGATGCTGGTGTATAAAGAAAAGGTAAAGGCCGGACGCAGTGGCTGATACCCGTAATCCCAGCACTTTGGGAGGCTGAGGCGGGCGGATCTCCTGAGGTTAGGAGTTTGAGACCAGCCTGGCCAACATGGTGAAACCTTATCTCTACTAAAAGTACAAAAATTAGCTGAGCGTGGTGGTGGGCACCTACATTCCCAGCTACTCGGGAGGCCGAGGCAGGAGAATCGCTTGAACCCAGGAGGCAGAGACTGCAGTGAGCCGAGATCACACCACTGCAATCCAGCCTAGGTGACAGAGTGAGGTGCCATCTCAAAACAAAAAAAAAAAGAAAAAAGAAAAGGTAAAATCCCTACTCAAATAATTCACAACCTAGTGATTGGGAGGAAATCAAGGAAGGCCTTGTAGAGAAGGTGACACTTGAACTAGACTGAAGAATGAATGAACTGGGCTTCATAGGTAGAAAAAAAAAATGCAAGCTCAAAAGAGTGCATGACATTTTTGAAACAGCAAGTCATCCAGTGTGGTTAGACTGTAGGAAACTAACTCTGAAAAGACATTGTCAGTTACATCTTGGGTCTGCCTCAACTTTTAGTGGAAAATTCCACAGACTTAAGGGAAAAATTAAAATGAATAATTTCGGCCGGGCGCGGTGGCTCAAGCCTGTAATCCCAGCACTTTGGGAGGCCGAGACGGGCGGATCACAAGGTCAGGAGATCGAGACCATCCTGGCTAACACGGTGAAACCCCGTCTCTACTAAAAAATACAAAAAACTAGCCGGGCGAGGTGGCGGGCGCCTGTAGTCCCAGCTACTCGGGAGGCTGAGGCAGGAGAATGGCGTGAACCCGGGAGGCGGAGCTTGCAGTGAGCTGAGATCCGGCCACTGCACTCCAGCCTGGGCGGCAGAGCTAGACTCTGTCTCAAAAAAAAAAAAAAAAAAAAAAAAAATGAATAATTTCCAGGAAAAATGCACTAAACCATTATACATGAAATGTAGCTATAATAAATTACACTTCTGGGTATAATGTTTGTTTATATTTGCATATCATTGATGATCATAGATGACTTATGCCAATTTTAATGGATTAGGCAGTAATTTTTTTGTCATTATATTTTATTTGAATATATTGTAAGAATCCTCTCCATTGAAGTACACATGTCAAATCATCTGGTAATGATTTCATTATGTGTAGGAAAACAAAACATGCTTTAATGCCAGGCGCGGTGGCTCCCGCCTGTGATCCCAGCACTTTGGGAGGCGGAGGCTGGCTGATCATGAGGTCAGGAGATAGAGACCATCCTGGCTAACATGGTGAAACCCTGTCTCTACTAAAAATACAAAAAATTAGCCAGGCATGGTGGCGGGTGCCTGTAGTCCCAGCTACTCGGGAGGCTGAGGCAGGAGAATGGCGTGAACCCAGGAGGTGGAGCTTGCAGTGAGCCGAGATAGTGCCACAGGACTCCAGCCTGGGCAACACAGAGCAAGACTCCGTCCCAAAAAAAAAAAAAAAAAACACATGCTTTAATAAGTTGCCTGGAAAGTTCTGTGGGGTTTTTTTTGTTTTTTGTTTTCTGTTTTTTTGAGACGGAGTCTTGCTCTGTAACCTAGGCTGGAGTGCAGTGTCACAGTCTCAGCTCACTGCAACCTCTGCTTCCCAGGCTTAGATGATTCTCCCACCTCAGCCTGCCGAGTAGTGGGACTACAAGCACACACCAGCATGCCTAGCTAATTTTTAAATTTATTGTAGAGATGGGGTTTCACTGCATTGGCCAGGCTGATCAGTAACTCCTGGCCTCAAGTGATCTGCCCGCCTCAGCCTCCCAAAGTGCTGGAATTACAGGTGTGAGACACCATGGCTGGCCCCAGTCAATAGGATATTTAATGAAACTTGACAAACTGATTCTTAAATTCATCTAGAAGAGAAAGTGTACAAGAATAGCCAAGAATTTTGGGGAGGAGAAAACAATAAAGGCAAGTCATTATCAGTTATCAAGATACACCAGTGATAAAGCCATAATAATGTAAATAACAAGAAGTGTTGACTTAGATCTGGACACAGTGGCTCATGTCTGTAATCCCAGCACTTTGAGAGGTCAAGGCAGGCAGATTACGTGAGGCCAGGAGTTTGAGACCAGCCCAGCCAACATGGTGAAACCTGTGTCTACTAAAACTACCAAAAAAAAGAAAGGCAGGTGTGGGTGGTGTGGTGGCACACCTGTAATGCTAGCTACTCAGGAGGCTGAGGCAGGAGAATCACTTGAGCCCAGGATGCAGAGGTTACGGTGAGCTGAGATCGCACTACTGCACTCCAGCCTAGGCGAGAGAGTGATACGCTATCCAAAAAAAAAAAAGAGCCAGGTGGAGTGCCTCATGCCTGTAATCCCAGCACTTTGGGAGGCTGAGACGACTGGATCACTTGAGGTCGGGAGTTCGAGACCGACCTGGCCAATATGGCAAAACCACATTTCTACTAAAAATACAAAAAATTAGCCGGACGTGGTGGCACACACCTGTAGTCCCAGCTACTCGAGAGGCTGAGGCAGGAGAATTGCTTAAATCCAGGAGGTGGAGGTTGCAATGAGCCAAAATTGCGTCACCACACTCCAGCCTGGGCAACAGAGTGAGACTCAGTCTAAAAAAATAAAAGAAGTGATTTCTTAGGAACAGAAAATTATCAATGATTATCCAATTGCCTTAACACCCTTTACTTGTCAGTCTTTTATTTATTAATCAATATGCCACCTTTATTGTAGACGAAATTGCCCTGGATCAATAAATAAAAGACTGATTAGTAAAGGGTGTTTTTGAAAGGAAAGTTAGACTCCTACTTCAAGCGTAACAAAAAATTGCAGGTGGCCTTTTTCTGCAGCTAGAAAAAAATTTGTAAAAATCTTGAACATAAAGATGTAGAAATCATGAGATGGTTAGGGCCTGCCTTCATGGGACACAAAACAAAGAAGGTTTAAAGGAGAAGATAGATTTGTCTATGAAAAAATAATAATTTGCCATGACAAAAAAAATAAATAAAATTTAGTCAGGAGACAAAATAATATTTGCAATTACAAAGGCTTCATTGCTTGATCTTAGGAGGTCAAAGCTGTAGTGAGCCGTGATCATGCCACTGCACTCCAGCCTGGGTGACAGAGCAAGACCCTGTCTCAGAAAAGCCACAGGCTTCGTATCCATGTTATAAATCAGTAAGAGAAAGATAACCCAGCAGAAAGATGGTCACATTTCCAAAGAAGAAATTCATATTAAAAGATGTTCATCAGCTAGGCTTGGGGACCTACACCTCTAATCCCAGCATTCGGGAGGCTGAGGTGGGCGCATCCCTTGAGTCCAGTTCAAGACCAGCTTGGGCAACATAGGGAGACCCCATCTCCACAAAAAAAATAAATTAGCCAGGTGTGGTGGTGTGTACCTGTGGTTCCAGCTACTCAGGAGGCAGAGGTGGGAAGATGGCTTGAGCTCGAGAGGTCGAGGCTATAGTGAGCTGTGATTGTGCCACTGTGCTCCAGCCTGGGCGACAGAGTGAGACCCTATCTCAAAAAAACTAAGAATAAAAAAAGGATTTTCATGCTCACAAGTAATTAGGTAAATATACATAAGACCAATAAGATAATATCAGGAGTGTTTTGGGCTATGGTGATTCATTTTATAAAGCAAAGCCACATTTGATCTACTTCTTTATATATCTGTATTTCCATTTATCAAATTTGTTTAGAGTAAGATAGACCAGTAATGAAGACTTCAAATTAATGTGTCAAATCACATAAAGAAGATTTTCAGGCATTTTTGTGGGATGTTATTACTATATGAGTTTAAACTTTTATATCTAAAGTAAGATTTTCTTTGTATAACTATCTTTCATACACCTGTAGCTAAGAAAGAGTATAACCTTTCTTTTTTTTTTTTTTTTTTGAGTCAGGGTCTCGCTCTGTCAACCAGGCCAGAGTACAGTGGTAAGATCATGGCTTACTGCAACCTCAGATTCCTGGGCTCAAGCAATCCTCCCACCTAAGACCTAAGCCTCCTGAGGAGCTGGGACTAAAGGCATCCGCCACCATGCCTAGCTAAGATTTTCTATTCTTTGTAGAGATGAAGTCTTACTATATTGGCCAGGCTGGTCGCGAGCTCCTGAGCTCAAGCAGTCCTCCTACTCCTACCTCAGGCTCCCAGAGTGCTGAGGTTACAGACATGCATGAGCCACTACACCCAGCTGCCTTTTTTTTTTTTTTCCTGAGATGTAGTCTCATTCTGTCGCCCAGGCTGGAGTGTAGTGGCATGATCTCTGCTCACTGCAATCTCTGCCTCCCAGGTTCAAACGATTCTCCTGCCTCAGCCCCCCGAGCAGCTGGGACTACAGGCATGTGCCACCATGCCCAGCTAATTTTTTTTTTTCTTTAAAGATGGGGTTTCACCATGTTGGTCAGGCTGGTCTTGAAGTCCTGATCTCAGGTGATCCACCTGCCTCGGCCTCCAAAAGTGCTGGGATTACAGGCGTGAGCCACTGCATCCAGTCTTTTTTGGTTTTTTAGTAGAGATGGGTTTTCACCGTGTTAGCCAGGATGGTCTCTATCTCCTGACATCATGATCCACCCACCTTGGCCTCCCAAAGTGCTGGGATTACAGGCCTGAGCCACCAGCGCCCAGCTGCAGCTGCCTATTTTTAATTACACTGGCGACTGGGTGTGCTGGCTTATACCTATAGGAGGGTCACTTCAGGCCAGGAGTTTGAGACCAGCCTAGACAAAATAGCCAGACTCTGTCTCTACAAAAAATAAAACTTAAAAAGCTTGCACTGGTATGTTAATTTCATATGGTATGTGGGTTTATTGTTTCACATAGAGATTCAAATGGCTTCCAGAGGAAAGACAGAGACAAGCAAATTAAAGCAGAATTTAGAAGAACAGTTGGATAGACTCATGCAGCAATTACAAGATCTGGAGGAATGCAGGTAAGAGTTTAATTGTATGTTGTTACGCTGGAAACTGACTTTTTTTCTGCAGCTAGCTCCATGGATGCAGGCCCATGTGTGATTCTGCATTTCCCCTGTAGTGTTCTTCACACTGTCTGTTAGAGAAGTAAACTCATTGCAGGCTTTGGAGTCATAAAGGCTGGGAAATGACAGTCATTCAGTTAACTACTAAGTGCACGTGAACTTGAGCAAAATACTTAACCTCCTTGAAGTAGAAATAACACCTACTTTGTCTTTAGTATTTTTTTTTTTTTTTTGAGAAGGAGTCTCGCTCTGTCGCCCAGGCTGGAGTGCAGTGGCCGGATCTCAGCTCACTGCAAGCTCCGCCTCCCGGGTTCACGCCATTCTCCTGCCTCAGCCTCCCGAGTAGCTGGGACTACAGGCGCCCGCCACCTCACCCGGCTAGTTTTTTTTTGTGTGTGTTTTTAGTAGAGATGGGGTTTCACCATGTTAGCCAGGATGGTCTCGATCTGCTGACCTCGTGATCCACCCGCCTTGGCCTCCCAAAGTGGTGGGATTACAGGCTTGAGCCACCGCGCCCGGCCTATCTTTAGTATTTAAATCAATCCTGCCTGCTGTCAGGCCAAGAAGGTACTACATGAATTTCTGGCATGTAGTTTCAGCCTTACCTGCACAAAGGACCACAACAGTTCATTGCGGCTTTTTTTTTTTGAGAGAGAGAGTCTTGCTGTGTTGCCCAGGCTGGAGTGCAGTGGCGAGATCTCAGATCACTGCAACTTCCGCCTCCTGGTTCAAGCGATTCTCCTGCCTCAGCCTCCCGAGTAGCTGGGATTACAGGAATGCGCCGCCACCCCCCACCAGCTAATTTTTGTATTTTTAGTAGAGGTGGGGTTTTACCATGTTGGCCAGGCTGGCCTCGAACTCCTGACCTCAGGTGATCCACCCACCTCAGCCTTCCAAAGTGCTAGGATTACAGGTGTGAGCTAGCACCTGGACTTACGTGGCTTCTTAAGTATGCTTCATTTTGGTAAAAGAAAAATGTTTATCAAAGTCACCATATTGCAGGAAAATGCAATATTTTCCTGCATTTTGAACTGCTATGTGAACACATTCACCGTTAGCATTTTGATATTTCCCTTCAGCCTTTCTCTAATGTACAAGTACTAAGATTGCATTTTTCACTTGGAACTCTGTATTTTTCCATGTCATGATGTTCACCTACTTCAGAGAGGAACTCGATACAGATGAATATGAAGAAACCAAAAAGGAAACTCTGGAGCAACTAAGTGAATTTAATGATTCACTGAAGAAAATTATGTCTGGAAATATGACCTTGGTAGATGAACTAAGTGGAATGCAGCTGGTAAGTATAACATATAGGTGACAGAGGACGGACTTTGTTTTCTGGTTTTTGTTTTTGTTGGAGATGCATTCTTTCTCGCCCAGGCTAGAGTGCAGTGGGGCAGTCTCGGCTCACTGCAGCGTCCGCCTCCCAGGTTCAAGCAATTCTCCTCACTCAGCCTCCAGAGTAGCTGGGATTATGGGCACCCGCCTCCACACCCAGCTAATTTTTGTATTTTTAGTAGAGACGGGGTTTCACCATGTTGGCCAGGCTGGTTTTTGAACTCCTGACCTCAAGTGATCCTCCCACCTCGGCCTCCCAAAGTGCTCGGATTACAGGCATGAGCCACCATGCCCTGCTGGTTCTTTTTTTTTTGAGAGAGGGTCTCTCTGTGTCACCCAGGCTGGAGTGCAGTGACACAGTCATGGCTCACTACAGCTTTGTTCTTCAGGGCTCAAGTGATCCTTCTGCCTCAGCCTCCCAAAGATTATGGGCATGAACTACCATACCCAGCTTTTTTATAAATATATTTCAAGCTGGGTGTGGTGGTGCCTGCTTATAATCCCAGGTACTCCAGAGGCTGAGGCATGATGCAGGAGGACTGCTTTGAGCCCAGGAGTTCAGGACCAGCCTGGGCAACATAGTGAGACCCCTATCTCTAAATAAAAAATAATAGTAATAATTAAAGTAAGTATATTTCTGATAGAAAATATACCATGTTTTATGTTTTGCATGTTCTAGGTGTAACTTCTTTTTTTTTTTTTTAGAGACAGGGTCACCCAGGCTGGAGTGCAGGGGTGCTATTCACCCCTCAGACTCCCGGGTAGCTGGGACCACAGGCATGCACAACCGTACCTGGCTTTTTTTTTTTTTCTTTTTTCTTTTTTTTTTTTTTTTTTTGAGACAGGAGTCTCGCTCTGTCGCCCAGGCTGGAGTGCAGTGGCCGGATCTCAGCTCGCTGCAAGCTCCGCCTCCCGGGTTCACGCCATTCTCCTGCCTCAGCCTCCCGAGTAGTTGGGACTACAGGCGCCCGCCACCGCGCCCGGCTAGTTTTTTGTATTTTTTAGTAGAGACGGGGTTTCACCGTGTTAGCCAGGATGGCTCTTTTTTCTTTTTTTTGAGATGGAGTCTCACTCTTGTTGCCCAGGCTGGAGTGCAATGTTACAATCTCGGCTCACCACAACCTCCACCTCCCAGGTTCAAGTGATTCTCCTTCCTCAGCCTCCTGAGTAGCTGGGATTATAGGCATGTGCCACCACACCTAGCTGATTTTGTATTTTTAGTGGATATGGAGTTTCTCCATGTTGGTCAGGCTGGTCTTGAACTCCCAACCTCAGGTGATCCGTCTGTCTCGGGCTCCCAAAGTGCTGGGATTACGAGTGTGTGCCACTGCACCCAGCCTTTAATTTTTTTTTAGAGATGGGGTCTTGCTGCATTTCCAAGGCTGGTCTCAAACTCATGGGCTCAAGCAATCCTCCTGCCTTGGCCTCCCAAGGTGTAACTTCTAGATGAGTGTCTGCTTATGCATAAACAACATATCCTTCTAGATCTTCATTTAGTTATGTAATTGCTTCTATGACAGGAACCAGTAAACCTTGATAAAGATTAAAGATCCATCAATTAGTTATTGCAATATCTGATTTGTTGGACTGTTTTGGTTAGTTTTTGCCTTCTTCTGTTTCTAGGCTATTCAGGCAGCTATCAGCCAGGCCTTTAAAACCCCAGAGGTCATCAGATTGTTTGCAAAGAAACAACCAGGTCAGCTTCGGACAAGGTTAGCAGAGGTAAAATTTCTTTAAATTTATTTGATTGCTGTGTGTTTTTCATTTCCTAAGCCAATTCATTATGATACCCTATGGCTTAAAAATTGGCCAGGTGATTTTAGAGCCACAACTAACAATTTTCTGACAAAATTAGTACTTTGAGCAATTACAGTTGATAATGAATGTAGAGCTTTAAACAATATATGGCAGTTTAGAGCCGGGCGCGGTGGCTCAAGCCTGTAATCCCAGCACTTTGGGAGGCTGAGACGGGCGGATCACAAGGTCAGGAGATCGAGACCATCCTGGCTAACACGGTGAAACCCCGTCTCTACTAAAAAATACAAAAAACTAGCCGGGCGAGGTGGCGGGCGCCTGTGGTCCCAGCTACTCGGGAGGCTGAGGCAGGAGAATGGCGTGAACCCAGGAGGCGGAGCTTGCAGTGAGCTGAGATCTGGCCACTGTACTCCAGCCTGGGCGACAGAGCCAGACTCAGTCTCAAAAAAAAAAAAAAAAAAACAATATATGGCAGTTTAAATTGCCACTGACCACTTCTACCTGGACTCCACTTTTAATGTTTTACCATCTACTTCTAGAGCTCTAACTTAAAATCACATTGAGAATTAATTAGCAGCATTGCTTGTATGCATGTGTGGCCTATCTCATCTAAGAATTTCAAGTATCTTTGTAAATCTGATACTTCCAGAAGTCTCTTTATAGGCTTGGATGTAATTAAGAGTTACCAAGTGGCCAGGCATGGTGGCTCACGCCTGTAATCCCAGCACTTTGGGAGGCCGAGGTGGGTGGATCACGAGGTCAGGAGATTGAGACCATCCTGGCTAACACGGTGAAACTCCGTCTCTACTAAAAATACAAAAAATTAGTCAGGCGTGGTGGTGGGTGCCTGTAGTCCCAGCTACTCGGGAGGCTGAAGCAGGAGAATGGCGTGAACCCGGGAGGCGGAGCTTGCAGTGAGCCGAGATTGCGCCGCTGCACTCCAGCCTGGGCGACAGAGAGACTCCGTCTCAAAAAACAAAAAAGTTACCAAGTTATTTGTAACTATGGGCAATTCAGTAGCATAGTGATTCAGAGCATGGATTTTGGTCAGACTGGCTGGATTTGAATCCCTGCTTCACTACTGAGGTATGTGACAAGTTTTTTATGGGTTTCTTTTTTGTTGGTTTTTTTTCTTGAGATGGGGTCTTGTTTTATTGCCCAGGCTGGAGTGCAGTGGTGCAATCTCGGTTCAGTACAACCTCTGCCTCTGGGTTCAAGTGAGTCTCCTGCCTCAACCTCCCAAGTAGCTGGGTTACAGGTGCGTGCCACCATGCCCAGCTAATTTTTGTATTTTTAGTAGAAATGGGGTTTCACATGTTGTCCAGGCTGGTCTTGAACTCCTGACCTCAAGTGATCTGCCCACCTCAGCCTCCCAAAGTGTTGGAATTATAGATGTGAGCCACTGCGCCTAGCCTTTTGTGTGTGTGTGTGTGTGTGTGTGTGTGTGTGTGTGTGTTTTAAGGCATTTTTTTTTTTTTTTGTAAGGCAGGGTCTTACTTTGTCACCCAGGCTCAGTGTAGTAGTGTCGTCTTGGCTCACTGCAGCCTCTGTCTCCTGGGCTCAAGCGTCTCCCATCACAGCCCCTCAAGTAGCTGGGACCATAGGCACACACCACCACACCAACTAATTTTTGTATTTTTCATAGAGGCAGGGTTTCACCATGTTGGCCAGGATGGTCTCGAACTCCTGAGCTCAAGCAATCCACCCACCTCAGCCTTCTAAAGTGGTGGGATTACAGGCATGAGCCATTGTGCCCACCCTGGACAAGTTATTTTATTCATCCCCTTTGTGCCTAGGTTTCTCTGTCTGTAAAAAGGTGACGATAGTTTCTACCTCTTATGGTAGTTATGAGGATTAAATGAAGTAATATGCATAAAAGTATTTGAATACGCCCAATGTGTAGTACATGCTATTATTAGTGTTTCTGGTGGAAGTGGTGATATTTTACTAGATAATTTACTAGAACTGCATTTAACATTTCTATCATATTTGCCTTGGGTTATTTAATTCAGGCCGAGAATTTTTTTTTTTTAAGAAGTACGTCTGAGGCCGGGCGCGGTGGCTCAATCCTATAATCCCAGCACTTTGGGAGGCCGAGACGGGCGGATCACGAGATCAGGAGATCAAGACCATCCTGGCTAACACGGTGAAACCCCGTCTCTACTAAAAAATACAAAAAACTAGCCGGGCAAGGTGCCAGGCGCCTGTAGTCCCAGCTACTCAGGAGGCTGAGGCAGGAGAATGGCGTAAACCCGGGAGGCGGAGCTTGCAGTGAGCTGAGATCCGGCCACTGTGCTCCAGCCTGGGCGACTCAGCAAGACTCCATCTCAAAAAAAAAAAAAAAA
>NC_037668.1:38659218-38676541 GCF_003255815.1 Theropithecus gelada | reverse complement strand
AAAAAAAAAAAAAAAAAAAAGAAGTACGTCTGAAAAGTTCTCTCTCTATATATATATATTTTTTTTTTTTCCTTTTTTTGAGATGGAGTCTTGCTTTGTCACCCAGGCTGGAGTGCAGTGGTGGGATCTCAGCTCACTGCAAGCTCCGCCTCCTGAGTTCACACCATTCTCCTGCTGCCTTAGCCTCCCGAGTACCTGGGACTACAGGTGCCTGCTACCACGCCCAGCTAATTTTTTTTGTATTTTTAGTAGAGACGGGGTTTCACTGTGTTAGCCAGGATGGTCTCAGTCTCCTGACCTCGTGATCCACCTGCCTCAGCCTCCCAAAGCGCTGGGATTATAGGCGTAAGCCACAGCGCCCAGCCTGAAAAGCTATATATTGTATACGGAATGTTTTTCACTTAAGTAACATATGCCTTGCATTCATATGTTTTAGATGGATAGAGATCTGATGGTAGGAAAGCTGGAAAGAGACCTGTACACTCAACAGAAAGTGGAGATACTAACAGCTCTCAGGAAACTTGGAGAGAAGGTACCAGTATTTAATATATTAGGTATAAAGAAAAAGTATGAAGTATTTGGTACAGAGCATCTTGATCTGTGGTCTAGTTTGTGGTCCTAAGATATTCTTTTTTTTTTTTTTTTTTTTTTTAACTCTCTGAGACAAGAGTTTCGCTCTTATTGCCCAGGCTGGAGTGCAGTGGCACAATCTCAGCTCACTGCAGCCTCCGCCTCCCAGGTTCAAGCAATTCTCCTGCCTCAGCCTCCTGAGTAGCTTGTATTACAGGTGCCCACCACCACACCCGGCTAATTTTTGTATTTTTAGTAGAGACAGGGTTTCACCATGTTGGCCAGGCTGGTCTTCAACTCCTGACCTCAGGTGATCCACCTGCCTCGGCCTCCCAAAATGCTGGGATTACATCGGCCTCCCAAAGTTCTGGGACTGCAGGTGTGAGCCACCGCACCCAGCCCCTACTCAACTTTTTTTTTTTTCTTTGAGACGGAATTTTGCTCTTGTTGCCCAGGCTGGAGTGCAGTGGCTCGATCTCTGCTCACTACAATCTCTGCCTCCCAGGTTCAAGCGATTCTACTGCCTCAGCCTCCTGAGTAGCTGGGATTACAGGCACACGCCACCACACCCAGCTAATTTTTTGTGTTTTTAATAGAAACGGGTTTTCATCGCGTTAGCCAGGCTGATCTTGAACTCTTGACCTCAGGTGGTCCACCCGCCTCTGCCTCTCAAAGTGCAGGGATTACAGGCATGAGCCACTGTGCCCAGCCTCCTAAGACATTCTTACCTGGTTTCTAGAACCACCTGTAACATTTACCCACTCAACTGGACTTTGTTTCATTTTGTTTAGCTGACTGCAGATGATGAGGCCTTCTTGTCAGCAAATGCAGGTGCTATACTCAGCCAGTTTGAGAAAGTCTCTACAGACCTTGGTGAGTGCCCTCATATTTCTGAAAGCTGGTCATATACTACTGTCATATATTACATACAAACTGATGGAGAGTGTGGTTGAAATAACATAATAACCTTTTCTTGAGTTTAAGAGTGAAACCAGAATTGTTTTCTTTATAAATCCATTGTATTGGTTTTATTCCCCAGTATTAAAAATAAATTAATGCAGCCTAATGTTTTTAAAATACTTGTCAGGTAGATGTAACTATAACAGTAAACTAAGGCCGGGCACGGTGGCTCAAGCCTGTAATCCCAGCACTTTGGGAGGCCGAGGCGGGTGGACCACGAGGTCAGGAGATCGAGACCATCCTGGCTAACATGGTGAAACCCTGTCTCTACTAAAAATACAAAAAACTAGCCGGGCGTGGTGGCAGGCGCCTGTAGTCCCAGCTACTCGGAGGCTGAGGCAGGAGAATGGCGTGAACCTGGGAGGCGGAGCTTGCAGTGAGCCGAGATCGCGCCACTGTACTCCAGCCTGGGTGACACAGCGCGAGACTCCGTCTCAAAAAAAAAAAAAAAGAAAGAAAAAAAAAAGAAAACAGTAAACTAAAATTATATGCTTGAGGCCAGGAGTTCTAGACCAGCCTGGGCAACATGGTAAGACCCTTTGTCTTCAAAATTTAAAAAAGACCGAGGCCGGGCGCGGTGGCTCAAGCCTGTAATCCCAGCACTTTGGGAGGCCAAGACGGGCGGATCGTAAGGTCAGGAGATCGAGACCATCCTGGCTAACCCGGTGAAACCCCGTCTCTACTAAAAAATACAAAAAACTAGCCGGGCGAGGTGGCGGGCGCCTGTAGTCCCAGCTACTCGGGAGGCTGAGGCAGGAGAATGGTGTGAACCCGGGAGGCGGAGCTTGCAGTGAGCTGAGATCCGGCCACTGCACTCCAGTCTGGGCGACAGAGCGAGACTCCGTCTCAAAAAAAAAAAAAAAAAAAGGCTGGGTGTGGTGGCTCACGCCTGTAATCCCAGCACTTTGGGAGGCCGAGGTGGGTGGATCATGAGGTCAGGAGTTCAAGATCAGTCTGACCAACATGGTGAAACCCCGTCTCTACTAAAAATACAAAAATTAGCAGGGCATAGTGGTACACGCCTGTAATCCCAGCTACTTGGGAGGCTGAGGCAGGAGAATTGCTTGAACCCGGGAGGCGGAGGTTACAGTGAGCTGAGATCGTGCCACTGCACTCCAGCCTGGGCAGCAGAGCAAGACACCATTTCCAAAAAAAAAATAAATAAATAAAAAGGAAAAAAAATAGCTAGGTACCTAGAGTTTTAGCTACTTGAGAAGCTGAGGCAGTAGGATCACTTGAGCCCAGACGTTTAAGGCTGCAGTGAGCCAAGATCATGCCATTGCACTCTAGCCTGGGTGATAGAGCAAGACCTGTCTCCTGCTGAAAAATGTTTTTTCTTTTTTTTTTTTCACAAAAATTTTTTTAAATAAAATTGTATAGCTAGGCACAGTGGCTCAAGCCTGTAATCCCAGCACTTTGGGAGGCTGAGGTAGGCGGATCACCTGAGGTCAGGAGTTCGAGACCAGCCTGGCCAGCAGGGTGAAAATACAAAAATGGGCTGGGCATGGTGGCGTGCACCTGTAATCCTAGCTACTCGGGAGGCTGTAGCAAGGATAACTGCTTGAACCTAGGAGGTGGAGGTTGCAGTGAGCCAAAATTGTACCGCTGCACTCCAGCCTGGGTGACAAGAGTGAAACTCCATCTCAAAAAATAAGAAATAAACTAAATTTTACATATTATATTTCACAGCTAGAATAAGGATTTATAACTAATAAGTCTGCTTTTGTAGCTGGATTGTTTGTGCAGAGGGAAGGAACATGTAGGAGTTAATACACTGATAATGGAGTCTAATTATATTTTCTGTTTTAATATCTATATGATAGATTTTTTTCCCCCCACTTTACCAGGAATTGTATCTGCACTTGAAATAATCTTTTTGTTTATTATGTGTCTTTTTTCTTAGGCTCTGGAGACAAAATCCTTGCTCTGGCAAGTTTTGAGGTTGAAAAAACAAAAAAATGACATGGTGCAGAAGCTTATAACATTGATCACATTCTTACTGTAAATGGTGTCTTTCTTCTGGGGGTTTTCAGTTATTGCAAAGAAATGAAGAGATTCTGGAAATGCATCAATAATCTAAGAAAAAGCGACATAAAAATATACTTATGGCTTGTGTTTATGCTCTTTATCATTGTGCGTTGTGTGGGGTTACTTGCTTGAGTGATCCTGAACTTCTTGCAACAGAGGGACTCACTGGACTCTGTTATGATTTGTCTGTTTAAGAGAGAAAACAGAAAGTGGACTTGGTTTTTATTAAGACTGTTCGTTTTTAAGTGTTGATAGTGAATGAAAAGATGTGAAGTAATGATATTTTTCTGCTTATAACTTACCCCCACTCATTGGAGTGAACAGTGAAGCAAGCTCAATAGACTTCATAAGTGTTCAGAGAATTTTAGAGTTCTGAGTGATCTTAGGAAATCATTTGTTTTTACAAACAAGGAAACTGAGGTCCAGAAAGAGCACGCGACTTGCTTAAAGTTGCGTCAGAGAGCTAAGGGTAAGACTCAGGTGTCCTGACTCCCAGTTTAGTGTCTGTTGAATTTTATTTCTGTACCATTTAAAAAATAATAATTAACACTATTTGTGCAAGTCAGTGTTTTTGAAAATTCAGTGTCCCAATAAAAAGTTGACTGCACACTGAGGGACCATCCCCAGCCTGTAAGCTGTCTGTATGAATGGGGCCTGTTGTATCTCGGAATTTTGAGGTTGAAACAATGGGAGCCCTGTTGAGCGTCTCCTAAAGTGACTCAGCCGCCTGCGTTGTTTCACCAGGGAAGCAATAGGAAATGGCAGCTAGAGGCCCTCCCTCTGTGTGACCTCTTGTCACACTCAGAGGCGGGTAACTGTCAGCTGTTATCTACTCTTCAGGTTTTGGAGAAACACAAAATAAGTTATGAGGAAAAGCAAATTTCTGTCCTATTTACATGTCTCTGCATATGCTCAAATATGTAGATGTGTCCATATGCATGTATATTAGCTTATTTCTTAGGCTCTGGCCATTTTATATTCTTTCATGTGCTTCTCAGAATTCTTTTTCTTTGCACTTTATACAAATTAAAAGCATTTTTAAAGTTTCTTCTGTACTGTAAAATACTAGGTGCTTTGCCAACCAGACAGATTAGACGACCTCTGCTACAATGATGCCTTATTTGGAACTTAAAAGAGGTGAAATGCATATATCATAAAATTCACCATTTTAAAGTGTACCATTCACTGGCAGAACATTTACAGTGGTGTGCAACCATCACTGCTCTCTAGTTCCAGAACATTCTTATCACCCCCAAAGGAGGCCCTATACCTATTAGGCAGTTACTCCCCATTCCCTTCTTCTCTGACTGCTAACAATAGCCACTAATCTGCCCCCTGTCTCTATGGATTTACCTATTCTGGATATTTCATATAAATGGAAGTATATGATATGTGACCTTTTTATGTATCTGGCTTCTTTCACTTAGCGTAATATTTTCTTTTTTTTTTTTTTTTTGGTTTGTTTTTTTGAGACAGAGTTTCACTCTTATTGTCCAGGCTGGAGTGCAATGGTTCAATCTCAACCTCTGCCTCCCAGGTTCAAGAGATTCTCCTTCCTCAGCCTCCCAAGTAGCTGGGATTACTGGTGTGTACCACCATGCTTGGCTAATTTTTGTACTTTTAGTAGAGACAGGGTTTCACCATGTTGGCCAGGCTGGTCTTGAACTGACTTCAGGTGTTCCACCCGCCTCGGCCTCCCAAAGTGCTGGAATTACAGGTGTGAATGACCACACCCAGACATCATCATATTTTCAAAGTTAATCAACATTATAGCATGTATCACTACTTTATTCCTTTTTATGGCTAAATTATATTCTGTTGTATGGATATCATATTTTGTTTATCCGGTATCTGTTGATGATATGGGTTGTTTCCTTCTTTTGGCTATTGTGAATAATGCTTCAATGAACATTTGTGTACAAATATTTGTTTGAATACTTGTTTTCAATTCTTTTGGGTGTATACGTAGGAATGGAATTGCTATGTCTGTTGTTGTGTTGTTTTTTGAGATGGAGTTTCACTTTGTTGCCCAGGCTGGAGTGCAATGGCGTGATCTCGGCTCACCACAACTTCTGCCTCCCAGGTTCAAGCGATTCTCCTGCCTCAGCCTCCCAAGTAGCTGGGATTACAGGCATGTGCCACCACGCCCAGCTAATTTTGTATTTTTAGTAGAAATGGGGTTTCTCCATGTTGGTCAGGCTGGTCTTGAACTCCTGACCTTAGGTGATCCACCTGCCTCAGCCTCCCAAAGTGCTGGGATGATTACAGGCGTGAGCCACAGTGCCTGGCCTGAGCCACCACACCCAGCCTATGTTTGTTTTTTAAGCCATAGAAGATTTCTCACCACCAGCCAGGGACAGTGGCTCACGTCTGTAATCCCAGCACTTTGGGAGGCCGAGGTGGGCGGATCACAAGATCAGGAGCTCAAGACCAGCCTGGCCATCATAGTGAAACCCCCATCTCTACAAAAATACAAAAATTAGCCAGGCGTAGTGGCGGGTTCCTGTAGTCTCAGCTACTTGGGAGGCTGAGGCAGGAGAATCACTTGAACCTGGGAGGCAGAGGTTTCGGTGAGCCGAGATCGTGCCACTGCACTTCAGCCTGGGCGACAGACCGAGACGCGGTCTCAAAAAAAAAAAGGAAGAAGATTCTTCCCCTCCCCTGCAATAGTAGATCAGGAAAATTAGGAATATCATGTATTTGAAAGGGACCTAAGGCCTGGCACAGTGGCTCACGCATGTAATCCCAGAATTCTGGGAGGCAGAGGTGGGCAGATCGCCTGAACTCAGGATTTGAGACCAGCCTGGCCAACATGGTGAAACCCTGTCTCTAAAAAAAATATAAAAATTAGGCCGGGCGCGGTGGCTCAAGCCTGTAATCCCAGCACTTTGGGAGGCCGAGACGGGCGGATCACGAGGTCAGGAGATCGAAACCATCCTGGCGAACACCGTGAAACCCCGTCTCTACTAAAAAATACAAAAAACTAGCCGGGCGAGGTGGCGGGTGCCTGTAGTCCCAGCTACTCGGGAGGCTGAGGCAGGAGAATGGCGTAAACCTGGGAGGCGGAGCTTGCAGTGAGCTGAGATCCGGCCACTGCACTCCAGCCCGGGCTACAGAGCGAGACTCCGTCTCAAAAAAAAAAAATAAAAAAATAAAAAATAAAAATAAAAAATAAAAATTAGCCAGACATGATGGCATGCACTTGTGATGTCCCAGCTATTCAGGAGACTGAGGTGGGAGGATCACTTGAACCTGGGAGGCAGAGGTTGCAGTGAACTGAGATCACGCCACTGTACTCCAACCTGGGTGACAAAGTGAAACCCCTGTCTAAAAAAAAGATAAAGAGACATCTGAATCTGGAATCCTTAATCTTGGTTTTCCTTAAACTTTCTATAAGTCCAGTGTCAGTGAAATATTTTGTCAATTATCACATTGTGTTCATTTTGTAAGTAACAGCACTCAATTTAAAATTATCTTACTTTAGGCCGGGCGCAGTGGCTCAAGCCTGTAATCCCAGCACTTTGGGAGGCCGAGACGGGCGGATCACGAGGTCAGGAGATTGAGACCCTCCTGGCTAACACGGTGAAACCCCGTCTCTACTAAAAAATACAAAAAGCTAGCCAGGCGAGGTGGCGGGCGCCTGTAGTCCCAGCTACTCGGGAGGCTGAGGCAGGAGAATGGCGCAAACCCAGGAGGCGGAGCTTGCAGTGAGCTGAGATCCAGCCACTGCACTCCAGCCTGGGCGACGGAGCGAGACTCCGTCTCAAAAAAAATAAAATAAAATAAAATAAAATTATCTTACTTTAAAAGTGGCCTAGTTTGCAGTGCCCAACAGGACACTGATAGTCATAGCTGTGTGACCTTTTGTGGGTTACTTAATCTTTTTGAGCCTCCTTTTCTCTTCTATTCAGTGGGGATAATAGGGCCTATGTCATAGGATTATTGTGCATTCCCCTCTGTTAATGCAGATAAAGTTTACTTGGAAAGCTAACTCAACATGTAACAACCATTCTAAGCACCACAGGATATATTTTGTTTCACAAATTTGGTATTCATTCAGAATAAGTATTTGAAAAGTGAGTAAATTCTATGCAATTATAGTTATTAAATGACTTAACAAACTGTGTTTCTCTTCTACTTCTTGCTACATTTAATCTTCTAGGTGTTCAGATCTTTGGAGATTATAGGCAGCAATAATGCTAAGGCAGCTAACTTTTCAACATTCTTGTGTCAGGCTAATATTTTAAAAATAATTATTGTATTTCTCAAAGAACTAGAGCTGAAGCAGAAATAAGTTCTGATGTGCAAGTGTCCAATTGGACCATTGAATGAAATCTAGTGTTTTAAACAACTCTGATGTTTCAATGTTTTGTTTTGTTTTCTTTTGATCCTGTGAGCAGTAAGACATATTTTATGTGGGTGGTAAAGGAAGAAATCGAGTAACAGAATGAGGAATTGTTCCCAGGAAGAGTTGGAGTTGGGACAAATGGGTTGTTAACTTTGATTTTTAGATCTTCTCTGAAGACATTAAACATGGAATGGTCATCTTTAGAAAAATAAAAGACTATGCAACTCCACCACTGAAATGGTATCTTATTACAGTGAATGATGGATAATTTGAAATTATCACAGAAAAAAATAAACCCAGACCATTTTGCCTAGAGCCTTTCAACCACCTTCCTGTCCATGTTTTTCTTTTTTATTATATTTATTGCTAAGACCAGTGAACCAGTGAATATTCTTCTTTGCCTCCCAAAATGTTTTCCAGCATTAGTATGTATATTAAAACTGTCGGCTGAGCACCATGGCTCACGCCTCTAATCCCAGCACTTTGATAGGCCAAGGCGGACAGATCACAAGGTCAGGAGTTCAAGACCAGCCTGGCCAATATGGTGAAACCCCGTCTCTACTAAAAATATAAAAGTTATCCAGGTGTGGTGGCATGTGCCTGTAATCTCAGCTACTCAGGAGGCTGAGGCAGGAGAATCACTTGAACCTGGGAGGCAGAAGTTGTAATGAGCCGAGATCTTACCACTGCACTCCAGCCTGGGCAACAGAGGAGACTCTGTCTCAAAAAAAAAAAAAAGAGTCCACAATGGAAAGTCGATACTGTTGCAGAGCTTCAGCAAAGTGGAGAGGTCTGAGGCTGTCAACTGGAAGCTTCCTAAATGCTTGGTTATTTTTCTACCAGGAGATCACACTGCTTACTGCTTACAGCCTCAGGCAGTTGAATACAATTAAAAATAAATCAGCAAAAATGTCATTTATTATAAAAGAAGTCAAGGAGGGCCATCAAGTTTTTCTGTCTGTTTTTTAGAATGAAGATAATGCTGGTAAGGGCTTTTGTTTGTTTTTGTTTTGTTTTTTTTTGGTTTTTTTTGAGACGGAGTTTCATACTTGTTGCCCAGGCTGGAGTGCAATGGCACAATCTCGGCTCACCACAACCTCCACCTCCCGGGTTCAAGCGATTCTCCTGCCTCAGTCTCCCGAGTAGCTGAGATTACAGGCGTGCGCCACCACGTCCAGCTAATTTTTTTTTTTTGTATTTTTAGTAGAGATGGGGTTTCTCCACGTTGGCCAGGCTGGTCTCAGACTCCCGACCTCAGATGATCTGCCCGCCTCGGCCTCCCAAAGCGCTGGGATTACAGGCGTGAGCCACTGCCCCTGGTGGTAAGGGTTATTTCTGAGATTATACATCAGCAAGGGATCCTCTGCCTCAGTCTCTGGCAACTGTAACTGAACTTTTGAAGCCCCCTGCAAAACCCTCTGCTGAGCTGTTACAGTTATGACTTAAATAGGTTTGACAGTTTCTGCTACCTTGTCTATTTCCTGTAAAACATCTTAGCAGGTCAGGTACTATTTTTTTGTCACCACTAAATTGTCATATTACATGAGGCTATTCTTTGCTACTAAAGGAGCTTAATTTTGTTTTTTTGTTGTTGTTGTTTTTTCCCCAACATTATTCCTTCAGTACTCATTAACCAGGCCAAATTGAAAACTGAGCCAGCCTGGGCAATGTGGCAGAACGCCATCTCTACAAAATAATACAAAAATTAGGCCAGGCATGGTGGCTCATGCCTATAATCCCAGCACTTCGGGAGGCTGAGGCGGGTGGATCACGAGGTCAGGAGATGGAGACCATTCTGGCTAACACGATGAAAGCCCATCTCTAGTAAAAATACAAAAAATTAGCCGGGCGTGGTGGCACGCGCCTATAGTCCCAGCTACTCGGGAGGCTGAGGCAGGAGAATAGCTTGAACCCAGGAGGTGGAGGTTGCAGTGAGCCGAGATCATGCCATTGCACTCTAGCCTAGGTGACAGAGCGAGACTCCGTCTCAAAAAAAAACAAAAATCAGCTGGGCGTGCTAGTGCATGCCTGTAGTCCCAGTGACTCAGGAGGCTGAGGCAGAAGGATCAATTGAGCCCAGGAGATTGAGGCAGCAGTGAGCTGTGATCTCTCCACTGCACTCCAGCTTAGGCAACAGAATAAGACTCTGTCTCAAAGAAAAACAAAAAGCAAAAACTGAGGTAGTTACCCTCAGTGATCATCAGAGAGACAGATAATTTAGGTAAAAGCAAATATTTGGCCTGGACTAGACTAACTAATCATAATAACTATGGTTTGGCCATGATCTTAGAAAATGTAATTTACCATTTTATCTTGTTTTAAAAGAAGGTAATTTTAGGCTGGGCACGGTGGCTTACATCTATAATCTCAACACTTAGGGAGGCTGAGGTGGAAGTATTGCTTGACCCCAGGAGTTTGAGACCAGCCTGCACGACACATTAATAGCTAGACCTCATCTCTACGAAAAAATGTAAAAAATAGCTGGGCATGGTGGTGTGTGTTTGTGGTCCCAGCTATTTGGGAGGCTGAGGTGGGAGGATTGCCTGAACCCAGGAGGTTAGGTTGAAGCTTCAGCAAGCCTTGAATGTGCCACTGCACTCCAGCCTTGGCAACAGAGCGAGACACTATCTCAGGAAAAAAAAAGAAAAAAGGTGAGGGGTAATTCTGTTAGCATCTCAAATTTTACATCGAGTTTATTCTAGGTCTTGGCAAATTATACCTTAGATTTGTTTTATAGTGCTCAGAGTTTATAGTCATTTATTTAAATATTCTGTTTCATATTAACTCAGAAAAAGAGCATTTCTCTACTTTTGGAGCAAACAGGGCAAACTCAGTCCCTTAGCCTCAGCCTTGCAGCCTTTCTTTTCATACCATCTCCCAGAAGTTTGAGTGGTTTGTTCCTCTGCCGTAAAATACCATGAACAGGACTTCATATAAAGGACTGTACGCATGGGCTGGGCGCGGTGGCTCACGCCTGTAATCCTAGCACTTTGGGAGGCTGAGGCAGGTGGATCACTTGAGGTCGAGACTAGCCTGGCCAACATAGTGAAACCCCATCTCTACTAAAAATACAAAACTTAGCCATGTGTGGTGGCATGCGCCTGTAGTCCCAGCTACTCAGGAGACTGAGGCAGGAGAATCACTTGAACCTGGGAGGTGGAGGTTGCAGTGAGCCGAGATCGTGCCACTGCACTCCAGCCTGGGCAACAGAACGAGACTACATCTCAAAAAAAAAAAAAAAAAGAGGCCAGGTGCGGTGGCTCATGCCTGTAATCCCAGCACTTTAGGAGGCCAAGGCAGACAGAACACCAGGTCAGGAGATGGAGACCATCCTGGCTAACGGTAACGGGGTGAAAACCCGTTTCTACGTAAAAAAAAAAAAAAAAAAAAAAAAAAAAAAGGCCGGGCGCGGTGGCTCAAGCCTGTAATCCCAGCACTTTGGGAGGCCGAGACGGGCAGATCACGAGGTCAGGAGATCGAGACCATCCTGGCTAACCCGGTGAACCCCCGTCTCTACTAAAAAATACAAAAAAAACTAGCCGGGCGAGGTGGCGGGTGCCTGTAGTCCCAGCTGCTGGGGAGGCTGAGGCAGGAGAATGGCGTGAACCGGGGAGGCGGAGCTTGCAGTGAGCCGAGATCGCACCATTGCACTCCAGCCTGGGCGACAGAGTGAGACTCAGAAAAAAAAAAAAAAAAAAAAAAAGAGTACGCATGGACATACCTAAATCCACTTTTCATTCTCAGAAAGACAACGTGACCATCCTTTGCAAGTGTGTGCCTGCCCCCTACAGGCCTCTCTTCAGGGAGTCTGACTGCACCGGGGCACCTCTAACCCAGCCAGGCACATCTGACCTCCCATGGCACTACTTGTGCCAGAGTGGGAGATAAATTGTGCCAGGTTAATTTGTTAAAGTGCTGGACAAATCGTGTACACTAAGGCCATTTAGATTTGAAAAACTCAAAATAGGCATCTCCCTGGTGGGTATTAGGTATTGAAATTGAAGAGAAGAAAATACGTTTCTGAAAAATTTTATAGTAATTACCTTGAAGGAGTAGGGGAGGTTTCTATCTGCTACCTGCTCTTATTGTGAGGTTAATTTTTCATCAGAAATTTACTAAGTGCTGATATGTGCCAGACACATTGTTTCTTTTTTGTTAAATTTTCTAAAATGGATATTGGATAGAGCTTTCTTTTCCCCCCAAATAAGACAATTATCATTAATACAGGTTTAGATATACAGCAGCATCACTGTTGAGGTTTTACAGTGAGAAAGTTGTGTTCTAAATTGACCTAACAATGAGAAACAACTATCTGCTGGGCACGGTGGCTCACACCTGTAATCCCAGCGCTTGGGGAGGCCGAGGCGGGTGGATCATGAGGTCAGGAGTTCAAGACCAGTCTGGCCAAGATGGGGAAACCCTGTGTCTACTAAAAATACCAAAAATTAGCTGGGCATGGTGGCAGGTGCCTGTAATCCCAGCACTTTGGGAGGCTGAGGCGGGTGGATCACCTGAGGTCACGAGTTCGAGACCAGCCTGGCCAACATGGTGACACCCCATCTCTACAAAAATACAAAAATTAGGCCGGGCGTGGTGGCTCATGCCTGTAATCCCAGCACTTTGGGAGGCCAAGGCAGGCGGATCATGAGGTCAGGAGATCGAGACCATCCTAGCTAACACGGTGAAACCACGTCTCCACTAAAAGTACAAAAAAATTAGCCGAGCAGGTGGCGGGTGCCTGTAGTCCCAGTTACTTGGGAGGCTGAGGCAGGAGAATGGAGAAAGGCGTGAACCCGGGAAGCGGAGCTTGTAGCGAGCCGAGATCACGCTACTGCACTCCAGCCTGGGCGACAGAGCGCGACTCCATCTCAAATAAATAAATAAATAAATAAATGCCGGGCGTGGTGGCTCATGCCTGTAATCCCGGCTATTCGGAAGGCTGAGGCGGGAGAATCGCTTGAACCCGGGAGGCAGAGGTTGCAATGAGCCAAGATCGCGCCATTGCACCCCAGCCTCGGTGACTGAGTGAGACTCCATATCAAAAAAACTAAAAAGAAAAACAAAATTAGCCGTGCATGGTGGCATGCGCCTGTAATCCCAGCCACTCAGGAGTCTGAGGCAGGAGAATTGCTTGAACCCAGGAAGGGGAGGTTGCAGTGAGCCAAGATCGCACGACTTCCTCCAGCCCGGCCAGCGTAACATCTTAAAATATGCATTTTTTTTTTTTTTTTTTCTTTTGAGACGGAATCTCACTCTGTCGCCCAGGCTGGAGTGCAGTAGCCGGATCTCAGCTCACTGCAAGCTCCGCCTCCCGGGTTTATGCCATTCTCTTGCCTCAGCCTCCCGAGTAGCTGGGACTACAGGCGCCCGCCACCTCGCCCTGCTAATTTTTTTGTATCTTTAGTAGAGATGGGGTTTCACCATATTAGCACGAATGGTCTCGATCTCCTGACCTCGTGATCCTCCCGTCTCAGCCTCCCAAAGTGCTGGGATTACAGGCTTGAGCCACCGCCCGGCCAAAATATGCATTTTTAAGGCCGGGCGCAGTGGCTCATGCCTGTAATCCCAGTACTTTGGGAGGCCGAGGCGGACGGATCACGAGGTCAGGAGATCGAGACCATTCGTGCTAATACGGTGAAACCCCATCTCTACTAAAGATACAAAAAAATTAGCCAGGCGTCGTGGTGGGTGTCTGTAGTCCCAGCTACTCGGGAGGCTGAGGCAGGAGAATGGCATGAACCCGGGAGGCGGAGCTTGCAGTGAGCTGGGATCTCCCCATTGCACTCCAGCCTGGGCAACAGCAAGACTCTGTCCCCCCCCAAAAAAAAATGCATTTTAAAAATACTATACTATACTAGGGAGGCTGAGGTGGAAGGACTGCTTGAGCCCTCGAGTTCTAGTCCAGCCTGGGCATCATAGTGAGACCCCATCTCTGAAAACAAGCAAACAAACAAAAAACAATGAATACTAAATAAAATGGAAGCATTGGGCCAGGTGCAGTGGCTCACTCCTGTAATCCCAGGACTTTGGAAGGCTGATGTAGGCTGATCACCTGAGGTCAGGAGTTCGAGATCAGCCTGGCCAACATGGCAAAACCCTGTCTCTACTAAAAATACAAAAATTAGCTGGGCGTGGTGGCAGGTGCCTGTAATCCCAGCTACTCAGGAAGCTGAGGCAGGGAGAATCACTTGATCCCACGAGATGGAGGTTGCAGTGAGCCAGCATCACGCCTCAGCGACAGGGCAAGACTCCATCTCAAAAACAACAAAATAATTAAAATGGAGGCATTGTATTTTGGTTGACCAAGGCAAGCCTGTGTATTCATAGTCTTGCTATTTGAAATAATGGGAAATGAATATCATAAAATTAACTGGGAGTCCCTACTGTGGGAAAAAGCCTGCGAATCTGTTACTCCTGTCTTTTCCTTTCCTGGAGGTGAGGTAAATTACTTTTTCTGTTATATTTCCTTCTACTCATAAAAGTTGTGCTAAAAAGATCTTATAATAGCCCAAGACATCCTAATGAAAGAATGTGATTGAGATGGTGGGAATGTATGTGTCAACAGTATAGTCTGTCTCAGTAGGGTGTCATTAGCAGCAGAAATGGAAGGCAAATTAAAACTAGGTCCTTTATCCTTTTCAGACCCTGCAGCCCCTTTAGCATGCTGCTTCTATATATTTCCTACTCTGAAAAGAAATTAAATGGAAATTGCCTACTCAAAGCCGTTTTAAAAAGTCCTAAGTGTCACCTGGATGCTTCTTTGAGGACTGCCTACATCCTCCTCTGTGAGCCTGCCTTCCTCTCTTTCCTAAGAACGCTCTGCATATTAGCGAAATAAGTGCCTCTTTCTGTTCTGTCTATAGTTAGCCACCAATTAATAAGATGAGCAGAAATGCTCCCATGCTGAGCACTGTGCTAGGGGCAGGGAAGAAGCTGACACTACTTCATGAGGCAAGCTATGTAAGCTGCTTTTTATCTCCTAGGAGAGGCCCTCAATAGGTTCGGTCTACCCCCTGGAGCCTGTAGCTATTTCGGGCTACTCATTAAAGTCAATGTAAGATATTGCTAAAGCCTTTGAATTCTTTAAGTGAATTGCCTCCACTTGAAGTCAGCTAAAAATAGTTCACTTTCGCTCCCCAGGACTGCCCCCAAGTTACATGAACTCCCCCCTAGACTCACACCCCAGCAAAAATACTGATGTCCCCAGCAAGACTAGCTTCCTGTTAAAGATCCAGGGCCTGCTGTGAATACATGCGTAACTGCAAAAATGGAAGCAAAGGATGAACCCAAGTTAAAGCCAAGCACAAGAACATTATGTAAGAAATCAGGACTTTTGGAAAAGGCAGAGATTTTCTTTTCTCTTCAAATAATAAATTACATTTAAAAATTAATGAGTATAGGCCAGGTGCGGTGGCTCATGCCTGTAATCCCAGCACTTTGGGAGGCTGGGGCGGGTGGATCACCTGAGCTCAGGAGTTTGAGACCAGCCTGGCCCCGTCTCAACTAAAAATACAAACATTAGCTGGGCATGGTGGCACACACCTGTAATCCCAGCTACTTGGGAGGCTGAGGCAGGAGAATCGTGTGAACCCGGGATGCAGAGGTTGCAGTGAGCTGAGATAGCACCATTGCACTCCAGCCTGGACAACAGAGTGAGACTCCATCTCAAATTAAAAACAAAAAAAATCTCTGGGCGTGGTGGCTCAAGCCTGTAATCCCAGCACTTTGGGAGGCCAAGACGGGCGGATCACGAGGTCAGGAGATCGAGACCATCCTGGCTAACACGGTGAAACCCCGTCTCTACTAAAAAATACAAAAAAACTAGCCGGGCGAGGTGGCGGGCGCCTGTAGTCCCAGCTACTCGGGAGGCTGAGGCAGGAGAATGGCATGAACCCGGGAGGCAGAGCTGAGATCCGGCCACTGCACTCCAGCCTGGGCGACAGAGCCAGACTCCGTCTCAAAAAAAAAAAAAAAAATCCCAGCACTTTGAGAGGCCGAGGCGGGTGGATCATGAGGTCAGGAGATCAAGACCATCCTGGCCAACATGGTGAAACCCCCATCTCTACTAAAAATACAAAAATTAGCTGGGCACGGTTATGCATGCCTATAGTCCTAGCTACTCAGGAGGCTGAGGCAGGAGAATTGGTTAAACCAGGGAGGCGGAGGTTGCAGTGAGCCAAGATCACGCCATTGCACTCCAGCCTGGGCAACAGAGCAAGACTCTGTCTAAAAAACAAACAAAAACCCATAATTAATGAGAGTACAAAGCACTATGCCAGACCCATCCATCATAAACTTGAGACCTGCTATGACTTTCTCTTCTTTCATTTGGATCCCACTGTACAATCGGTAGCCTCAGAGTAATTGGCTGAAGAGAGAGCATTCTTGGCCGGGCACAGTGGCTCATGCTGAAAGGAATGAGGCACATCCCCCATATATCTCCCAACTTCCTGAGTCCAGCACAAACACATTCCTCCATATTTCTTTCAAACTTCAGAAAAACATCACCTGGGAGATCTCCGATAAGGAATGCTAAATGTATAATGTTAACCAATTGTAATGCTGTAACCGAGAGAATTACCTTGTTCCCTGTAACTTTACATATCCTGTTTACATCGGGCTATAAAAAGCAAGCACTCGCATTGTTCGAGGCCCTCCTGTATGCTGTGGAATGGAGGGACCAAGTTCGAACTTGTAGTAAAGATCCTTGCCGCTTGGCTTTGACTCTGGACTCTGGTGGTCTTCTCTGGGGAACAAACGGTCTGGGCATAACAATGCCTGTAATCCTAACACTTTGGGAAGCCTAGGGGGCTGGATCGCTTGAGCTCGGAAGTTTGAGACCAGCCTGGGCAACATGGCAAGTCCCCATCTCTACAAAAAAAATACAGAAATTAGCTGGGTGTGGTGACACACGCCTATAGTCTCAGCTACTCACAAAGCTGAGGTGGGAGGATCACTTGATCATGGGAGGCGGAGGTTGCAGACCGCTGAGATCACGCCACAGTGCTCCAGCCTGGGTGACAGAGTGAGACCTGGTTTCAAAAAAAAGAGAGAAGAATGAGTATTTTGGGGCAGGTAGAGCCAACCCTGACAGAAATAACCTTATCTTGTGTTTACACAGAAGTGAGACTGCAAGAAAGGGAACAATTTGTTTCTGAAACTCCTTGTGACATTTATTATTATTATTATTATTTTTTTTTTTTTGAGAGGGAGTCTCGCTCTGTCGCCCAGGCTGGAGTGCAGTGGCGCGATCTCGGCTCACTGCAAGCTCCGCCTCCCGGGTTCACGCCATTCTCCTGCCTCAGCCTCCTGAGTAGCTGGGACTACAGGCGCCCCGCCACCGCGCCCGGCTAATTTTTTGTATTTTTAGTAGAGACGGGGTTTCACTGTGGTCTCGATCTCCTGACCTTGTGATCC
>NC_037668.1:38650779-38654243 GCF_003255815.1 Theropithecus gelada | reverse complement strand
GGGAGGCTGAGGCAGGAGAATGGCGTGAACCTGGGAGGCGGAGCTTGCAGTGAGCCGAGATCGCGCCACTGCACTCCAGCCTGGGTGACACAGCGCGAGACTCCGTCTCAAAAAAAAAAAAAAAAAAAAACATTCTTTTGCTATTAAGTATCTTAGTCTATTTCCCTTGGCTCCATAGCTTGTACTAATTAAAATGATTTCAACAGAAGATCCTAGGGTGCAGCTTTGTTTTCTTCCCTCCCTCCCTCCCTCCCTCCCTCTCTCTCTCTCTTTCTTTCTTTCTTTTTGCCATCTGTGTTGGCTCTCTTGTTCTTTGCTTAAATAATTAATAATCATTACTATCTGTTAGGCAGCATGTGAGGGAAGAGTGTGTCATCTTGGAGCCCAGGATATTAACGCTATGCCTGTCCCCTCTGCATAAGCTTTCATGTGAGGCTCTTCATTAGCTGACACCAGGGGATGGATCTGCTGCCCTCAATCTTTAGTGTTTATTATCAATAAAAAAGAGCCCCCTCTGATTCACCAGCTGGGGCAGATACTGCTGACGGACAGGAAGTAATTTCCCAAAAGAACAGTAACGAAGAAAGTGAGGTGGAAGTGAGCCACAAAGTTCATTTAGATAGAGCAGTCTCTGCTGGACCGGATGCAAAATCTAAGTGGCTGTCACACTGCAGCAAGCTAGACCTCAGTGTTACAAATAGCAAAGGATTTCAGAAAAAAAAAAAAAAACAACAAAAACCTAGATGAACATATGAAAGAGATATATAAACAGGACAGTTTATAGTCTAGGGTCAGTTTATTTATTTATTTATTTATTTAGAGAGGGGGGTCTTGCTCTTGTTGCCCAGGCTGGAGTGCAATGGCGCAATCTCGACTCACCGCAACCTCTGCCTCCCAGGTTCAAGCGATTCTCCTGCCTCAGCCTCCCGACTAGCTGGGACTACAGATGCATGCCACCATGCCTGGCTAATTTTTGTATTTTTAGTAGAGACGGGGTTTCACCATGTTGGTCAGGCTGGTCTCGAACTCCCAATCTTGTGATCTACCTGCCTTGGCCTCCCAAAGTGCTAGGATTACAGGCATGAGCCACGGTGCCCGGCCGGTGTGTTTATTATTTTATTATTTTTATTTTATTTTTTTGAGATGGAGTCTCAGTCTGTTGCCCAGGCTGGAGTGCAGTGGCATGATCTTGGCTCATGCAACCACTGCCTCCCAGGTTCAAGCGATTCTCCTGCCTCAGCCTCCCAATTAACTGGGATTATAGGCATGCACCACCACACCTGGCTAATTTCTGTATTTTTAGTAGGGACAGGGTTTTGCCATGCTGGCCAGGCTGGTCTCAAACTGGGGTAAGTTTAAAAATTGCTACTGTTGGCCAGGCACTGTGACTCACGCCTGTAATCCCAGCACTTTGGGAGGCTGACGCGGGTGGATTGCCTGAGCTCAGGAGTTCGAGACCAGCCTGGGCAACATGGCGAAACCCCATCTCTACTAAAATACAAAAAATTAGCCCGGTGTGGTGACGCACGCTTGTAGTCTCACCTACTGAAAAGGCTGAAGCAGGAGAATTGCTTGAACCCAGAAGGCTGAGGTTACGGTGAGGCAAGATCGTGCCTCTGCACTGCAGCCTGGTCGACAGAGCGACAGAGCGAGACTCCTTCTCAAAAAAAAAAAAAAAAAAATTGCTACTGTCTTACAATGGTGAAAGTCAGGAGCAAAGTTATATATGTTTAATTGTAACAGACTGTACTGCTTGTTTACAACAACAAACTACTAGGCAATCTATATTCAATAAGGTGAGGAAAGAATTGCTTGTCAGGAGTGGTCTTTTCAGTCTCACCTGAATACACTGATAACATTGCAACATCTACAGCTATGAAATGCCATTTATATGCCGGGGAGAGTGGGGGAAGGCAGCTATTTAATTATTCCCAGAGGGTACAGGCTATTTGCTTTTAGGGATGGTCATTTTTTTGGGTCCTTAATTAGACAATAACCAGCAGGAAAAAAAGGTGATAAACAGACTGCTATGCTTAAAGGCTAATCAGCTGAGTATGTGGATCCAAATTAAGGTCTTATGTTGCTTTGTCTTTACTAGGTGATTAGAATGTTTCAGGCTTCACAGACAAAATACACTTAGAAGACATGTTGGTTGATCAAAACACTCAGCCAAAGAAATGAATAATTATTTCTTTACACTGTTCCCAAACACATAAAAGCTGGGTTCTGTGATGTGGGGAGGATCTACTCACCAGATGCTACAGAGACTAACACTCGGGGGGCACGCTGGCAGAGAGCCAGATGTTCATAGCTGCACATACCCCACTCATGACACAAAATCTGTATATTCACCGATCTACAAAATGCTTTCATCATTGTGTTAAATAATTCCTTATCATCTCCAAAGTAAAATTAGATGACAAGTGTTTGCCAACGCACAACACAAGAGGGTGACACATGACTGTGACACTCTTTGTCTGCTGTGCACTTAGTCTCCTTTTAATTGTCTGTCTTCAGAGAAGTCAGAGCTATACCAAATGCAAACAGGATGGCAAACAGAGAGACCAGAGCAAAAGATCATTTTTTCACTTTCTAAATACTGGAAGTTTTTTTTTTTTTTTTTTTTTGAGACGAGTCTTGCTCTGTCGCCCAGGCTGGAGTGCAGTGGCCGGATCTCAGCTCACTGCAAGCTCCGCCTCCCAGGTTTACGCCATTCTCCTGCTTCAGCCTCCTGAGTAGCTGGGACTACAGGCGCCCGCCACCTCGCCCGGCTAGTTTTTTTTGTATTTTTAAGTAGAGACGGGGTTTCACCGTGTTAGCCAGGATGGTCTCGATCTCCTGACCTCGTGATCCGCCCGTCTCGGCCTCCCAAAGTGCTGGGATTACAGGCTTGAGCCACCGCGCCCGGCCTGGAAGTTATTAATTTACCCATTCTGACCTTGTATTTGCTCAACTTATAAGCAGAAGACTTTCTTATACAGTAAAATTTAAGTCATTGCCATAAACCCCTAACTGCTTTAAAATAGCTCTTCTGCCTATACCTAGTGCTTTGAGAGGCCGAGGTGGGAGGATTGATTGAGACCAGGAGTTAAGAGGACTGCCTGGGCAACATGGCGAACCCCATCTCTTAAAAAAAAAAAAAAAAAAAAAAAAAAAAAAGCCGGGTCCGGTGGCTCACGCCTGTATTCCCAACACTTTGGGAGGCCGAGGCGGGTGGATCACCTGAGGTCAAAAGTTTGAGACCAGCCTGGTGAACATAGTGAAACCCTGTCTCTACTAAAATACAAAAATTAGCTGGGCATGGTGGTGGGTGCCTGTAATCCCAGCTACTCAGGAGGCTGAGACAGGAGAATCGCTTGAACCTAGGATGCAGAGGTTGCAGTGAGCTGAGATCATGCCACTGCACTCTAGCCTGAGTGACAGAGCAAAACTCTGTCTTTTTTTTTTTTTTTTTTTTTTTTTTT
>NC_037668.1:38528070-38650699 GCF_003255815.1 Theropithecus gelada | reverse complement strand
TTTTTTTTTGAGACGGAGTCTCGCTCTGTCGCCCAGGCTGGAGTGCTGTGGCCGGATCTCAGCTCACTGCAAGCTCCGCCTCCTGGGTTCACGCCATTCTCCTGCCTCAGCCTCCCGAGTAGCTGGGACTACAGGCGCCCGCCACCTTGCCCGGCTACTTTTTTGTATTTTTTTTTAGTAGAGACGGGGTTTCACCATGTTAGCCAGGATGGTCTCGATCTCCTGACCTCGTGATCCGCCCGTCTCGGCCTCCCAAAGTGCTGGGATTACAGGCTTGAGCCACCGCGCCCGGCAACTCTGTCTTAAAAAAAGAAAAAAAATTAGCTGGGGATGGTGGCACATGCCTGTAGCCCTAGCTGCTCCGGAGACTGAGGCAGGAGAATTGCTTGAATCCACAAGTTTATGGTATAGTGAGCTAGGACCACGCCACTGTGCTCCAGTCTGGGTAACAGAAGGAGATCCCATCTCTAAATAAATAAAAAATAGTTCTCCTTCCCTGCAGCCTGCTATGGTTGCACTGTTATTTCATACTTCGCCTGAAAATTTTACTCTTATAGTTATCCTTTGCTGTAGAAAACAGTTTTTTGACTGGGCACGGTGACTCATGCCTGTAATCCCAGCACTTTGGGAGGCTGAGGCCGGGTGGATCACTTGAGGTCAGGAGTCTGACACCAGCCTGGCCAACATGGTGAAACCCTGTCTCTACTAAAAATACAAAAATTAGCTGGGCATGGGGGCGCACGCCTGTAATCCCAGCTACTAGGAAGGCTAAGGCAGGAGAATCGCTTGAACACAAGAGGGTTGTGAGCCAACACAGAGGCTGCAGTGAGCCAAGATCACATCACTGCACTCCAGCCTGGGCAACGAGACCCCATCTGAAAAAAAAAAAAAAAAAAAGAGAAAAAAATAGCGTTTTTTCTTTTTTGCTCCAGAAAGCAACTATTTAAAGATACTTAATAGGCCGGCATGCTGGCTCACAGCTGTAGTCCCAGCACTTTGGGAGGCTGAGGCCGACAGATCACTTGAGGTCAGGAGTTCAAGACCAGCCTGGCCAACATGGTGAAACCCCGTCTCTACTAAAAATACAAAAAAATTAGCTGGGCATGGTAGCAGGTGCCTGTAATCCCAGCTACTCAGGAGGATGAGGCAGGAGAATCCCTTGAATCCAGAGGGTGGAAGTTGCAGTGAGCCAAGATTGCACCACTGCGCTCCATCCTGGGCAACAGAGGGAGACCCCATCTCAAAAAAAGAAAAAAAAAGATAACTCATATATGTTCTGGGACCACATGGAGGCCCTCTCCAGAGCTGAAAGGAGAAAATATCGAACCATAAATGCAGTAAGAGAAGAGTAAGGAAGAGAAGACTGATAGCTCTGGGGAGTGTAGGGGAGTAGGAGTGGCTGGTTGATGGAAGGGAAAGTACTGGATGCAGTATTTACACATTCATTTTGTTCCTGCAGTAATATTTCTGGATACAGGTATTGTTCTTGGTGGCATGGCCCTTGCCCTCCTGGAGTTTATAGCCATGCTGTGGGACTAAAATTTAAGCATAGGTTAGCTAAGCTAGCATAGGTTAAGAGGTCTCCTGGAAGAAGACCAAACATTCAGGCAGGTGAAGTGGGGGAGAAATTGGAAAAGAGCCATTGAGGCCAAGGCAACAGCACAATCAGAAGACCTGAAGCACAGAAGAGCTCCCTGTGATCAAGGAACAGGGAGAAGGCCCATGTGCAGCTAAAGCCCAGTTGGCAAAAGTGGTTCAAGAACAGGCTGTAGCCAGA
This sequence comes from Theropithecus gelada, assembly GCF_003255815.1. Classification (NCBI taxonomy): domain Eukaryota; kingdom Metazoa; phylum Chordata; class Mammalia; order Primates; family Cercopithecidae; genus Theropithecus; species Theropithecus gelada. The sequence goes on along the minus strand of NC_037668.1, from coordinate 38,648,922 downwards.
TCCTGCAAGGCCTTGTTGCCACGCTAAGGACTTTGAACTTCCTCGTGAAAATGAAGAAAAGTCGTTGAATACCGCAGGTCTGACAGATTTTAAGAAGTTTCCTCTAGTTGCTGTGGGCAGTGGATGGGGGTGTAAGGAGAGCCTAAAGGAGAGACTGCTTGAAGGGTTACTGCGGGAGTCAAGGTGACAGCTAGTGGCAGGTTAAACTGGGAAAGAGGGGTAGAGATGGTAGGAGGTGGAGAGATTAAGGATATCATTTAGAGTTGGAAACAACATGGACTGGAAATTAAGAATAAAGGAAAGAGTGGTGTCAACGGTACACTTTAAGTGTCTGGTGTAAGCAACTGGGTAGAGTGGTGCCAGTTACTGAAGGTGGGGACCTTGGAGGAGAAACCCACTTGGGGACCCTTTTTTTTTTTTTTTGAGACAGAGTTTTGCTCTTGTTACCCAGTCTGGAGTGCAATGGCGCGATCTCAGCCCACCTCAACCTCCGCCTCCCGGGTTCAAGCGATTCTCCTGCTTCAGTCTCCTGAGTAGCTGGGATTACAGGTGCCCGCCACCACGCCCGGCGGGGGACCTAGTAAGTATGAAAAAGTGTGAGCAGGCCGGGCGCGGTGGCTCACGCCTGCAATCCCAGCACTTCCGGAGGCCGAGTCTGTAATCCTAGCACTTTGGGAGGCCGAGGCGGGCAGATCACTGGAGGTCGGGAGTTGGAGACCAGCCTGGCCAACATGGAGAAACCCCATCTCTACTAAAAATACAAAAATTAGGCCGGGCGCGGTGGCTCAAGCCTGTAATCCCAGCACTTTGGGAGGCCGAGACGGTCGGATCACGAAGTCAGGAGATCGAGTCCATCCTGGCTAACCCGGTGAAACCCCGTCTCTACTAAAAAAATACAAAAACTAGCCGGGTATGGTGGCGGGCGCCTGTAGTCGCAGCTACTCCGGAGGCTGAGGCAGGAGAATGGCGTAAACCCGGGAGGCGGAGCTTGCAGTGAGCTGAGATCCGGCCACTGCACTCCAGCCTGGGCGACAGAGCGAGACTCCACCTCAAAAAAAAAAATTAGCCGGGAGTGGTGGCGCATGCCTGTACTCCCAGTTGCTCAGGAGACTGAGGCAGGAGAATCGCTTGAACCCGGGGGAGGTTGCGGTGAGCCGAGATCGCGCCACTGCACTCAAGCCTGGGAGACAGAGCGAGACTCCGTCTCAAAAACAAACAAAAAAACCCCCCAAATGAGTAAAGAGTTATGTGGATATTATAAACAAACAAAAAAGGGACTTCGTATTCTTTTTGCATAGGGAAGGGGAAGAAATGTAGCGAAGTGGAGGAGGATGGCACAGAAAAGGTGTAAAAAGAAAGGCTGTGAAAGGCCGGGCGCGGTGGCTCAAGCCTGTAATCCCAGCACTTTGGGAGGCCGAGGCGGGTGGATCACGAGGTCAGGAGATCGAGACCATCCTGGCTAACACGGTGAAACCCCGTCTCTACTAAAAATACAAAAAAACTAGCCGGGCGTGGTGGCGGGCGCCTGTAGTCCCAGCTACTCGGAGGCTGAGGCGGGAGAATGGCGTGAACCCGGGAGGCGGAGCTTGCAGTGAGCCGAGATCGCGCCACTGCACTCCAGCCTGGGCGACACAGCGAGACTCCGTCTCAAAAAAAAAAAAAAAAAAAAAAAAGAAAGGCTGTGGAAAGAGCGGGGTAGGAGGGCTTCTGAACTGGGGTTAGTGTCACACTGTGTACTGGTAATTTAAACTGCTGAAAATGAGACCACACTTAAATATGCAGGTCCCTCTAAAAGGAAGGCGGATGTTAAAAGCAATTTGCATTTTACCTAAAATGGGCTGCTTCTCCCTGTACGCTCTCCAAATACAGCCAGACTTTCTGTAGAAACATTTTAATCAGGGGCACCGTTTCCCCCAAAAATGCACTCACTACCAGTACACACGACCTTCTGAGTTTAACGGACCTACGGAGGCCCGTCCCTGGGCTCTCTGGGCTCGGTTAATCCGAGGTTAGGCCCCAAACTCAGAGGTAGCAACGTTCCCAGCTCAACGACGCAGGAAGACCACGCCTCTAAATGTTCTGCAACCTCGTCCATTTCAGAATTTTCCGGGGTTCTGGGTAAACTGGCCTCACCAAGGATTCTGCCCATTCTGGTTGCTCCCGTTTTTAAACACAGACCGGTGTGTGGGAGAGGGCATTATTTTTCCGGAACACTGTGCTCCTGGAGCAGATAGGGACACGAAGAGTGGCTTTACCGCAGCGCCAGCTTCATCCTTACCCGGCTCCTCCTCCAGGCCGCCGCCTCCTCCTCGCGCCCACCCCGCCTTCCCTGCCTACCCCCGGCCCGCTCCTCCCCTTTGCTCTCGGCGAGGACTCGGCCACTCACTACCCGCGCCCTGTGCCATCCGCCCACTTCGTAGCCCCGCCCCTACACGAAGGTCACGCCCCCTTTCAGAAGGGCCCAATGAGCGTTCACGTTTACCGCAATACCCCGCCCCGGGGCTGCAGCCCCGCCCACATGTTGAGTTAACCAATTCGCGGCCCCGGACCCCGCCCCGCCCTCAGGCTCCGCCCCGGACCCCGCCCCGCCCTCGGGCTCCGCCCCGACGCCCGGACCCCGGCGCCCGCCTCCCTCCGGGGCGTTGCCGCGGCCGCGCTTCAGCAGCCCGCGCGGAGCCAGATGCCGCCCCCTCCGCCGGTCCCTCCCTCGGCGGCCTGGCGCCTCCTTCCCTCCCCACCGCGGTGACTCTCGGAGCGGGAGGCGGAGGCTGAGGCGGCCGCTCCCGCTGCTGCTACTGACGCCGCCGCCGCGGCCGCTCGGGCTGAGCACGCCCCGGAACAGGCCGCCGCGCGCTGCGCCCCGGACCCGCTGCCCCCGCCGGCCCGGCCGGGTCGGGCGGCCCAGGTAAGCGCCGAGGCCGGGCCGCGCCTGCAGCGCCTGGGCCCGCGCTGCGCCGCGCCGGGGCTGGGGGGAGCGGCCAGCTCTTTGTCTGCCGGGGAGGGGCCGCGGAGAGCGCCCCCGACCCCGCTCGGACCCCTGCCCGCCCCGGCGGCGCGGCGTCCTGGTCTGGGCCTGGCCGCCTCTCGCCGCAGACCACCTCCCGCCTCCCTCACCTTCGCCCGGGGGTCGCCTCTACAGGTGTCCGCGCCGCCCACCCTGTTGCTCACCTCACCGCGTCCGGGTGGCTGTCATCGCCAGTCCGCCCTCCCCACCTCTGGGCCCTTGCCTCTTCCCTCACCTGCGCCCACTCCCAGGCTCTCACTCTCCATATTTCCCCAAACCAAACGCTGGGCCGCCCTTCCTCCCTCTGTAGTTTGATTGAACTGTCGCCTCCCGATTCCACCCCTCCCCGGTGAGCCTTCCTGGAAGGTACCTGGTGAAGGCACATGTCTCACTTGGATGGCGGCCGTGTATGCACGAACCTGCAAAATTAACCACCTGGAGCCCCAAACTGCACCTCTCACCTCCTTTTCATCACCCCACCCCAACCACCTTCCTTTTTTTGGAACCTGGTAACTGAGACACTCAGGTCTCGACACCCAGCCTCTGCTAGGCCCTCCATCCCTCTCTCTGCCTTGTGAGCTGAACTTGTCTGAGCAGTACCTGTTGTCAGGTTAGCCCCTGGGAAGGCGGCGGGGGCCGTGTTGGCAGCAAATCAAGAGTTCTATGAATAATGAGACGTGTGGCTTGCAGCACCTCCTATCTGAGGATCTCAGTATGCTCCAGCTGTGAATTATTTTGTCTCCTGTCACTCACAGAACTGAGAGAAACATGTCCGGCCAACTGCTGGGTAAATTGAGGCACAGGGTGTGTGGGTAAGGGACCTGGAGGCAAGTCAGGGTTTGTCTTGAGGTTCTGTTCTCAGGAGCCGTGGCTCTTAGCTCCCTGCTACAACCACTGGGCTCCAGTTCCTGGCGTGTGTCCCCAAGTGATAACTGATCTCTTGTGCCGTTAAAGTGTCCAGAGATACCAGCAGCTTCCTCAGATTTAAAGTAGGTCTTTGGATCATAAATAAAGGTGCCGGCTGTTAAATGCCAATGTGTCATTCACGGTTTGCTGGTGGAGTTCGTGGTCCTCCCTTGTAAATACAAATCACCTCTATGGGATGGAGATTCATTCATTCAGTAGTGAGCATTTACTGTGTGCCAGGCACCATTCTAAGTACTGGGGCTTTAGTGGTGAAGACAGACACGGTTTCTGCCCTCCTTAGAGATGACATTCTAAACAGGAGGGAAGTCAGATAGTAAGTGAGTAAACAAACAAGTGGACAAAGTAATTTCAGTAGTGTTAAGTGCTGCAAAGGTGGAGAGGGGCCAGATTACATACAAGAATCTGTGGATCAGGGCGGGCTTAGTGGTTCATGCCTGTAATCCCAGCACTTTGGGAGGCCGAGGCAGGTGGATCACAAGGTCAGGAGTTTGAGACCATCCTGACCAACATGGTGAAACCCCGTCTCTGCTAAAAATACAAAAATTAGCTGAGTGTGGTGGTGCGTGCCTGTAGTCCCAGCTACTTGGGAGGCTGAGGCAGGAGAATTTCCTGAACCTCAGAGGGAGGTTGCAGTGAGCCGAGATCGCACCACTGCACTCCAGCCTGGGCAACAGAGCAAAACTCCGTTTTGGGGGGCGGTGGGGAAAAATAACCTGTAGATCAAAACAAATACTTTGTAGGTTGTAATAAAGAGTTAGGATTTTATTCCAAACACAGAGGCCATTGGAGGGTTTTAAGCAGAGAAAGGATAAAGTCTGATTTGTTCCCAAAGATTGTTTTGGCTGCTGTATAGAGACTGGATTCTAAGGAGCAAAGGTGGAGGCAGGGATTCCAGTTATGAGACAGACTATTGCAGCTACCTGGCAAGAGATGATGGTGGCTTGAGGGATCGGGGCAGTGGCAGTGGAAACGAAGAGGTGGAATTAGTGTGTTCCCTCTGGGAGAGCTGCAAAGCAAAACTTTGGAGACTGAGAGTTAGATGTCCCATAACAATGTGCTCATAGAACAGGTCCCCGCCTCCTCGATTGGAGAGGGTTTGTGGGTTTAAAAACCAGTTAGAGGTGGAGGAGGGCAGAATACACCAGGTTTCATTCCCACATCCGGTTGTATTATTTAAATGGGAACATTACTGCTTCTGTTGGAAGATGTTGCACCAAGAAATTGGGCCTGTTCTCATGGTAGGTGGGAGAAAGATTCATTGGCCACAAATGAGCTATTAACCAGAATGAGGCCGGGTGCAGTGGCTCACCCCTGTAATGCCAGCATTTTGGGAGGCCAAGGTGGGCGGCTCACCTGAGGTCAGGAGCTCGAGACCAGGAGCAACATGGTGAAAACCCATCTCTACTAAAAATACAAAAATTAGCCGGGCATGATAGTGGGTGCCTGTAATCTGAGCTACTTGGGAGGCTGAGGTTGGAGAATCGCTTGAACCCGGGAGCTGGAGGTTGCAGTGAACCAAGATTGCGCCACTGCACTCCAGCCTAGGCGACAGAGGAAGATTCCGTCTAAAAACAAAAAACAAAAACAGAATAAAACTTGATCTCCATGCTCTTCCAAATCTGTGTTGTCAAAACATGTCAGAATGAGAGGACCTTGGGGGTTACACAGGCCAGCTCCTTCTTTTATGGTTAAGCATCTGTGGCCCCTAGAAGCTGACTCTTTTGAAGCCCTATAGCAGTTTATGCATTTTCTTATGATGTCTGCCAGTTTCTACCCCCTCTTTCAGGTCCGTGTGTACATGTGTGACTCTAAGCTTTCTGAGGCCAGATCTCTACTGGGTTTGTCTTTGCATCGTCCACGGTGTCTGAATCAGTGCCCTGCACACAATGTAAACTCTTCAAATATTGGTTGACTTGCCTGGGTATCTCATGGCACCAAGACTCCTGCCCCTGCCCCGTCTTTTCATCAGACCGTGCTTCCTGTAGACGCCTCATCTGGGGTGCAATATAGTGTAAACCCAGCAGTCTCTTGTTCACAGGGCTCACATGACAGGGCAGCCCTTCCTTGATGGATCTGCTCGCTCCATCCCTGCCTGTGGGGAACAGCTGCTGCGGTGCTGACCAAGTAGTCACTTGACACTTAGCAAATATGAAGTGTAGCTCTTTTTTTTTTTTTTTTTTTGAGACGGAGTTTTGCTCTTGTTGCCCAGGCTGGAGCACAATAGCGCAATCTTGGCTCACTGCAACCCTCCACCTCCTGGGTTCAAACGATTTTCCTGCCTCATCCTCCCAAGTAACTGGGATTACAGGCGTGTACCACCACGTCTGGCTAATTTTTGTATTTTTAGTAGAGATGGGGTTTTACCTAGTTGGTCAGGCTGGTCTTGAACTCCTGACCTTAGGTGATCCACCCACCTCGGCCTCCTAAAGTCCTGGGATTAGAGGCGTGAGCCACCGTGCCCGGCCTGAAGTGTAGCTCTTAATTAGACCATGGACTTTGTACTAAGACCATCAGGTTTGGATCTTGATTCCGCCATCAGGAGCTGCATGATCTTCAGCAGGTAACTTAATCTCTCTGTGTCTCAGTTTCCCCATATGTACAATAGTAATACTTTCCTCATGGAGTTGTTGGGAGGATTAAATTAAGTAATACCTAGTAGATATTCAGAAGACCACCTAGCACTTGGCATATGCTAAATTGAAGTAACTATTATTTCGCCTTTGTCTGCTTCTTACCTCCCACCAGCATTTAAGCTCTTTGAGAGCAGAGATTTTTGTCTCTTTTTGTCTACTCTTATAATCTGGTACCTAAACTTTGTAGTACTCTGAAAATACTTGTTGAATTGAATGACTTATTGAGCAGCTATGTCCTAGGCACTGTTGCGGATGCTACGGACATAGCCAAGAACAAGATCTTTAAGATGCATACTCTTATGAAGTTTATCTTCTAGTGGGAGAGACAGATAGTAAACAAATAAACGAGTCAACAAAAGAGTGTAGGGTGGTGAACGAGATACGGGGGAAAATAAAACAGAAGATGGAAAGTGGCTGGGATGAGGGTTAGGGTCATAACTTTAGCTCTGAGAAGGTGGCTTTTGGGAGACATGGATGGTGATCCAGGGGGACAGCTTTGTGGTCGGAGAGGACTGCAAGAATGATCAACCCAGAGGGGCTGGAGTGTGGTTAGCGATGAATCAGCAGGGGCCACATTTGTGGCTGTGGCAAGGAGTTTGGATTTTACTCTTGAATTCTGAACAGTGGGAAGTCACTGAATAGGAACTTTTCCTGGGGGTCTAGGAGAATATTTGAGTCCACACTAAAAGACAGAACAGGACATTAGGAAGAGCAGCTGGGAGAGGCTCTCCTTGTCCTGGGAGGCTTTTGGAGGCCAGCTAGAGTATTGAGTTTCTTCCCATCAGGTTCCTCATTTCTCTGGCCTGGTCCCCTGAAGATGAGGGAAGCATCAGCTAGGTTGATGACGGTCCTGGTTTGTGTGTCTCTGTGTCCTGCATTTTATTGAGCTTCCTTTTTTCTAAGTCCCTAAGTCATCAGCAAACATTTCTTGAGTTGAATGAATGAGTGTTGCCAGTGCTTAGCAGCTCGTCGGCTACAGTGGAATGTCTGTGTTCTCTGCTCCTCTCTGTGTGAGTTAAAGCTTCTTTTTTTTAAATTTTTTTTTTTTTTTTTTTTGAGACGGAGTCTCGCTGTGCTCCCAGGCTGGAGTGCAGTGGCGTGATCTTGGCTCACTGCAAGCTCCGCCTCCCGGGTTCATGCCATTCTCCCGCCTCAGCCTCCCAAGTAGCTGAGACTACAGGCGCCCGCCACCACGCCCGGCTAGTTTTTTGTGTTTTTAGTAGAGACGGGGTTTCACCATGTTAGCCAGGATAGTCTCGATCTCCTGACCTCGTGATCCACCCGCCTCGGCCTCCCAAAGTGCTGGGATTACAGGCTTGAGCCATCGCGCCCGGCCGAGTTAAAGCTTCTTATCTTGGCAGTGACTCTTAAGTAGTCTTGGAGTTTTGCAGCCATTCTTCATAAATGCGTCAGAGGCACACATACATATATATCACAGTTTCTTTGTTGGGAGTATACCAAGATTGACTGGACAGCTTTCCTACCCCCACCCCATCCCCACTTCTCTGCCAGTCCCTGCTATCACCAGGCCCCTCTCTAGAGGGTTGGGCCAGACTGACACCTCTGACCATCTCCTGTTTGATTACTTGATTAGGAACACAATGGCACCTAGAAAGCATTGGCTGTCTTTCGTCTGGGTTGGGCGGAGTTGGGTAACTCCGCAGAGGACTGAGAGAAATGGCATTTCAAACCCAGGGACTCCACTCACCAGGAATCCAGAGTGGGCCTCTTTAGACTGAGTGCCGTTGGCCAGCTTTTCAGATCCCTTTTTGGTCCTCCCATCATCAGTTATTGTCCACGATGTCACTTGCTCTGCTAACCTTGAGAGACCAACGCGAGTTAGTGGGAATCAAATAGGACGCTTGTGCTGCAGGTCACTTTCAGAGTCCTGGGGCATTTTATTGGCAGAATCTGAAATGCCTGCTAGTCATATGTCATTTGTAGCCTTGTAAAAACTAAACACAGAGTGAGTGCAAGCTTTTTCTCATGTAGCTGGTTTTCTTATTATGAGAGAGATATGTGCTCATTTAGAAAATGAGAAAGGGAATGATAGGGGCATTTTACATACACTGTCTCATTTTTTTTTTTTTTTTTTTTTGAGACGGAGTCTCGCTCTGTCGCCCAGGCTGGAGTGCAGTGGCCGGATCTCAGCTCACTGCAAGCTCCGCCTCCTGGGTTCACGCCATTCTCCTGCCTCAGCCTCCCGAGTAGCTGGGACTACAGGCGCCTGCCACCTCGCCCGGCTAGTTTTTTGTATTTTTTAGTAGAGATGGGGTTTCACCGTGTTAGCCAGGATGGTCTTGATCTCCTGACCTGGTGATCCACCCATCTCGGCCTCCCAAAGTGCTGGGATTACAGGCTTGAGCCACCGCGCCCGGCCAACACTGTCTCATTTCATCCTCATGATTTCTGAGATACATACCATTATTACCATTTTGTATGTTAAGAAGCTGAGGCCTCGAAATGTTAAATAAAGTGTTTGAGGTCGAGTTAGTTGGGAACAGAATCAGATTGAAACCAGGCAGTGTGACTCCCAAGTAGATCTCTGAGCACCATGTCATATACTGATTCTCAGCAGAAACCATAGAGAAGAAAGAAAAGTCTCCCTTAAGCCCAACGTAGGTGACATTCTTAGGGTAGTCAGAGTTAACTTGTGGGCTGCTCCAAAGGGTTTGAATCCTAGGCCCTTTCCCTGTCTTGTCTGACCCTGGGCAAGCTAATTAACCTCCCTTTGCTTTACTTTCCCTGACTGTAAATGGGAATAATGATACTTGTACCTTCGTAGTTCCCAGGGGCATGATGGTGTTTGAGCCAAAGTGCTTTTGAACTTCTTTCATGAAAGGGAACTGAGCACCAACTACTGTTATACTCAGTTATTAAAGACCTATTATGCTCTGGTCCTCCATGAAGCCTTGTTAAAAAGGGAAAGACAACAGTCCCCAGAGGGAAGGGTGTCCTTCTGTGGGGAATAGCTGGACAAAAACATTGTTCTCCCCTTTTGAAGTTTCTGAAGGATTGAGGGTCATACCTGTGGCTTCATTTTGCATGCCTGTGTTGCAGTGTGTAAGCTCCTGTAAACAGGGGTGTGTTCTGTGCATCATAACATGATTGAGGACCCCTGATGGCAGGGCCAAGAGGGGATTAAAAGACGTGGTTTCTAATCTTGGTTCTGATGTGTTTTTATAAGCCAGGAGCACAGAGACACCAAGAAGTGGTGGTTGTCTTCCATTACTCCTCCGTTCCTCCCCTCCTTCCTTCCTTCTAATGACCCATTGATTCAATTAATAAATATTTAGTGAGGCTTTATTACAATCTGGACACCATCACAGGTACTAGGAATATTGTGGTAAGCAGGATAAAAATAGTTCTTCCCCGGCCGGGCGTGATGGCTCACGCCTGTAATCCCAGCACTTTGGGAGGCCACGGCAGGTGGATCATGAGGTCAGGAGATTGAGACCATCCTGGCTAACACGGTGAAATCCCATCTCTACTGAAAATACAAAAAATTGGCTGGGCGCGGCGGCTCACGCCTGTAATCCCAACACTTTGGGAGGCCGAGGCGGGCGGATCACGAGGTCCGGAGATAAAGACCACGGTGAAACCCCGTCTCTACTAAAAATACAAAAATTAGCCGGGAGTGGTGGCGGGCATCTGTAGTCCCAGCTACTGGGGAGGCTGAGACAGGAGAATGGCGTGAACCCAGGAGGCGGAGCTTGCAGTGAGCCGAGATTGCGCCACTGCACTCCAGCCTGGGCGACAGAGCAAGACTCTGTCTCAAAAAAAAAAAAAACAACAAAAAATTAGCCTGGCATGGTGGCGGGCACCTGTAGTCCCAGCTACTTGGGAAGCTGAGGCAGGAGAATTGCTTGAACGCGGGAGGTGGAGGTTGCAGTGAGCTGAGATTACACCACTGCACTCCAGCCTGGGCGATAGAGTGAGACAGTGTCTCAAAAAAAAAAAAAAGTTTTTCCCCATACCAGGCTCTTAATGTAGGACCACGAGGCTTGTTATATAGTTGGGATCATGTGAATGAAGAAAGAATGATTTGATGAGAGTGCTTTGAACTCTTAGGAAAGAGTCAGGACATGATCTCCAGATGCACATGCCAGTCCCAGTGGCTACGTGCTCTGAGTGGACATTAAGGTCAGGGGCTGGGTTGGCTTTCCAGAAGAGCAAGGGACGAGTTAAACGAGCCCTTCCGTGTCCCGTAACAGAAGCTGTACTTGGTATGGACATCTTGAGAAACAGTGCACACCTTGGGAGCCATGGTTAGCAAGAACTCCCTTCCCACTTAAAGCCTTAACCCTTTGTTACTGGAGTTTAAGTCAGGGAGAAATGCTCATATTGAGGATTTCTTTTCAAAGTTGTTGCTTGGGGCTGTGGATTTTGAAGCTCTGCCACTAACACGCGCTTCTTATGTAACGGCCACCAGACCTTGTCTCTGCAGAGTTCTCTTCCTGCCCGACACATCTCTCCCTGCCAACTTTGGAAAGCAGGCATATGGTGGCCGGCGGGCTCTCCGCAGTACTCATAGGGTTCCTGGAGGAACTGGTGCACATGGACACCTATGTCTCCTACTCCATTTTGGGTCAATATATGCAGATTAGAGTGGGGGCAGGGTTCTTTCTTCCCCAAGCACCAGGCCTTCATCTGTCTTCAAAGACCAAGGTCAGGGAGGTCTAGCAAGCAGTTCATGTGAAAGCACACAGTGTTCCTCTCGCCCTCCAGCCAGGGCTGGGTGGAGAGGGCATAGGGCTGGCAGAGGCAGCTACCCACATTTGAAGTGAGAGGAGGGTGCCAGGACAGCGAGGCGTATCTTTGTGCGATGTTATTTTCACCAGCCTTTGTCGTGTCACTGTACATAGCACTCCTGGTGCTAAACAGCTGCCCCGTCAAGCTGAGGGGCGGGGCAGCAGCATCCAGCATCTGATTAGGAGGGCAAGGCCTGCACAGCGAGGAGGCCAGGTCACTCAGTGCACCTGGACATCTTCAAGTGTGATTGGAGCCTGCAGTGAGGCTGTTTCAGCTGGAAGATTGTGACCCACTTCCACATCGTCTCCCACGTGGAGAGCTGGGGAGGAGGCTTTGAGAGCCAGCTCCAATTAAGGTGTTTTTTCAGGCCTGAGTAGCACCCAAGTGTCCAGCCCACATGTTTTCTGCTGCTGGAATCGTGTGGTCAATGTCCTTGACCTGAACTGAATAACCACCCCAGGGCAGATGAAGTTGCCACCCCTGAAGTCCTAGATTCTGCCAGCAAAAGGCTTCCTGCAAAGATTAGGTCCCTTGTGGATCAAACACCTCACATAATGTGGGCCCCACCCCGTTCTTCCTGATCAATCACCAGGCAAACCTTGGACTGGTTTCCAAGGAGATGCTTAGCCTTGACCTCCCTGTCCAGACAGGCCTCACAGCCACCTGCCTCAGGCAGCTCTAGCTTCCCGGAGACCCATCCTGACCCTGACTTGCACCCTTGCCAAATATCCTAAATATCCTTTTGCTGCAGGAATATGAAATAAGACCTGTTTCTGAACTTCTAGATTGCTTTTATTCTTTCCAGGTAGATGACATTTTAATGATTCTCTATAATTTTACATTTCTTTTCTGTGTGTTGGGGAGGGACCTGGGGTGTGATTTAAATACGTGAAGCCCTTAATACTGGTAGCACTTAAGCTGGTGAAGTGGTGGGTCTGAGCCCCTGAATAATAATCCCATTTTACTTACCAAGAAGGGAGCAAAAGTACCTGCCAAGGTCAGCTCTGGCTAGGCCGTGTGAGCCTGTTCCTGAGCGTGTGCTCATACTCGGCTTCTGGACTGAAGCAAAGGGTCCTTCTCCCTCTGTGTGTGTTAATACTGTTGGCACTGCCCACAGCCTGCAGGGGCACATAGCCTTCCTCTGGCCAGTCGCTGGAGTTGCAGGAAGATGAGGTGCTGGTGATTTTTTGGAAGACATGGTGGGGCTTACAGGCAAGCAAGCTGGCCCCCAGTTCTGCTTTCCTGCACAGAGCAGTCTTCCAGAGCTTGTGGTGGGATGTAAGGGAGCTCAGGCAGCCGGAGCAGCGCAGAGCCCTGGCTCCTTCCCCGCTTCTGAGGTCTGCTGCCACTGGCACAAGGGGTCATGTTTGCCCATTTGCCTTGTGTTTGCTTTGGGTGCTGGCTTCCCACTCTCACTTCCTAATCTCCTCTAAAGAGGAGTGGCCTGTTATGTCCATGAGTGGTGACAGTGGAGATTGAAGTGCTTAGCATCAGGCACCGCACTGCACTGGCAGGACCACTCAGATGAAGGATGTTCTTTCATTCTCATCTGACCCCATTCCACTTCATTTAAAACATCATTCGCCCAGGCTGGAGTGTGGTGGCACGATCACAGCTCACTGCAGCCTCAACCTCCCAGGCTCAAGTGATCCTCCCATCTCAGCCTCCCAAGTCGTTGGGACCACAGGCACATGCCACCATGCTGCGCTAATTTTTTGTATTTTTAGTAGAGATGAGGTTTTTTTTTTTTTTTTTTTTTTTTTTGAGACGGAGTCTCGCTCTGTAGCCCAGGCTGGAGTGCAGTGGCCGGATCTCAGCTCACTGCAAGCTCCGCCTCCCGGGTTCACGCCATTCTCCAGCCTCAGCCTCCCGAGTAGCTGGGACTACAGGCGCCCGCCACCTCGCCCGGCTATTTTTTGTATTTCTTAGTAGAGACGGGGTTTCACCATGTTAGCCAGGATGGTCTCGATCTCCTGACCTCGTGATCCGCCCATCTCGGCCTCCCAAAGTGCTGGGATTACAGGCTTGAGCCACCGCGCCCGGCCGAGATGAGGTTTTACCTTGTTAGCCAGGATGGTCTCAATCTCCTGACCTTGTGATCTGCCTGCCTCGGCCTTCCAAAGTGCTGGGATTACAAGCGTGAGCCACTGCACCCGGCCTCCACCTCACTCATTTTAATGGCATTCTATTGATTTTTTTTTTTTTTTCTTGAGACAGAGTCTTGTTGTCCAGGCTGGAGTGTAGTGGCGCAAGCTTGGCTCACTTCACCCTCTGCCTCCTGGGTTCGAGGGATTCTCCTGCCTCAGCCTCCCGAGTACCAGGGATTACAGGCACGCACCACCAGGCTCAGCTAATTTTTGTAGTTTTAGTAAAGGTGGGGCTTCGCCATGTTGGCTAGGCTGGTCTCGAACCCCTGATCTCAGGTGATCCACTCGCCTCGGCCTCCCAAAGTTTTGGGATTACAGGCGTGAGCCGCCATGCCAGGCCTTTTTTTTTTTTTTTTTTTTTTTGATACGGAGTCTTGCTCTGTTGCCAGGCTGGAGTGCAGTGGTACGATCTCAGCTCACTGCAACCTCCGCCTCCCTGGTTCAAGTGATTCCCTTGCCTCAGCCTCCCAAGTAGCTGGGACTACAGCCATGTGTCACCACGCTCGGCTAGTTTTTTGTATTTTTTAGTAGAGACGGGGTTTCACCGTGTTAGCCAGGATGGTCTCGATCTCCTGACCTCGTGATCCGCCTGTCTCGGCCTCCCAAAGTGCTGGAATTACAGGCTTGAGCCACCGCGCCTGGCTCATTTTATATTTTTAAGGCCGCTTATGAACCATCTCTTATCAGCCTTCCATATTCTCAGGTTCCACGTCTATGGATTAAACCAACCACAAAAATATTCAAGAAAAATTCTCACGAATCACCACTAAAGAACTTACTCATGTAACCAAACACCAAAACCTATGGAAGTAAAAAAAATGTTTTTAATAATAAAAAATAAAATGAAATTAAATTCAAAAAATATTCAGGGAAAAACCAAAATATAACAATACAATAACAAATAATACAAGTAAAAAACCAATATAGTGCTATTTACATAGTATTTATGTGTTATCAGGTACTATGAATAATCTGGAGATGATTTAAAGTATATGGCAGGATGTGCATAGGTTACGTACAAATACTGTGTCACTTTATATAAGGGACTAGAGCATCTGTGGACTTTGGTTTCTGTGTAGGGGTCCTGGAGCCTGTCCCCCATGGATATTAAGGGACAACTGTGTATTGTTTCTCCATTTCTTTTTTAAGTTTACAGTCTTTTTCTTATTGATTTACAGGTTTTTTTAATATATTAAGGAAGTTTGTCCTATGGCTGTGATATGTGTTATATATATTTTCACCAATTTGTCACTGTTCTTTTTTTTTTAACCTTTTTGAGACAGAGTCTCACTCTGTTGCCAGGCTGGAGTGCAGTGGCACGATCTCGACTCACTGCAACCTCCGAATCCCAGGTTCCACAGATTCTTCTGCCTCAGCCTCCTGAGTAGCTGGGATTACAGGCATGTGCCACCACACCCAGATAATTTTTGTATTTTTAGTAGAGATGGGGTTTCACCATGTTGGCCAGGATGGTCTCGATCTCCTGACCTCGTGATATGCCCACCTTGACCTCCCAAAGTGCTGGGATTACAGGCATGAGCCACTGTGCCCAGCCCACTGTTCTTTTAATTGTATATTTTTTTCATGCAGAGTTTTTGATTTTCATATAATCAGATTTTTAAATATGACTTCTAGGTTTCTTTTTAAATTTATTTATTTATTTATTTATTTCTGAGACAGAGTCTCACTCTGTTGCCCAGACTGGAGTGCAGTGGCGCGATCTCAGCTTACTGCAACCTCTGCCTTCCGGGTTCAAGCGATTCTCCTGCCTCAGCCTCCAGAGTAGCGCGCCACCATGCCCGGCTACTTTTCTTTTTTTTTTTTGAGACGGAGTCTCACACTGTTGCCCAGGCTGGAGTGCAGTGGCTTGATCTCAGCTCACTGCAAGCTCCGCCTCCCAGGTTCTCGCCATTCTCCTGCCTCAGCCTCCTGAGAAGCTGGGACTACAGGCGCCAGCCACCATGCCCGGCTTTTTTTTTTTTTTTTGTATTTTTAGTAGAGACGGAGTTTCACTATGTTAGCCAGGATGGTCTCGATCTCCTGACCTTGTGATCTGTCCACCTCGGCTTCCCAAAGTGCTGGGATTATAGGCGTGAGCCACCGCGCCAGGCCAATTTTCGTATTATTTTTGTTTGAGACAGAGTCTTGCTCTGTCACCCAGGCTGGAGTGCAGTGGCACGATCTCAGCTTACTGCAACCTCGGCCTCCTGGGTTCCAGTGATTCTTCTGCCTCAGCCCCCTGAGTAGCTGGGACTACAGGAACGTGCCACCATGCCTGGCTAATTTTTGTATTTTTAGTAGAAACGAGGTTTTACCATTTTGACCAGGCTGGTCTCGAACTCCTGACCTTGTGATCCACCCACCTCGGTCTCCCAAAGTGCTGGGATTAAAGGCGTGAGCCACCGTACCCGGCCAATTTTTGTATTTTTTAGTAGAGACTGGGTTTCACCATGTTAGTCAGGCTGGTCTTGAACTCCTGACCTTGGGATCTGCCTGCCTCTGCCTCCCAAAGTCCTGGGATTACAGGCGTGAGCCACTGTGGCCGGCCTAATTTTTATATTTTTAGTAGAGATGGGGTTTCACCATGTTGGCCAGGCTGCTCTCGAACTCCTGACCTCAGGTGATCTACCCACCTTGGCATCTCAAAGTGCTGGGATTGCAGGCATGAGCCACTGCACCCGGCTGACTTCTAGGTTTCATTTCATATTTTCTTCTCCCACTGTTTTCTTTGCCTGTGTTTTCCTCTAATACATTCACTCCATGTTTTATACATTTAAAACTTTGATCCAAATCCAAGGTATCAAAACCAGCATCACCAGAATTGGCACAAACTGGCATTATGCACTTCTAATGGATCACTGATACATCAGCTACATAATTTCTTGTGAAAGTGTTTAAGGAACAATTGGCCAAATCCAGATTGTGGAACATCCTAAAGACAAGGGTCCTGGACTCTAAAAAATGTTAATACCCTGATAGAAAAGCTGCTAAACCATTCTAGATTAAGTAGGTTGAAGAGCATGGGAACCAAATGCAACTGAGATCCTTGATCCAGTCCTGGATTAAACACAAGTAAAGGCCAAATTGATGGGGAGGGGGAATTGGGGAAATTTGGATACGGGGTGAATATCAAAGATACTACTAGGTCAATATTAAATTCCTTGGGAAGGCTGGGCGTGGTGGCTCACACCTGTAATCCCAGCACTTTTGGAGGCAGAGGCAGGAGGATTGCTTGAGGCCAGGAGTTCAAGACCAGCCTGGGCAATGTAGCAAGACCCATCTCTTAAAAAAGAAAACAAGGCCAGGTATAGTGGCTCACGCCTGTAATCCCAGCACTTTGGGAGGCCAGGGAGGGCGGATCACGAGGTCAGGAGTTCGAGACTAGCCTGGCCAACATGGTGAAATCCTGTCTCTACTAAAAATACAAAAAATTAGCTGGGCATGCTGGCGCACACCTGTAGTCCCAGCTACTCGAGAGACTGAGGCAGTGGAATTGCTTGAACCCGGGAGGCGGAGGTTGCAGTGAGCCGAGACCACGCCACTGCACTCTAGCCTGGCGACAGAGTGAGACTCCATCTCAAAAAAGAAAAAGAAAACAGAACAAAACTAGGCTGGGTGTCTCAAAAAAAAAAAAAAAAGAAAAGAAAACAAAACAAAACTAGGCGGGGCGTGGTGGCTCACACCTGTAATCCCAGCACTTTAGGAGACTGAGGCAGGCACATCACCTGAGGTCAGGAGTTCAAAACCAGCCTGCCCAACATGGCAAAACCCCATCTCTACTGAAATACAAAAGTTAGCTGGGCATGGTGGTGGGTGCCTGTAATCCCATCTACTTGGGAGGCTGAGGCGGGAGAATTGCTGGAACCCAGTAGGCGGAGGTTGCAGTGAGCTGCAATTTTGCCACTACACTCCAGCCTGGGTGACAGAGGAAGACTCTGTTTCAAAAACAAAACAGACCCTGCGCTGTGGTTCACGCCTGTAATCCCAGCACTTTGGGAGGCCAAGGCGGGCGTATCACAAGGTCAGGAGATCGAGACCATCCTGGCTAACCCGATGAAACCCCGTCTCTACTGAAAATACAAAAAATTAGCCAGGCATGGTGGCGGGCGCCTGTAGTCCCAGCTACTCTGGATGCTGAGGCAGGAGNGCCAGGCATGGTGGCGGGCGCCTGTAGTCCCAGCTACTCTGGATGCTGAGGCAGGAGAATGGCATGAACCTTGGAGGCGGAGCTTGCAGTGAGCCGAGGTTGCACCACTGCACTCCAGCCTGGGGGACAGAGCGAGACTCTGTCTCAAAAAAATAAAATAAAATAGCCGGGCATGGTGGTGCACACCTATGATCCTAGCTAGTCAGGAGGCTGAGGCAGGAAAATCTCTTGAACCTGGGAGGGAGAGATTGCAGTGAGCTGAGATTGGGCCGCTGCACTCCAGCTTGGGTGACAGAGTGAGACTCTGTTTCAAACAAACAGAAAACAAAACTAGCCTGGGCAACATGGTGAAACCCCATTTCTACAAAAAGTATAAAAATTAGCTGGGCATGGTAGTGCACGCCTGTAGGCCTAGCTACTTGGGAGGCTGAGGTGGGAGGATCACTTAAGCCTGAGAGATGGAGGTTGCAGTGAGCTGAGATTGTGCCACTACACTCCAGCCTGGATGACAGGGTGAGACCCTGTCTCAAAAGAAAAGAAAAAAGAAATAGCCAGGTGTGGTTGTGTACACCTGTAATCCCAGCTACTCAGGAGGCTGAGAGGGGAGGATCACTTGAGCCCTGGATGTTGAGGCTGCAGTGAGCTGCGATCGTGCCACTGCACTCCACCCTGTGCGACAGAGCGAGACACTGTTTCAAAAGACAAAACCAAACAAACAAAAATTCCTTGGGGTGATAATGGTATTGTGGTTATGTAGGAGAATAGCCTCAGGAGATCTGTGCTGAGGCATTAGCCAGGTACCATGATCTCTGCAGTTGACTTTGAGATGGTTCAGGAAAAGCAGCAGTGTTTGTACGTTGACACATACCCACAGCACAGAGGCATAAGACATATATAGCAAAATGTGAACAGTGGGACTCCTGGGGCAAGGTACGTGGATGTTCTTGTGCTATTCTTTTAGCTCTTCTGTGGCTTTGGAATTTTTCAAAAGAAAAAGGTGAGGAGGGGAAAAAAAAAAAAACCAACTTTGTTCCATCTGGAATTGATTTTGATTGCAGGTCCTTTGGTTGCCCTGGCCCTCCTGGGTTATTGTCCTGGATTTCTGGTTTCTTTGTCCTTTTACAGCATGTACAATAGTCAGTTTCCCTCTCTCTTAGGAAGTTTTTTTTTGGGTGAGTTATTCTTTTTTTGGATTTTGAAGTTTTTGTGATTAGTATCTTTCTGGCAGACTTCAATGACTTTTCTAGAAGCAGGTAAGACCTAGCATGCTTTGTCCTGTGCGTTGATGCCTTTTTTGGTTTTGTTTTTGTTTTTTAACATTGCATTATGTGCTTTAAGGAAATCGGCAAGGAAGTTTTGTTCTCTAGGACTTAAACAATGGCTTAATCCTCAGAAATCATCTTAATCATCAAGCTAATGTGTCATGTAATTAACCCTCTTCCAGTGACCCTTGAGATAAGCTTTTTCCTCTCAACGGAGAGGTTTTGCTGGAAGGCAGGTCCTGCTTACATTCTTTGGATATGGGCTTGTGAAGACTGCTGGGTTTCATTTTGTAAAATGTGACAGTCTTGGGTGAGTCGTTGGCCTGGAAAAACTGGAGTCTTTTTGCCAGGGGAGCTCTTAACAGACCAGTTTTGCCAGAAGCTTCTGCTTCCTTTCTGTGGTTTGGTGACTAACAGTTTCGCGGCTTTGGGAAAGGGGATGTCATTCATTACAAATGGGTAATGGTGGTTCATCTCCTGAGCTAGTTTGCCAGGGTGTGCCCGGATCTGGGTGTTCATGCCTGCACCCATTGTGACTGGGGACAGTTTCTTGGAGACTTTACACTGGCTGTCCTTGTGGCCACTCTCCTGAGCTTGTCTGTGGTGGCTTTAACCTTGAACGAAACCCTCCAGGGTTTGTGGGTGGATTCCTATTGTATCAGGTGCTGTATTTTCCCCTCTCCTGGGGCAAGTGCTCTTTTCTGATCTTCCTTCCCTTCAGCTCCAGCTGCCACTGTCCTTGCCTTCAGACTGGACAAGGCCTTGTGACCCATCGGGAGTTTTTGTCCTGACACCATTTCCCCCAGTAAGTTAATGGGATAAGCACACGGGAGATTCTGAAGGGGTCTTTGTTTAAAGCATTGTTGATTTTGATTATTAGCTTGTTAAACATTTGGAGAGGAAGGAAACTGAGTCCTCAACAGCCTCTTAGGGGGAGGTTTCCTCCTTCCTTGGATTATGTTTTGTTCCGAGGTAGCTGGAGGGGGAAGGATCGGGAAGGTCACCTCCTGCTTAGTAGAGCAGAAGCAATCACCCAAACAAGCAGGCAGTGTGGCTCATGTGATGCGTGGAGCCAGGAACCATGGCCTCTGTAGCACAGATGGGTGTATTTGCGAAGTAAACAGATACACCTATATCTTTATGCAAATTAACACATACCTTTATACTGACAGCCTGTTGGAAAGAGGCAGTGGCCTTAAAACTTCTTTTCTTTTTTCTTTTCTTTTTGGAGACAGGGTCTTGTTCTGTTGCCAGGCGGGGGTGCAGTGGTGTGATCGTAGCTCACTGTAACCTCAGACTCCTGGGCTCATGGGATTCTCCCACCTCAGCCTCCCAAGTAACTGGGCCTACAGGTGCACACCACTGCACCCAGCTAATCTTTTTTTTTTTTTTTTTTTTTTGAGACGGAGTCTCGCTCTGTCACCCAGGCTGGAGTGCAGTGGCGCCATCTCAGCTCACTGCAAGCTCCGCCTCCTGGGTTCACGCCATTCTCCTGCCTCAGCCTCCCGAGTAGCTGGGACTACAGGCGCCCGCCACCTCGCCTGGCTAGTTTTTTGTATTTTTCAGTAGAGACGGGGTTTCACTGTGTTAGCCAGGATGGTCTTGATCTCCTGACCTCGTGATCCGCCCGTCTCGGCCTCCCAAAGTGCTGGGATTACAGGCTTGAGCCACCGCGCCCGGCCAAATCTTTTTTTTTTTTGAGACGGAGTCTCACTCTGTCCCTCAGGCTGGAGTGCAGTGGCGCAATCTCAGCTCACTGCAAGCTCCGCCTCCCGGGTTCACACCATTCTCCTGCCTCAGCCTCCCAAGTGTCTGGGACCACAGGCGCCCACCACCATGCCTGGCTAATTTTTTGTATTTTTTGGTAGAGATGGTTTCACTGTGTTAGCCAGGATGGTCTGGATCTCCTGACCTCATGATCTGCCCGCCTCAGCCTCCCAAAGTGCTGGGATTACAGGTGTGAGCCACCACGCCTGGCCTGCACCCAGCTAATCTTTTAAATATTTTTTGTAGAGGACAGGCACGGTGGCTCACGTCTACAATCCCAGCACTTTAGGAGGCTGAGGCGGGCAGATCGCATGAGGTCAGCAGTTTGAGATCAGCCTGGCCAACATGGCAAAACCCTGTCTCTACTAAAAATACAAAATAAAATTAGCTGGGCATGGTGGCATGCGCCTGTAGTCCCAACGACTCGGGAGGCTGAGGCAGAAGAATCGCTTGAGCCTGGAAGGCAAAGGTTGCAGTGAGCCGAGATTGTGCCACTGCACTCCAGCCTGGGTGACAGAGGGAAAGAGCGAGACCCCATCTCCCAAAAAAAAAAAAAATTAAAGAGATGGGGTCTTGCTATATTGCCAAAGCTGGTTTTGAAGTCCAGGACTCAAGCAATTCTCCTACCTCAGTCTCCCAAAGTGCTGGGGTTACAGGCGTTTGCCACTGTGCCCAGCAAAACTTACTTTCCTAAGAGTTTGATTGGGAGGAGTTTCCCCCAGGAGGCTGCACCTGGGGTCTCTCAGCCAGGTCCCGAGGATGGCCATCCCCAGAGCCGGGTGATGAGGAGGGGGCTGCTTCTAGGGGCACAGTCCTACAAGCCACCCGATTGATTTAATTACCTAATCCTCACCACAGGAAGCTGGAGGGTTTCCCAGCCCTGGGATTCTGAGGGGATGCAGTGAACTCAGTTCAGGAAGCTTATTTATTTGAACCAATTATAGAGGCTTTAATGAGGGAAAGCTATGGAGGGAATGGGGTAAGGGGAGAAGAGCTGGAGAGAGAGGTGACTGTTGAGAAGGTCTGGGTGACCCTCGGGCACTGGGAGGGCCGGGCCATGCCCAGACCTGTCTCTGAGGATGAGGCTTGTCCTTGTGGGAATGGGGTGGCGTGAACATGTCAGTGTGGTTCAGAGTGAAGGCACCTTATGTACCTTGTGGTGAAAAGTGAGTGCCTGCCCCCTGCCAAAAATAGCACCGTGTCAAATGTCCCAATGTAATTAAAATTTTAAGCTGTGACCATGCAAAGAGCTGGCATAGCTTTTTTTTTTTTTTTTTTTTTTTTTTAGATGGAGTCTCGCTCTGTTGCCCAGGCTGGAGTGCAGTGGCACAATCTCGGCTCACTGCAAGCTCTGCCTCCTGGGTTCACGCCATTCTCCTGCCTCAGCCTCCCGAGTAGCTGGGACTACAGGCGCCTGCCAGTACACCCAGCTAATTTTTTTTTTGTATTTTTAGTAGAGACGGAGTTTCACCGTGTTAGCCAGGATGGTCTCAATCTCCTGACCTTGTGATCCGCCCGCCTTGGCCTCCCAGAGTGTTGGGATTACAGATGTGAGCCGCCGCGCCTGGCTGAGCTGGCGTAGCTTTTTTTCTTTTTTTTTTTTTTTTTTTTTGAGACTGAGTCTGGCTCTGTCGCCCAGGCTGGAGTGCGGTGGCCGGATCTCAGCTCACTGCAAGCTCCGCCTCCCGGGTTCACGCCATTCTCCTGCCTCAGCCTCCCGAGTAGCTGGGACCACAGGCGCCTGCCACTTCGCCCGGCTAGTTTTTTGTATTTTTTAGTAGAGACGGGGTTTCACCGTGTTAGCCAGGATGGTCTCGATCTCCTGACCTCGTGATCCGCCCGTCTCGGCCTCCCAAAGTGCTGGGATTACAGGCTTGAGCCACCGCGCCCGGCCTGGCGTAGCTTTTGACGGTGGGGTTGAGGGAGCTTCCATAGGTCGAAATTTCCAATCTGATTGTGCTCTCTGGAGGTGACCCACGCTCTCCAGAACCTCTGGGCCAGGCTCCATCCCTGGAATGACTAGGTCTGGAAGTGGTCCCTTTCCCTCTCCTCTAAGTCTCTAAGAAGACTGACAGAAATGCAAATTAATTTGCCCTTTAGGGACTTCGTCAGCTTGCTGGGGACCTCTCTGGTGTCCCAGGAGAGAAAAAGAGTTCCTCTACCTCCAGTTTACACAGAGGATCTTTTGATGCCTTTGCTCAGGAAGCTTCCTGCCGGGTGCACAGCCCTTGGGGAAGGTCAGTCAGGCCTGGGAGACCTCATACCCAGGAGTGAGGGGGCGCTTGTACCCACTCAAGAGCTAGGATTCTAGCCCTTCCATCGGCTTATAAATAGACAAAGGCTCTGGATTCTGCATTAGTAACCCCTCTGGAACCTGCCAGAGGCTGAAGGTCATGAGTCAGACTGAATTAAAGGAAGATCCGTGGCTGGATTTTGTAGGCGTGCTGGTTCCTGACTTCAGGTCTCAGGCTCTGACTTGGCCAGGTTCCAGGGCTCCAGCTGTTCTCTGGGAAGAAAAAAAGAATCTCTTTTAAAATTAAGCTGAAAGATGCCTTTCTTTCCTTCTGTCCTTGTTGCCCCACTGTGCAGAGAGAAAACCTCCACCAGCATGTCACCTTGGTTAGAACTGTAGAGCCTGAGGACATAGCCCAGGATCCTGAGTGTTCTGGGGCAGCCAAGAAAACTTCCTCAGGCTCCACTTGCTTTCCTGTTTGCATTGTTTTCAGCTGAATTACAAGAGGCTGTCAGAGCGAGCCTGCCAGGTACTCTTGCCTCTCTGTAAAAAGGTGGGTTTCACTCAGTTCAGGACTAGAGAGACAGCGAGATCTGGGCCAGAATCACAAGGATAAATGTTTTAAACCAGAAGATGTAAACAGATGCCTTATGCCAATCCAGTTATAGGAACATGCAGGTTCCTCCAACTCCTTGATGTGTTAGGATTATCTGAAGTGAGGACATTCAAAGGCTGGGGGCACTTCCTTCATGGTTCCCATTCACTTCAGCACTTGAAGAGCCCCAGTTGTGGCTAGCAGTGGTGTCTCACCTGTCCAGATTCTTCAGCACAGAGCCTTACAAGTTTTTCCAGGGTCCACAAAATATTGGCGATGTGGGAAAAAAATATATCACTCCCTCTACTCTTGTGAGTTATGTGAGGATTACATTTAATAAGAGATGTGGGTTAGTTTTAGTATTTTTCTGAGAATAAGGTTCCCTGGGGCTTATAAAGGCCTTAAAACCACCGCCGGTCTTCCTCAGAGAGCTTCCAGTCTGGTGGTGAAAATGTCTCAGATATCCAGGTGCAGCGTTGGGGCGGTGATGCGGGAGGAGGAAATGCAGGTGGGTGTGCAGACACAGGCCTCGAGGCAGAGCACAGTCCGTGAGGCTTGGTCTCAGCAATCAGGGAGGGAAGGAATTCTGAGTGGAAAGCATAGCAGATGGAGAGGCCCAGAGATGTGGAGGGAACCTGGTGCAATCAGCAGCTCCGAGACGGCCGCCTAGCAGGGCTTCTTACCCTCAGCTCTCCGGACGTGGGACTGGATAATTATTGGTGGTGGGAACTGATCCTGGCCTCTACCCAGCAGGATCCTACTAGTCGTGACAATCAAAACTGTCTCCAGATATTGCCACATTTCTGCGGTGGGGCAGAATCGCCCCCATTGAGAGTCACGGCTGTAGAGGGAATATGAGGGTAAGCTTGGATCTGACCGCCTGCCTCTGTGCGTGGGAGGGACAGAAGGAGCCCTTTCTTTTTGCTTCCTGTCCAGCGTGCAGGTCCTGGGGAAGCCGTCTCCAGGCAGGTCTGTGCCTGTGCTGGAGCACTTTGGTGTGTGTGGCATGCCTGCTGGTGGTCTGCAGAGCTTACTCTGAACAGGAGCCCTTCACAGAAAGGAGGATGCCCCAGTGCTTCCAGGTGCCTCCCTCCCAGCCTGGTTGCCGTGTCAGTACCTTTCCTGTGGTAGGTAGGCGGCTTAGCTGGATGCAGCATTGCATTCTGACCATTGCAAGGCTGTATTGTATCAGGTCAGGTGGATTTGATTTAAATGCTCCCAGAACCTTCCCAAAGGGCCTTCGTCAGAGGGCTCTGGATCTGGAACAGCATGCGTGGCACTGTGTGAAGGGGACAGGCGGGCTGCTCTGAGCTCGGAGTGTGCAGGGGGGAAACTGTTGAGAATTCCAGAATCACTTCCACGGCAGCAGACCTGTAGCCAGAGAGGAAAGGGCCCTCCTGCATTTGGGCTTCATGGCTGCCCCCACTGGAGGAGGGCTGGCTGTGGCTAACATGGGGAGGTCTGGGATGTGATGCAGACGCAGGGCCTCTCCCCCTTGCCTTACATTACCATTTCTTTCTTATTTATTTATTTATTGTTTTGAGACGGAGTCTTGTTCTATCACCCAGGCTGGCTGGAGTGCAGTGGTGTGATTTTGGCTCACTGCAATCTCTGCCTCCTGGGCTCAAGTGATTCTCCTGCCTCAGCCTCACACCCAGCTAATTTTTATTTTTTTTTAATAGAGCCTCCCACCCAGCTAATTTTTTGTGTTTTTCAGGCTGCATGCCTCGGCCTCCCAAAGTGCTGGGATTACAGGTGTGAGCCACTGTGCCTGGGCCTCCACTTTTTTTTTTTTTTTTTAATGAGATGGAGTTTTGCTCTTGTTACCCAGGCTGGAGTGCAATAGCGCGATCTCGGCTCACCGCAACCTCCGCCTCCCGGGTTCAAGCGATTCTCCTGCCTCAGCCTCCCGAGTAGCTGGGATCACAAGCATGTGCCACCACGCCTGGCCAATTTTGTGTTTTTAGTAGAGACGGTGTTTCACCATGTTTGTTAGGCTGGTCTTGAACTCCTGACCTCAGGTGATCTGCCCGCCTTGGCCTCCCAAGGTGCTGGGATTACAGGCGTGAGCCACCGTGCCCGGCCAGTTTTTTATTTTTTAAGAGACAGGGTCTTGCTTACCCTTTCATCCAGGTTGGAGTACAGTGGCATGATCTTGGCTCACTGCAGCCTCAACCTCCTGGGCTCAAGCACTTTTCTCACCTCAGTAGCTGGGACTACAGACTCATCACACCATGCACAACTGTTTTTTGTTTTTTTTGTTTTTTTTTGTTTTTAATTTTATAGAGATGATGTCTTACCATGTTGCCCAGGCTGGTCTGAAACTCTTCCTGGGCTCAAGCAATACTCCTACCTCAGCCTCCAAAAGCATTGGGATTACAGGCATGAGCCACTGCGCCCGGGCCATATTTTCTTTCTTTTTTTTTTTTTTTTTTTGAGATGGAGTCTCGCTCAGTCGCCCAGGCTGGAGTGCGGTGGCCCGATCTCGGCTCACTGCAAGCTCCGCCTCCCGGGTTCACGCCATTCTCCCGCCTCAGCCTCCCAAGTAGCTGAGACTACAGGCGCCCGCCACCACGCCCGGCTAGTTTTTTGTATTTTTAGTAGAGACGGGGTTTCACCATGTTAGCCAGGATGGTCTCGATCTCCTGACCTCGAGATCCGCCCGCCTCGGCCTCCCGAAGTGCTGGGATTACAGGCGTGAGCCACCGCGCCCGGCCATATTTTCTTTTTAAAAATTAAAAAGAAATATTTTCTTTATTTCTTTAATATTTTCTTTTTAAAAATTAAGGCCGGGCGCGGTGGCTCAAGCCTGTAATCCCAGCACTTCGGGAGGCCGAGGCGGGCGGATCTCGAGGTCAGGAGATCGAGATCATCCTGGCTAACATGGTGAAACCCCGTCTCTACTAAAAATACAAAAAACTAGCCGGGCGTGGTGGCGGGCGCCTGTAGTCTCAGCTACTTGGGAGGCTGAGGCGGGAGAATGGCGAGAACCCGGGAGGCGGAGCTTGCAGTGAGCCGAGATCACGCCACTGCACTCCAGCCTGGGAGACACAGCGAGACTCCGTCTCAAAAAAAAAAAAAAAAAAAAAATTACTTAGCCGGGTGTGGTGGCTCAAGCCTGTAATCCCAGCACTTTGGGAGGCCGAGGCAGGTGGATCACTTGAGGTCAGGATTTCAAGACCAGCCTAGCCAACATGATGAAACCCTGTCTTTACTAAGAATATAAAAATTAGCTGGGTATGGTGGCAGGTGCCTGTAATCCCAGCTATTGGGAGGCTGAGGCAGGATAATCACTTGAACCTGGGAGTCGGAAGTTACAGTGAGCCGAGATTGCATCACTGCACTCCAACCTGGGTGACAATGTGAGACTCCGTCTCAAAAAAAATTAATTAATTAATATGTATTGGTATATAATCACTGTAAGCTTTATCTTATTTTCTAATTGATCTCTGATTGGCAGTGGGTTGGACTCTAGCTGTTTTTCTTTTTCCTGTAAGGTGGATTTTTCTTTTTCTTTTTCTTTTTTTTTTTTTCTTGAGACGGAGTCGTGCTCTATCGCCTGGTTGGAGTGCAGTGGCGAGATCTCAGCTCACTGCAGCCTCCACCTCCTGGGTTCAAGCAATTCTCCCGCCCAGCCTCTCGAGTAGCTGGGACTACAGGCGTGCACCACCATGCCCAGATAATTTTTGTAATTTTAGTAGAGACAGGGTTTTACTGTGTTGGCGATCTCTTGACCTCCTGATATGCCCGCCTCCGCCTCCCAAAGTGCTGGGATTACAGGCGTGAGCCACCGGGCCCGGCCCGGATTTTTCTTTTAATTTCAGTTAAAATGGATAATGCGTCTGTCAACTCCTGAGCCAGAAGGGGCAGTTAAGAGAGAGGGAAAGCACGGCTTTGGATCCAGGCTTACCACTTATTACTCCATGGCCTCAGGCAGGATACTTCTCTGAGCCTCAGCTGTGTCATCCATAAAATGGGAATAATTCCTACCTTGCAGGCTTGTGAGGGCTGACTGACTCTGCCACTCTGTGCCTGGGCTTAGAAAATGCTGTGGTGACAACAGTAATTATTGTTCTTCCGTGGTATCACCTGGCTTCAGGGAGCAGGAAGGAGCTTTGCATCAGGTTTGAATTGGGGTTGGTGACCTCAAGACACATTCCCCACCCCAGGCTTATCCCCTAAGAATGGGGCTGTGGTCTGCAAATGCCATGCCTCACTAGGAGGCCTGTTTTGCCCTAGCTTTGCTGGTGGAGTGCAGTTCGGGAATACTGAGCGTGGCTCTGGATGGAGGAGGCTGCGACGTGGAATTTATTAATTAAGGCGGTTGCTCCTGAGGCCTGAGAGTCTGGGAGGTTGTTGCAGTTTAATTACTGAGAGTGGAGCATGTGGAAATTCCCTCTGGCACTCCCTTTTTTGATGTCGCTAGAGGACCTGAGGTGCTACCGTGTGTGGGACTCTAGCAGGAGCTTCGTGGCAGATCCCTGCCTCCTGTCCCCCTCGCTGGCTCAGTGTGACTTTTTACCCATGTACTTGTATACTGGAGAGCAACAGGGCAGAGTGGTTGAGGCCTTGGACAGTCTGGGTTCCATCCTGATCCGATACGGACTAGCTGGGCGATGACAGGTGAGTGATGTCACCCCTGTGCACCGTGGCATGCTCATGTGTAAAGCCCTGTAGGGACATGTGTGGCGAAGACTGAATGAAGACAAATGAAGACAAATGGTGCAAGGCACAGAGTAAGCCAGAGTACGTGTCAGCTACTTCTTTAAAGTAGTGCTCTCAACCTGGCGATTTTGTCCCCCATGGGACACGGCAACGTCAGAAGATATATTTGATTGTCATAACTGGAGGTGGCTGCTACTGGCATCTAGTGGGTGGAGGCCAGGAATGCCTCTCAGCTTCTACAATGTGCAGACAGCCCTCTAGCAAAAATGCACCCAGTCTGAAATGTCAGCAGCACCCTGCTGAGAAGTGTCCCCAGTGATTCGGGGCAGCCCTCGGACTGTGGAAGTAAGGTCCCCTCCTGGCTCTCCATCCCTTATCATTCCTTGGAGCCAGCTGGGGACTGACGGGCAGCTGGGAGAGAAGAGACAAAAAGCTGAGGGTATTAAAAGCCTTTGTGGCCCGGCGCGGTGACTTACGCCTGTAATCCCAGCACTTTGGGAGGTCGAGGTGGGCAGATCACGAGGTCAGGAGATGGAGACCATCCTGACTAACACTGTGAAACCGTGTCTCTACTAAAAAATACAAAAAATTAGCTGGGCGTGGTTGTGGGCACCTGTAGTCCCAGCTACTCGGGAGGCTGAGGCAGGAGAATGGCGTGAACCCAGGAGGCGGAGCTTGCAGTGAGCCGAGATTGTGCCACTGCACTCCAGCCTGGGCGACAGAGCGAGACTCCATCTTAAAAAAAAAAAAAGCCTTTGATTTCTTACTGTTTATTTTTACTCCCATCCCCATCCTGCAACAAAAAGCATTTACTTACATGGTCTGTGTCATCTTCTCATCTTATTAGTATGGTTTCTAGGATTTATTGAACCCTTGCACTGGGCCAAGTGGCTTTTTTTTTTTCTCTCCAAGATGGAGTTTCACTCTTGTTGCCCAAGCTGGAGTGCAGTGGCGCCATCTTGGCTCACCACAACCTCTGCCTCCCGGATTCAAGCGATTCTCCTGCCTCAGCCTCCCAAGTAGCTGGGATAACAGGAATGCACCACCATGCCGGGCTAATTTTGTATTTTTAGTTAGAGACAGGGTTTGTCCATGTTGGTCAGGCTGGTCTCGAACTCCCAATCTCAGGTGATCCACCCACCTCGGCCTCCCAAAGTGCTGGGATTACAGGTGTGAGCCATCGCACCTGGCCTCGTTTTTGCTTCTTTTTTTTTTTTTTTTTTTAAGAGACAGGGTCTTGCTCTGTTACCTAGGCTGGAGTTCAGTGGCACGATCACTGCTCACTGTAGCCTCGACCTCCCAGGCTCAAGTGATCCTCCCACCTCAGCCTCCGGAATAACTGACTGCAAGTGCACGCCACCGCATCTAGCTAGCTTTTGTATTTTTTGTAGAGACAGAGTCTCACTATGTGCCCAGGCTTCAAGTGCTTTCTTTGTATGTTATCTCATTTTCAAACCTGCCCTTGAGGTAGGTGCTGTTATCACCCGCTTTCTACAGAAAAGGAAACCAAAGCTCAGAGACGGAAAAACCTCTCAAAGTCTAAAATTCAGCTCGTGATTGTCCCCCAAAATTGTTCCACCTGCTTCTCCCCAGCTCAGTTGATAGGAATGTCGACCTTCAGCCACTTAGCCTGAAAACCCGGGAGCCGCCACCATTGCCCCCACACCCCACAGTGCGCTCCCTGGTGATCCTGTTGTCTGCCTGTGCCACGAGTCCCCAGCTGGCCACCTTGAACCCTCACCCTCTGCTGCTGCCCCCTCACCTGAGACACCAGCAGATCTGCCTGGATTCCTGCCACAGCCTCTGCTCTGGCCCTGGGCCTGTCTCCATTCAGGTCGTCCTCCTGGACCCTGAGTCAGACCAGCCATTCTTCTGCTCCCAGCTCCCAGCTACCCTTGTAACACAGGCCCTGTCCCCTCCTCTGCTTGGGCCTGTTCCCCTGCAGCCCCACCCCAGTGCTGGCCTCCAGCCACCCCTGTGCCCCCATCACAGGGCCTCAGTCCAGCTCTGCTCCCAGACTCCCTCCCTCACTGTCTTCCTCTCTTTGCTCAGGAAGGGCCTGTCGCCCACCCCCACACTCCTGTTCCCATTCACCCTGGGGCTGGCCCCAGCCACTGTCTTTTTCCTGTGTGCTAGGGATTTCCCCGTCATTCGTGTTTTATTGTCTGCCCTCCCCTCTCTCTAGGATGTACATAGGCATTTGGGGCTGGTTTTTCTCTGATACATTCCAGTTCATAGAAAATGCTCCTCGTCCTCCCACGACGGCACCTTCCTCTTCCTCAAGGTTCCTTGGGCAGCTGACTCTGAACCAGTGACCAGGCCCCCTTGGCTCCCACACCTTGTCCTGGACTTGACATGCTAGATAAAAGCTTTGCCTGTGGATCTGGGTGGCTCTGGGCAGCCTGAGTCTTCCTTTCAGATCCTGATTTCTGGTGGGAGGCCTGGGACTGGGCAACCCTCGAGGATTAAGGCCTGGCCGTCTTCCCTCCTCCCTTGAGCTGTGCGGCCTACAGTGGTGCTCTGCCCCAAGGGCTGCTGTGGCCTCTGGAGAAAGCCTGGCTGGCTGCTGGCTGATCTCTCCCTCCCTGCTGTGGGCTGGGGAGTGTGCCTGGAGCCATTCCCAGGAGAGGGCATCCAGTTTACTGAGCTTAGCTGGTCCTCGCCTCTGGCCCAGTCCCATCGCCCCTGCTCACTGCCCAGCAGCTGTTGGGTCCCTTGCACCCCTGCTCTGCCTACAGGCCCAACCACAGGCAATCTGCTGGCCCAGGTGCCTTCCCCCTTCCCACAGGAGCCTTTTCTGTGCCTCTGCCTCACTCCCCCTTTCCTCTGCTCTCTGCCCTCCTCCTCCTTCCCCATGGATTCCCTCCCTCCCGCCCACAGCATCTTCAGACTCCCCTCTCCCCACCTTCTTCCTCCTTGACTTTTCTGGTGGTGACCTCCCCTGAGCTCCCCCTGCACCGTTAAGTCAGCCAACCCACCTGGAGGAGGCAAAGCCGAGGTTAAGACTCACCTGAAGCTGACCACAGCTCTCAGGCAGAGCAAGTGGGGGCCAGGGCACCCAGGCAAGGACAGGCAAGATTCTGCCCTTCCTTTCCCCCTTGCAGGGACTTGACAACGGTGACAGCACTGGGTGAGTACTGAGTTCCAGGAGGACCATGAGGAGGGAGGGAAGGGGTCTCTAGGCAGAGGAAGAAGGGCAGAAGCCGCTCATCCTCCCTGCTGTCCTTGCGGGCCTGCCATGCCACACACCAGGTGCTGGATCACGCTGGCAAGGGGTTATTACAGCTACTGAAGCAGCCCCTGTGCTGTTGAAGCACGTGCCTGGGGGGCAGTCCCATGCTTAGTGAGGGCTGTGATGGGGACAGGAGCCTGTGGGGCCTGAGTGGGCAAGGCCCATGGGGTGGGGCAGGTGGACCTCTCCCCTGCCCTGCTCTGCCTCCTTCTTAGAAAACCCACTGGTTCCTGCCTCTCGGGAGCAGCTCTCACTGTCCTTCCTCCCTCTCTGCTCTGCACCTGGGCTTGTGAGGTCCTGCCTGTGGTGCCCCACCTGCCCTCCCACACACCTCACACAGGGCTTCACATGAATCCTCCCAGACTCCGGTCTTCTTGGGAGACCACTCTACCTAAGTCATCTCCTGACCAGGGCCCGATGCCCCCTGCTTGGCAGGTTGGACTTCCTGCCAGACAGAGGCTTCCCCTGGTCCCTGACCTACCCTCCTGTGCTGTCTCGCTGCTGCCACCCAGGTACCCGTTGTTCCTGACCGCTCTGGCTCTGTGTGCCCACAGAAGGTGCCCCCTGCCCTGCGGCTGCCTCACACGTGTTTTCTTCCTGAGGCCCCCCATTCTCACTCCAGGCCAAGTAGCCCCCAGAAGTGCCCCTGATGTTTCCCGGAACTAGCTTGTCACCGTGTTTCGATTCTGGCCCCCGAACCTGCTGCACATGTTCACCGTAGTGCTGACTTGATCCCGAGGGCACATGGACTTTTGCCATTCCTGTGCTTTTGTACCTCCGGGGCTTCTCAGTCCCAGCTGTCCAACCTGTCCTTTGGGGCCTCACCCTGGGCATGTGCCAGGCCTCTCCCCACAGCCACAGCCACAACCACAGCACTCTTACACTCCTCCTGGCCCTTCTCTACCCAACCAAGCCCCTGCCTGGTTGCTCCCGCTCCCCTCCTGCTCCCCGCTGCTCCACCCCAGCCTCTTCTCCATGGGCTTTTCTTTCTTTTCTTTCTTTCCTTCCTTTCCTTCCTTTCTTTCCTTTCTTTCTTTCCTTTCTTTCCTTCCTTCCTTTCTTTCCTTACTTTCTTTCCTTCCTTTCCTTTCCTTCCTTTCCTTCTTTTCTTTCTTTTCTTTCTTTCTTTTCTGAGACGGAGTCTCGCACTGTCGCCCAGGCTGGGCACTATCTCGGCTCACTGCGAGCCCCACCTCTTGGGTTCATGCCATTCTCCTGCCTCCGCCTCGCGAGTAGCTGGGACTACAGGTGCCCGCCACCATGCCCGGCTAATTTTTTGTATTTTTAGTAGAGACGGGGTTTCACCATGTCAGCTAGGATGGTCTCGATCTCCTGACCTCGTGATCCACCTGCCTCGGCCTCCCAAATGCTGGGATTACAGGCATGAGCCACCACACCTCCCCCACAGTGGTCTTTTCAAGCTGAAGCTTGACTTCCTTCTGCTGAAACACCTCTTCCCCTCCCCCTGAGTGCCCCTATGGTCCAGCTCTAACTTGGCCTAAGCCACATATCTTCCTGCTTCGGGGCCTTCCTACGCGTATGCCACCCCTACCAACTCCTTCTCCTCCTCCGGGCTCCCAGCCGCACATCCCCAAGGCGACTCAAACTTAACCTTCATTTTCTTTGTCTCAGTGTCTGAGATCATTGATCTAGGTGACTTGATTGGTGTCTGTCTCCCCGCTCACTGGAAGCCCCTCATCACATGTGAGCCATGGCTGTTTTGCTCACCTGTGTATTCTCAATGCCTGCCGTAGAATAGATGCTCAGTAATTGTTCGCTGAACATCTGTGTCTTGTGCCTTCTCCTTTCCTCTACCAGCAACTCCTGTTCCTCCTTCAAGGCCCAGCTCCAGTGACTTCTCCCCGGAGCCGTCAGCAGCTAGCCTCTCCCCTGCCGTCTTGCAGAGCTTACTAGACCCCTTTGCTCTGCCACTTACTATGCTGGCTTAAGGCCCTGGGTCTTCTTTCCTCAGGGGCAGATGCTTGGCACAGTACATGATACGTGGTTGGCATTCTAGGAGGGTTTGTGTCTTGACCTAACATACCTTTTTGGCTCATTATCATGTATTATTTGTGTGGTTTTCTCTTTGCCTTGTGTTGTGTGGTTTCCTCAGCCACTCAGTCAACTCCTGGAATGCAGGTTCAGTGTCACCACCCCAATTCTGTACTTTGTGCTCCCCAAGCCTGGTTCAGGGCAGTGTGTACCTAGAAAAGTTTCAGTAAATCCTTCTTGAGTTAGTGTCTACTTAAGGTTGTGGAACCCTTGGCAGTTTGAGAAGCATCTTGACCTTTTTCTCATTCTGGACCAGCTGTATCATTTGCAGAGCTCAGTGCAAGCCCCCTTGTTCAGAAATGATTAAAAATTTCAAGGCCAGGGCCCAGCATGGTGGCTCATGCCTGTAATCCCAGCACTTTGGGAGATTGAGGTGGGCGGATCACCTGAGGTCAGGAGTTTGAGACTAGCCTGGCCAACATGGTGAAATCCCTCTCTACTTAAAATTTAAAAAATAGCCAGGCATGGTGGCAGGCACCTGTAATCCCAGCTACTCGGGAGGCTGAGGCAGGAGAATCGCTTGAACCCGGGAGGCGGAGGTTGCAGTGAGCTGAGATCGTGCTATTGCATTCCAGCCTGGGCAATAAGAGCGAAACTCGGTTCTCAGGGGAAAAAAAAAAAAAATTCAAGGCTGGGTGTGGTGGCTCATGCCTGTAATGGGAGGCCAAGGTGGGAGGATTGCTTGAACCCAGGAGTTCAAGACCACCCTAGGCACCATAATGAGAACCTGTCACTATAAAAAATGTAAAAATTAGCCGGGTATGGTGGTGCGTGCCTGTGGTTCAGCCATGCAGGAGGCTGAGGTGGGTGGATTGCTTGAGCCAGGGAGCTCAAGGCTGCAGTGAGCCATGATTGCGCCGCTGTACTGTGGCTGGGGCAACAGAGCAAGACCCTCTCTCTCAAAAGAAAAAAAAAAGAATTTCAAGACGGTGAGAGCAGAACAGTAAACCAAGCATGGGGCCCTCCTGAATACAGGCCCTGTGTGACTGTCCAGGCCTCAGGCCCATGAAGCCAGCCCTAGTCTCACCTCCACTGAGGGAAGACGTGGTAGAGGTGACAATCTGTCACCTTTCTACAGGTGATGAAATGAAGTGCACAGAAGAGCAGTCACTGGCCTTGCTTTACACAACCAATCAGTGGCAGAGCAGAACTGAAAACTGAATCCAGTTATTGGAGCGTGCTTACTGTCTTACATGGACCCTGGGGCCCAGGGGCCTTGAGCCTCAGTTTCTTCCTCTGTAAACTGGGAACATTGACCTGACTATAAAAATGACAAACATAGGTGATTATTAAAAAGTCAGGAAACAGTAGATGCTGGCGAGGCTGTGGAGAAATAGGAACGCTTTCACACTGTTGGTAGTAGCGTGAATTAGTTCAACCATTGTGGAGGACAGTGTGGCGATTCCTCAAGGATCTAGAACCAGAAATACCACTTGACCCAGCAGTCCCATTACTGAGTATACACCCAAAGGATTATAAATCATTCAGCTATAAAGACATATGCATACTTATGTTTACTGCAGCACTATTTACAATAGCAAAGACTTGGAACCAACCCAAATGCCTATCAGTGATAGACTGGATAAAGAATGTGGCACAGGCCGGGCGCGGTGGCTCAAGCCTGTAATCCCAGCACTTTGGGAGGCCGAGACGGGCGGATCACGAGGTCAGGAGATCGAGACCATCCTGGCTAACACGGTGAAACCCTGTCTCTACTAAAAAATACAAAAAACTAGCCAGGCGAGGTGGCAGGCGCCTGTAGTCCCAGCTACTCGGGAGGCTGAGGCAGGAGAATGGCGTAAACCCGGGAGGCGGAGCTTGCAGTGAGCTGAGATCCGGCCACTGCACTCCAGCCTGGGCCACAGAGCGAGACTCTGTCTCAAAAAAAACAAAAAGAATGTGGCACATATACACCATGGAATACTGTGCAGCCATAAAAAAGAATGAGATCGTGTCCTTTCCAGGGACATGGATGAAGCGGGAAGCCATCATTCTCGGCAAACTAACACAGGAACAGAAAACCAAACATTGTATGTTCTCACTCATAAGTGGAAGTTGAACAATAACAAATGGACACAGGGAGGGGAACAGCACATACTAGGGCCTGTTGGGGGCCTGGGGGCAAGGGGAGGGAGAGCATTGAGACAAATACCTAATGCATGCAAAGCTTAAAACCTAGGTGACAGGTTGATAGGTACCCAAACCGCCATGGCACATGTATACATACCTGTGTAACAAACCTGCACATTCTGCACAGGTATCCTGGAACTTAAAGTAAAAAATAAATAAATAAATAAATAAATATTTTAAAACGGCAAGTATGCTGCTGTTTGGTTAGCAAAAAATAAAATAAAAAATTGAATGACAAATAGAACAGCTGTCCGTGAATCCTTGGACAGTCCCTGTCCTTTGACCCCTTCCCTTGAAGTCAGGAATACAACGTTCCCCTCTGCTTCTTGGAAGGGTCTGAGCCCTGTAGACAGGAGTGATAATTGGCTGTTGTGGTAGTAGAAGAAATTAAAGCCCTTCAGAAGTAGGGGAAGATTCTCTTTTCATCTCTTTTTGAAAGAATGTGGGGACTTGGGTGGAAAGTTCCCCAGGGTTCCTTGATATTTTGGTGCTTTGATATCTAGAGGAATAAAAGAGCAATTAATTGCTATAAATGGCCTGTTCCTGTAGGGTTAGTCTGATGGTGGAGGGGGTGGCAGTGGTGGGTGACAGCTCTTCTATCCCAGGGCCATTGCTGGTTAAAGGGACACAGAGAACAGAGAGTCAGAGGTTTACAGCGATGTCTGACTTTAGGGGAGGCTTTTGAAATCCCGCTTTCTATGGAAACCACATCTTCCTTAGGTCATCGAGCAACTTTCTTTTCAGCATTCATTGAAGACAGTGGTTTCCAAGCTGTCATTGGCCCCGCACCTCTCTCAGAACCAGTTTCTCGACGTGTTCTCTGGCAACCTTTCCCCCACTACAAGGCTGACAGCTGAGAGCCCTGTGGTTGTAGAAGAGTGGTTAGTAAAAGTGGGTGTAAAAGCACCCACTTTTTAATTTTTTTGAGATGGAGTCTCACACTGTTGCCCAGGCTGGAGTGCAGTGGCGTGATGTCAGCTCACTGCAACCTCTGCCTCCCGGGTTCAACCGATTGTCCTGCCTCAGCCTCCTGAGTAGCTGGGATTACAGGCGCCCGCCACCACACCTGGCTAATTTTTTGTATTTTTAGTAGAGACAGGGTTTCACTGTGTTGGCCAGGCTGGTCTCGAACGCCTGACCTTGTGATCCACCTGTCTCGGCCTCCCAAAGTGCTGGGATTACAGGCGTGAGCCACCACGCCCGGCAAAAGTACCCATTTTTTACAGAACATGTGGTTGTCTACCACATTAATATATAACCACATACCTGTGCCCTCACCATTCATTGGGATGATTGATATGTGCCTCGGAGGTGCAAGGCACTGGGTCGTGCACCCCAGCAGAGCAGGTGGCACAGCTGGAGTGGGTGGGTAAGGCTCCCATTGCCCCTCGCAGCCTCCTGCTTCTCCTGTGTCTCCGCCCCCTCAGCAGTCCATGCTCCTGCTCCATTAACCTGTGCAGGTGACCTGAACGATGAGCTCGTGTGTGGGAGGCAGAAGAAAAGAAGGCAGTGTTCTCAGATTCCTGCCAGAGGTGTACTGGGGGCATGTAGACATGCGGCTAGGCTGTAGGTCTGCGAACAAGCTGCAACTGTGCTTTTCATGTGTTTTTAGCATGTGTCTGTGTTAGTTGATGTTTATGTACACAACTGTAGGTGTTCACCAAGCACACAGACACATATATATGCACTGAACACAGAGGCTGCGGGGTGCTGAGCTACCTGTGCCTTGCTTGTCATGTTAGATTTGGTAGGTGGGGCATTCTCTCGTGCAGGTGCGGGACTTGGGCATCAGCTGTCCTGGAGTGATGCATTCTGGTCCACAGTGTCTCTGAACACAGCGTCTCAATCAGACTTGGTGACTAAGCCAAGGGGAGCAGGGTGTGTGGTGTTGAGCGGACTGACCTGCTTCGGCCGGAAATGCCAGGCCAGCCGAGCTGCCGTCAGCACCTTATTTATCCCAGAGGCGTGGGTACGGGTTTCCTGGGCTTGCCAGACACACAGGTATTTCAGGACTGCGGCAGAGCCCGACTCCACGAGCTTCCCGCCAGCAGTTGTGCATCCTCAGCGTGGGGCGTGTGCTCCAGACCAAGCCCTGGCAGCTGCCTGGGCCCTCCTGACTCCTCCCATGACCCACGTTCTGTGTTTCCGCAGGGCGGCACCTTCCTACTTCTGCCCGGCCACAGCCCTCCCCTCACAGTTGAGCACCTGTTTGCCTGAAGTCAATTTCCAGAAGCAGGTAAGGCCCCCAGGGGAAGGACTCTGTAATGTGGCCATATGGTAGTGTGGGGTGGGGGGTGAGGAGTTGTCTTGGACGCCAGGCTCCAGGGCTGATCATGAAGTTAGCTCATCTGTTACCTTTCACCATGAGCCCTAATGGTGCTCATTTCTCCAGATGTGTTGGTTCTTCTGGAGAATGTTAGGGTGCTGCTGATTTCTTTTAGGCTAAGACATGTGCAGATTCTGGATAATATTTCATATAAGCTCTAGGAACCACCAATTCTGTGGCGTTGTGTTTTTTGCAATGTAAACATCATGAAAATGTAAATTGTATGTTTTTAAATGTATTAGAATCTATCGCAGTGTGTTTTAAAATGGGCAAAACAAAAGATGAGTGCAGGGGCTGGAGGCAGCTCGTGTGTCTAAGGGAGCAGCTTTGCTGCCTGGCCTCGCCTGAGCTGACTTGACATCTTCCTAGCAGGTGCAAGACCACCCTGGGTATAAGTGGATATTCTAACATAGATAAATGTGGATGTTCAACAGCATTAGCTTCCAGTTTAAAAATAAAAAGGAGTGCAGGTGGCTGTGTTTGTATTCAGGGCCACTCGTGCCTGTCAAAGTGAGGCCAGGTTTCAAAGCTCTTTATTAGAATGAGCTGCATTTTCCAGACAGAGACCCATACAGGGAGCCACAGCCGTCCAGCCTCCAACTGCCACATGTGACTTTCAGCAGTCTTGTTCTCCAGGTTCCTCTTGTACTACGTCCTAATTCTTCTAAAGTGAGATCAACTGCTTAAAAGCTGGAGATTACATGGTGGTCGAGATTAGGTCCCTGCAAAGGCTGGGAAGGAGTGTGGTATCTGAGCGTGCCTCTTACAGATGCCCTTGGGTGTCTCCCTGAGAATGTGGTGTGGCCTGTGAAGCCAAGGCCAGTTCTCCTGTTGTGTGTACCTTTCACAGTGGTCGGGAGCCACTTCCTCACCATCCTTTCCTGACCAGCCAAGCTTCCTTCAACAGAGAGCAGCTCCAAACCGTGTGTGTGTGTGTTTGTGTGTGTGTGTGTGTGTGTGTGTGTAGCAGGAGTGTGTCTCTATCTAAATTGAAGATATGTACCTTAATGTCTCTTCATTGTGTTTGCCCCAATCAGATGTCATTTTCTGGGATGGCACCCACTTTTTGCAGAATGTGTGGTTGTCTACTACATAATATAACCACAGACCTGTCCCCTCACCATTAATTTGGATAGTTAATACTTGCCTGTTGTTTCTTTTCTGTTTTATTGTTTTTGTTTTTGTTTTTTGAGACGGAGTCTCACTCTGTTGCTCAGGCTGGAGTGCAATGGCGTGATCTTGGCTCCAGGCAACTTCCGCCTCCCAGGTTCAAGCGATTCTCCTGCCTCAGCCTCCGAGTAGCTGGGATTACAGGCGCCTGCCACCATGCCCAGCTAATTTTTTGTAGAGACTGGATTTCACCATGTTGGCCAGGCTAGTCTCAAACTCTTAACCTCAGGTGATCTGCCCGCCTCGGCCTCCCAAAGTGCTAGGATTATAGGCGTGAGCCACTGTGCCTGGCCTGTTTCTTTTCATTTTCCTTTTTTTGGCTCACCTCTGACTTGGGCGGCTAACAGAAATTTTCTTAGGATTTGGAGTGGAAGCTGCCCCATTTTAGACGCTGGAATGTTTATGGGAATAGCCAAGAAACCATAATTGAGAACCATCATTACTTTGGTTCTCACGTTCAAGGACTGGATGAATAATTAGTGTGTCTAATTTAGTTGCAGTTTTAGTTTATGTAATTTAAACATAGTCTAATGGAGACCAGTTTTTGATCCCTGCAGGGGAAAATAAGATTTCTCAAGTGAAATGAACCTGATGCTTGTCAGAATTGTGATAAAAATTTAATAGCACGTTTGCTTGTATAGGTGACAGAGACATACTTTAATATATTCATAGCATACCATGACTGAAATGTCTATATTGTTTGGGTTGATTATGATTTATTCTCTCCAATTACGAGTTTGCTCCACACTGACACCCTTACTGCAGATGAGGAGAGAATTATGTAAGCCAGTCACGGTGTTTCTGTTTGGGTTGGAATGGGAAGGTTGGGAACATGTGCTCCTGGCTGCGTTTCTGCTTCAGATCCAGCCCTGAGTGTGCCCTCTTGTTAGGCAGCAGGGCGGAATCAGCTCAAACTAGAGCTGGAAGAATTCTCCATGACCACACTTTTTAGAAAAGACAAGTCAAGGGTCTTCTCTGAAGCAAGAAGAACTGTCTCTTCCAGGGAAGTGAATTGAAGCAGGAGTAACCTGGCTCCAAAATGCAGGCACCAGTGACACCACAGGCCCATAGCTGGGCAGCCCAAGCCCTAGGAATCCCAGCGTGAGGCGCTGCACCAGCCGGGAAGACGGGGCGGCACCTATCAGTGCGAGCTGTTCATAGATAGCTTGTTGGAGAGGGCAACATTCTGTAAAGCTGGCCCCATGGAGGTGGTCTGTGATGGAAGCAGTCTGATACGGAACTGACGCTCCTCTGGGAAGCACCTACTGTGTACCCGGACCACTGGCTCCTGTGTGGATGCGGCAGCAAAAACCAGACACCAATCCTTACCTGGGCAGGGCTGGATCTCTGAATGAACAAATAGCTCTCTGGGACCCGGGGCTGGAGTGTGGTTTGTGATAGTAGGATTGGAATAGGGAGAGCCAGAGCAGGAGTGATCTGCTTCCCACATTGGCTAAAGACTGGTGGGCTTAAACCGCGTGGTCTGGAGCCCTGGGAGAACCTGCTGGGAGTGGGGAGGAAGCAATGCTGGTGCTTTTGTGTGTGGCGACACCTAGTGGCCAGCTCCTTGTATTTCACCCTGTCTCTCACCAGGAGAGAGCAAATGAAAACTAGCCCTTAGGCACAGGACAGAATTGGAAGGTTTTACTCCTGGAAGTCCTAACTCCCAGCTCAAAGGCTTTCTGGAGCATTTAAGATGTTCTTTGGAGAACACCATAGCCCAAGGCACACTACTTTGGAAGTGTGAGTCCTTTGTAAAAGCTAAATTTGGTTATGGGAGACTGGGTTAGGTACTTTGGTCTGTTAACACAATGACATTTGGGCCTAGATGGGTGTGGATATTGCAGAGTGGGAGAAGCTCAGACACCACAGGCTCTCTCACTATATTCCATTTAGCTAAGCGGACAGTATTTATTAAGTGCCTGCCAAGTGCTAGGCTCCCAGAAGACAGGAGTGAGCACAGCAGAGGGGGCCCTGGCCTTGCAGTAGGCAGGGGAGAGAGACAATAAGCAAGTTCTCCAACAGGGCACTTTCAGAAAATCAGGACAGGTGGGCATGGTGGCTCATGCCTGTTAATTCCAATATTTTCGGAGGCCGAGGCAGGAGGATTGCTTGAGGCCGGGAGTTTGAGACCAACCTGGCTGGGCAACATAGCAAGACCTCTACAAAAAAATTTAAAAGTGGCAGGGTGTTGTGGCGTGCTCCTGTGATCCCAGCTACTTAGGAGACTGAGGCAGGAGGATCACTTGAGCCTAGGAGTTCAGGGCTGCAGTGAGTTCTGATCGTACCACTGTACTCCTGGGCACCAGAGCAACTGTCAGGGAAGCTTCCCTAGGAAGGTGCCTTTACACCAAGACACAGGATGGAAAGAAGCCAGTTCCTGGCTAAGGGGACACCCAGTACAAAGGCTGCCAGAGGGAAGGAGCTTCTCAGCATGTTCTAGAATGGCCGAGCGCCAGGAAGGCAGAGCAAGGGGAAGAGGAAGAAGACGCAGGCTGGGGAGGGAGGCAGGGCTGACAGCGGAGCCCTCGCAGGGTCCTGGCAAGGATTGTGAAATGCATTCTAAGGTAGGTTTAAGTAGGGAGTGATGTCATCTGTTTTGGGGAGGATGAGCCCAGGAGTTTGAGACCAGCCTGGGCAACATAGCAAGACTTTTTCTACAGAAAAAAATTTTAAAAATGAGCCAAGCGTGGTGATGTGCACCTGTGATCCTAGCTACTCAGGAGGCTGAGTTGGGAGGATTGCTAAAGCCCAGCAGGTCGATGCTGCAGTGAGCTATGATCACGCCACTGCACTCCAGTCTGGGCGACAGAGGGAGACCCTGTGTCAAAAAAAAAAAAAAAAAAAAAAAAAATCATAGATCATTCTGGCTGTTGTGTAGAGAAAAGGACAAGAAATGAAGTGGGGGGATCATGAGGAGGTCACATAGTAACCCAGATCCACACCCAGGTTTGGGGTACAAGGTTCACCCCATGAGGCTGTGTAGAGCCCAGCTCCAGACCCGCAGTGCTCCACATCTAGTGAAGTGAAAGGAAGTGAGAATGGGTCAGTGTGAGGAGTAATGCCCCAGAACAGAGCTTCCCTGCTCAGCTGCACAGGAAGTTACGGCCTTCCCCACGCTGGGGTGCACCCTGGCCCTGGGGAGTGGCTGGGGGTCCCTCTCATCAGAGACCACTCCTGGGGCAGTTTACTCCTCTTTCCTAGCTCCCAGTTACCACGTAGGCTGTTTTCTGAGCCCAGGAGGAGGTGGAAGAGGAGCAAACATCAGAGTAAGAGAGTCTGTGCTATAGGGATTTAGCAGAAGTTGCTGGAAAGAGACCTGTGCCACATCAAGCATGCAGCTGCTATTAGCTTATTGTGTGCACTTTTAGGGCGAGGGCCCCATTAGCTTATGGGGAATGAGCAGTTGACAAGTACCTACAGGGAGGCTGCTGCCCAGGCTCTGGCACATTGCTGAGGCTGCCCTCTGCACAGAGAGCCACCCTGCCTGGGAAAGCCCGTTGGTCCAGGGCTTGCTGGTCCTGGAGGGACGGATGGTGCAAGGAGTGTTCTTGGCTCTCCAGCTTGGTTCTGTGGTTCCCCGAGCGCAGTTCCTTGGCACCAGGGCTGATAAGGCTCCACCCCAGCAGCTGCTGTGTTATTTCTGACTCATCCAGGAGTTACCAGTGTGTAACCCAAGCCCCTCCATACCCAGCTTCCTCTCCTCCAGCTCCTCCTGGAGGGAGGGGGCTCTGGACATCTCTCCTGGGGCTTTCTACAGGTTAGGTCCCTGCTGCACGTGGACACGCTGCTGGCCTTCCCAGCTGCCTGCAGGAGCTACCCTCTGACAGGTGGGGTGGGTTTGTGAGGGCTGAGGTAGCAAGCCCTACAGCCCTGGGCCACTGTCTTTCCATCGAGGGACCTCTTGGAGTCCAGCCCAGGAGCCACAACCCTGGCCTCTTAAACTTGTCAGGGGCTTTTGCCGAGGGAGCCGTCTCAGTGTTTGGGGGCTGGGCAATGATCGCACGGTTTCTTGAGCCAAAGACCCTAACCAGCTGCCTCTGATCCCATCACTTTTTTGCCCCTTGTGGAAGTTGCTTCTTCTGAAAACCTGGAACATTTGGGGCTTCATGCACCACGTGTCTTAGGGCTTATAGCAGGAGCTTTGCTCTGGGGTGACTGGCAGGCAGAAATAACCAGCAGTTCAGTCATCTCAGTTTCCCTGGACCCAGCAGCTCCATGCACAGAGGAAGCAGGCAGGCCAGCCCCTGCAGCACGTGCTGGAGAACAGAGCTGCTCAGTCCAGCTGGCTGGGATCAGCGTGGGTGAGGGAGGAACCCTGTACCTCGCCACCTGCCCCACGCTCCCAGAAGGGAGACTGTGGGTGGAAAGGGGCTC
The DNA here is from genome assembly GCF_003255815.1 of Theropithecus gelada. NCBI lineage: Eukaryota > Metazoa > Chordata > Mammalia > Primates > Cercopithecidae > Theropithecus > Theropithecus gelada. The sequence continues at coordinate 38,605,503 of NC_037668.1, read as the reverse complement.
CTGGGAGGAGTGAGGATCACTAGCAGGTGTCAGTGTCCCAGTATGTCACATCCTGATCTCTTCCCTTTTGATGCTGTTGCTTGCTCTGCAGGAGTCCCCAGAGCCGGGCAGGGGGATGAACCGCGAGGGAGCTCCCGGGAAGAGTCCGGAGGAGATGTACATTCAGCAGAAGGTCCGAGTGCTGCTCATGCTGCGGAAGATGGGATCAAACGTGAGTGCCTGCGGGATGTCAGGCAGTGGGCCCCCAGGGAGGGGCTCCCAGGGAGGGGCCCTGCTGGGCTGTTGTGGGGCGGAGCCACTGCAGCTGCCTCCTGCGGAGCCACGGGCTGAGGAGGGGCCGCTGGGCCTATGGCTTGGCTCTAGGGCTGCTTCCGGCCCCCCAGGCACAGAGCCTAGCGCTTCGAGTTCTAGGGGCACTGCTGGGCAGTCTGCCCACCCCCATGCCGGGTTGGGGCCAGACGGGTGAGAGCCTCAAGGCCCTGACCTTCTTTTTCTCCCCCTCGCAACCCCGAAAGTCTTCTCTCCCAGGGGGGCAGCTCAGGGACAACTTGGCAGGACAGGAGCTGAGACGGCAGCAGGCATGCGGGTACAGGGGTATTTCTCAAAAAGAGCGGAGGGACATGAAATCGCCCCTCAGCCTTCTGGGCAGGACCTATGTCTTCCACTGACCTGTACTAGACCATACCCTAATCTCAGATTCAGTCTGAGTGGCAAGGCCTTTGGACCCCTGGACCAAGTTTAAGCAGGGTGGGAGCGGGGTGTGCTGGCCCTGAAAGCAAAGGGGTCAAATCTCAGGAACAGAGGCCTGAGGAGCAAAGGAGGACGCACCATCCAGGAACCAAGCAGGCCTGGGCGGTGCCTCTAGGGGTGCAGGTGCCTTTCAGGGAACAGGTGCATGCTGCCCCTCACCACAGCTCTCTCCTGCAGCTGACAGCCAGCGAGGAGGAGTTCCTGCGCACCTATGCAGGGGTGGTCAACAGCCAGCTCAGCCAGCTGCCTCCGCACTCCATTGACCAGGGTGAGTCGGCGGCAGAGGGGCTGGGGCAGTGGCTTCCCTTAGAAAGTGTAGCTCCAGCCCTTTTTGATAGGTGATCCATGAGACCCAGGACTGCCTAGGAGGGGCTACAGCTCCCTCCACCCACAGAGCTGAGCCAGGGAGCCTCCGGAGCCTCCCACCTGATCCCATCTCCTTCCTCAGGTGGGAGCCAAAGACTCTACCAGACAAATGGCAGGAAGAGGCAGGAAATGGAGATGTCTGGGTGCCCTCATAACTGCAGAGACTGCTTATTGCATTTCCTTAACCTTTGGCCTGACCCCTACCCACCCAGCACCCTGTCCAGGAGAGAGAAACTGCCCTTGTGTGCTAGGACAATGCTGTCACTGTTGTCCTGAGCACATTGTAGGTGGTGTGGTGCTGGCTGTGGCCAGGAGGAATGTGCCAAAGGCCTGATGTCTCTGTGCACCTGAGGGAGTTCTATCTTTTTTGGGTGACCTCAACCAATCAGCATGGTAGCAGGCAGGGTGTGAGTTGTGTAGCAAGCACCATTGCTTCATTCTATTGTGGGTAGCTACAATTTGTATTATTAATGCTTCCACTTAACAGGCAAGGAAACTGGGATTTGGGAGCAGTAAGTCACTTGGCCATGCAGCTAGCTGGTTACTGGGAGTCCCAGGATGTGCACCTGTGCCTGAGGAGCGCTTCGCTGTCTGCCATCTTGCCCATGACCCACATGGCTACTGGACAGCTCCATGTCCCTTGGCTGCTTAGCAAGGTTCTTCTTCTCTAAAAGGCTTATCATGACATGGAGGCCCAGTATTCTGACCAGCATCTCCATAGAGTCCTTTCCTTTTATTCTCTTTATGCTTTGTTGGAATGACTGGCCATGAAATATTGCAACCTGTGGCATGTCCAGACACGAGCGGGCGCCCAGAAGCAGAGTGCTGACGGCTGCGTTTGCTGTGCTATGAAGCTGGCATGCGGGGCCTGACCTAGATCACCAGCCAACCCTTGTTCTCCTGGATATCTTAGGGCTCTGCCCTGGCACACGGGCCTGTTCCCAAGCGCCAATGCTGGGTGTGACCTGGCTTGTGCACCCAACTCAGCAGAAACTCAGCAGAAGCTCAGGGAGCTCCCTGGGACAGCAGCTCACCACGCACAGCCTGCCTGGGTGTGTCTGCCCAGGTGTGCCTCCTGGATCATGCAGCAGCCTGTTCTGTGTGGCGCTGGCTTCCGCCCCATCCTGGGATCTCTTGGGTGAGGTCTCTTCTCTTCCAGGGCTAATCTGGGTTTCTAGCATGGCACCCTCTACCCTGGCTTCTGACTCATGTCAACCTGAAACCTTCAGGCTTCTGAGTCCCTGGGGACTCACCTTCCTTCCCACCTGGTCTTGGTCACTGAGTTAACCTGAATTTGAGCTGGGATGGTAAGAAAGCCTCCAGTTGAATACTCTTGGGAAAAAATCAAAATAAGAGACATCAAAATGTAGGATCATATGTCAGTATAAAAAGCAGCAATAGGCCGGGTGCCGTGGCTCATGCCTGTAATCCCAGCACTTTGGGAGGCCAAGGTGGGTGGATCATCTGAGGTCAGGAGTTCGAGACCAGCCTGGCCAGCATGGTGAAACCCCATCTATACTAAAAATACAAAATTTAGCTGGGCATAGTAGCATGCACCTGTAATTCCAGCTACTTGGGAGGCTAAGGCAGGAGAATCACTTTAACCTGGGAGGCAGGGGCTGCAGTGCGCCGAGATCTCACTACTGCATGTCCAGCCTGGGCAACAGAGCAAGACTCCATCTCAAAAAAAAAAAAAGCCAGGCGTCGTGGCAGGTGCCTGTGGTCCCAGCTGCTCAGGAAGCTGAGGCAGGAGGATGGCCATGAACCCAGGAGACGGAGCTTGCAGTGAGCTGAGATCATGCCACTGCACTCCAGCCTGGACGACAGAGCAAGACTCTGTCTCAAACAACAATAAAAAATTGTTAGGGGGATGGGACTATATAAGAAACTTTAACTTTCTGAGACACACATTTTTGTAAAACAGATATTTTAACATTGTACATTTGTTTCTTTGTCATAAGGGAAAGTTAAAATATTTTAGGAGAACTCTTTATCTTGCCTACCTGAACCAACAGTTGAGAATAAAAATGAACTCTGCCAAATTGTTGAGGAAAGTCAGTGACCCCACTTAGCTGTTGACCTTGCCCTGAAACTGCTGAGCAGTCGGAGCAAGCCGGCAGCTGTGACCAACTGTGTGGGCTGTGGAGTCTGGGCCCTTCGGGGTGGTTGGTGTCCACAGCTACTTCTTTCTCTAGAGAGAGGGCTCCTGGAGCTGAAGCTGGAGCCAGGGAGGACCCCAGGGAATTGTTGGGGAATAGGTGGTGGGAGTCATTCCCTGCTGCTGGGGCGCCCCTACCTCTGACCTGGCTGCCGGGGCCTGAGCCACACAGGAGACCTGAGTTGCAGGAGGCTCTGAGAATTCTGTGGACTGGGAGTGGAGAGGGGAGGGGTCAGCTATGCCTGGAAGCGTTTCACAAGGATAGTATTTTCTTTGCGAGCCTAACGACACCACAAACACACACAACAATAACAACAGAACTGCAGTCAACCCATTCCCATAATGAACTTACCATGTGTGGGCAGGACCCTGCATCTCTGCCTGCGCCATGTGGCCAAATGAATCTCTGTTAAAATCTCACCTGCCAACCTTCTCCATCGCAGAGCCAATCTCAGCTGATGCTGCAGGGTCCTGCTGTCAGAGGCGGAGACACTGCTTAGGTGGCAGAAGCCCTGGATTGTTGTCTCCAGGGATTGGGGCAGGATGCAGGGGCCAGAGCAGGGTGCCGGGACTGCCATGATGGACTCCAAAGGCCTGGAGCCTGCAGATAATGGCCTGCTGCGCACCTCCTGCCCACTAGGTGGCGATGTCTCTCAGCAAATGCTCCAGGCTGCTCTAAGTGTTCCCTGAGCCAGAGGAGACGCCATGTCCCCGGGGACTCCCCTAGCAGGGGGTCTGAGGCAGACCCTCCAACAGACAGCACCCGATATTGGTCCTGAGGGTCTGGCCGCCACCTTTAGCCCTGCACATGCTTCCCCTCCAGGGCTGGAGGGGTCTGGTACTTAAGGCACTGCTCTTTTCCTTGAGGCCCAGGGAGGGGGCCATAGGCACCCCTTTACCCCCCACTCTTCGATTCTTTCCTCAGTCACATTTGTTGAGTATCTGTGGGGAGCCAGGCAGGTGCTGGAGACCCTGGGGGTGGGGGCCTACCCTTAAGGCCTCACCAGTGGTTCCAGCAGAGGCCCCAGTGGCCCGCCATTTCCCAGCCTGCCTGGCCTCTGCTGGGCTGAGACCACCAATGACAGCCTCCTTTCCCTCCCTTGTCCTTCACGTCACCCCCACCAGCTGTTTTCCACTCCCTTCCCTCAGTCACACTGGCATCCTCCAGGGTTGCCTCTTCTCTTCTCCGTGTCCCACACGCACTCCTGTGACCTCAACCGACAGCATGGTCAGCTGACTGTTGGCCAGCATCACCACAACCACCCATGCCCAGCCAACATGGATTTTCCACCTGTGCTCTGCCCTGACCAATGCCCAGCAAGTATGCAGCACCTGAGGACTCAGCCTGGACTCCTCTCTTCCCCAGGAACCTGATTGATTACTGAGTCCATCGTAAGGCTCCTTGGACCTGCTTCATTCTCTCCCTCTCCTTTCGAGCCCCCTCTTGGACTGAGCCCATATTCACTCTTGTCTCACTGCTTCAGATCACTCCTATCTGGCATCTCGACTTGTCATCTTGCCCCCTCAGGTCTACCCTCTACCCCCAGACAGCTGGAGAGACTTTTGGAGGCTTAGAGTGACATTAGTGGGTCTCTACTCAACTTTTTTTTTTTTTTTGAGAAGGCGTTTTGCTCTGTCGCCCAGGCTGGAGTGCAGTGTCGGAATCTCAGCTCACTGCACCCCCCACCTTCCCAGTTCAAGTGTTTCTCCTGCCTCAGCCTCTCGAGTAGCTGGGGTTACAGGCGCCCACCACCATACTCAGTGAATTAGAGATGGAGTTTCACCATGTTGCCCGGGCTGGTCTCAAACTCCTGACCTCCGATGATCCACACACCTTGGCCTCCCAAAGTGCTGGGATTATAGGCAGGAGCCACCATGCCTGGCCTCCACCCGATTTAAAATCATTCGGTGGCTCCCCACTGCCTTGAAGATAAAATCCAGCCTGTTTAGCTTGGCGAGCAAGACCTGACCTCACACTGTAAAGGGCCGTAGTGAATGGCCGTGTTCATGCCTTTCTGCCACTGCATTTGCCTCTTGGCCATCAGGAACCAGCCTACATCCCCACCTTGCTCCCCTGCCCCCTGCAGCCTGGGCCAGGCCCTCCTGTCACATGTGCATGCACCTCAGCTGTGCTGCACCCACACTGTCTCCTAATCCATCTATTGACCAGACTCTGAGCTCCTTGAGCTTGGAACTATGGCTTCTGTCTTATTATTTGTGGGGGTGGGACCACTAAGCCCCTAGTCAGGCTTGGACAAATAAATGAACTAGGTTCTAGTCCCCAAGGGTGTCTAAGCAGACCTGGCAACCAGGGGAACTCGGCTTTGAACCAGAAGAAGTCAGTACTTCTCAGGAAGGTTGCCCGGCTGGGAAGGGGCAGCTGCAGGAATGGGGAGGGCCAGAGCTTCCTGAAGCAGGCCCTGTGGAGTGCTGAGTCCAGGCCTCTCTCATGGCCAGTGTGGCTCCCTCTAACGGCTAATGATTCTTTTTTCCCAGTTATAGAATTGTGCATAGTCATTGTAAAAAACTGGGGAATGAGAGAAAGAGCCGAAAAGTTGGAAACATTGAATCCTACTACATAGCCATAATCTCTCTTACCCTTTGTTAAGCTTCCTGTCATCCTTTCACAAACATGCATACATCGGTAGCACAAGGCCAGGACCATAAACATTTTAATACCTTAATACCCCCCCCCCTTTTTTTTTTTTTGAGATAGAATCTTGCTTGCTCTGTCGCCCAGGCTGGAGTGCAGTGGCGCAATCTCGGCTCACTGCAAACTCCACCTCCCGAGTTCACACCATTCTCCTGCCTCAGCCTCCCGAGTAGCTGGGACTACAGGTGCCCGCCATCATGCCTGGCTAATTTTTTTTTTTTTTTTTTAGTAGAGACGGGGTTTCACCTTGTTAACCAGGATGGTCTCGATCTCCTGACCTCATGATCCACCCACCTCGACCTCCCAAAGTGCTGGGATTATAGGCGTGAGCCACTGCACCTAGCTTTAATACCCATTTTTAACATGCATTTTTTACTATATTTTGCTGTGCTCTTAAATAATTTCCAAGAAAACTTTTTTTTTTTTTTTTTTGAGACGGAGTCTTACTCTGTCACCCAGGCTGGAGTGCAGTGTTGCTGTCTTGGCTCACTGCAACCTCAGCCTCACAGGTTCAAGCAATTATCTTGCCTCAGCCTCCCAAGTAACTGGGATTACAGGCGCATGCCACCATGCCCAGCTAATTTTTGTATATTTAGTAGGGATGGGGTTTCACCATGTTGGCCAGGCTGGTTTCAAACTCCTGACCTCACGTGATCTGCCCGCCTTGGCCTCCCAAGGTGCTGGGATTATAGGCATGTGATACTGCACCCAGCCCGGTCACATGCTTTTTTAAGCAGGACGGTGTTTACTTGAGGAACAGGTATGATTTGGGCGGTTAGGTATTTCAGAAAGGGGCAGAACAAACAGGGAACACCTTCTGCTGCATTTTTACCCTGGGCCCTCCACCTGTGGGTGCCTTCCGATATGCTGGTTCCCTGAAAGCTCTGGGTCTGTTCTTGCCTCAGTGCCGCACTGGGGTGGTGCCCAGCAAGTACAGTTCCAGGCCTCTGATGGCTCTTTGAAAAGGCCACCCATGGCCAGTCACCTGTAGAACTGTCATCCTCCTACAGTGCCTCAGAATAGGCCCTTGTCCAGCCAGGTACGGTGGCTCATGCCTGTAATCTCAGCACTTTGGGAGGCCGAGGCGGGCAGATCACAAGGTCAGGAGATTGAGACCATCCTGGCTAACATGGCTAACATGGTGAAACTCCGTCTCTACTAAAAATACAAAAAATTAGCTGGGCGAGGTGGTGGGCGCCTGTAGTCCCAGCTACTCAGGAGACTGAGGCAGGAGAATGGTGTGAACCTGGGAGGCGGGGGCTTGCAGTGAGCCGAGATTGCGCCATTGCACTCCAGCCTGGGTGACAGAGCGAGACTCCGTCTCGAAAAAAAAAAAAAAAGAATAGGCCCTGGTTGAGGTGTTGCTGAGAGGGACGCTGCCTAGACTTGGCTCATTTTGTCAAGGAAGCTCCTTGTTGTTTCTCTGCCTGGGGACCTCTTGGGTCCATGCCCTGGTCTGCTGCTGCCCTTGTTGTCTCTGGGAGCTGTGTGCTGGCACGGGGGCTCCCAGGCTTGTTCTGCCTCCACCTGATCACGCTCTTTCTCCAAGAGACCTTCCAGGGAAGGTTCCCCCAGCTGCAGCCAGCCAGGCTTTCACCTTTGGAAGCTGAGGCTGCTGGTTCAGGGTCTGCTGCCAGAGAGCCTAAACTAGGTCAGTTGGCTTGAGGGTTACACTGGGAACCTTGTTAAAATATCTGTGGTCACGGGTAGATCAGCAGAAACCAGGCTGTGAGCAAACAGCTTCTCCTTTCATAGAATGGCATGAGGGAGGCAGCTCTCTGCTCCCTTGACCCCCTCAGCGGCCCTGCCCTGTTTTAGGGGTGATGGCCTGATCTCCATGTTACAGCTCAGTGTGGAAAGTTCTTCCTGGAATCCCCCTCAACAGCCTTCTAGCCTCTGTTCTTTCACTTCCTTCTAGAAGCCCTCTCTGACCCCTTCCAAGTCAGTATGTGTCCTGGAGCTCCATGCCAGTCTTACGTCGGGAGCCCCTTGGGGCCAGGGTCTGGGCCGTGTTCACCATCACACACGAGTCCCCCGTCCCGCCTCTGGTGCAGTGTAGGTGTCTGCTGGATGGATGCCTGGACTGCGCCTTCCAGGGCCAGGCTGCTCGAGCAGCTCCTCCCTGGGGGCAGCTGGCTGGGCCCCTCCTTTGCACCAGCCCGGTGCTGTGCGGGTGATCTGCTGAGCTTTCTGGGTCCCCTGTCTCCCTGAGTGTGGCTTGGAGGCTTCTCCCAGGGGCTCCAGGCGGTAACAGATGCTGCACCGAAATTACAGTCAGGCCCAGGGAGAATTCTAGTCTATGGGATGGGAAGCTAATCTTTTTTAACTTTAATCAACACTTACATGAGAATTACCTGTAACCTAATAACAGAATTGAACCCAAAATCACCTATGTATTGAATTGAACAGAAATCAGCCAGGAGGATTTGGTGTATAAGTTGTGTCACTGAAAAAGGGGGAAAAAGAATCCCGAGAAAAGCGAGGAATGTGCTGAAGTGCAGGGCCAGCCGCTTACTCAGCACCTGGCTGCGGCTCCAGGGAGGGTCGCTTTGACCCCATCACCCAGCGTCATGGGTTCTGTTGTTTAGAACTGAAAACAGACGCCCGAATGGCCTCAGAGAAGTCCTTGTGTGACTCTACACTTCCCCCATCGAGCCTCAGTAAGAGGCGGGCCCTGTCAGAGAGGGGCATTGAGGGCTGCTGCATCCAACGGCTGGACAGTTCCGCTCACATCAGGCCACAGTTGCTGTGTGCTAGGCATGGTGCCACCCCACAGCACTCCCTGTGACCTCCTGGACCAGCAGAGCAGACGGGCGTGTGAACTGATGCATAAAGGGCTTTGGGCTGAGGGAGGGGAGACCACCTAGGAAGCCATAGAGAAGAGGTGCTGTTTGTATGGGGCCTTGGAGAATGCATGCGGACGTGCATGTAGAGACACTGGTGGGAAGGATGCTACAGGATTCTCCTCTAGAATGCTGGGCAAGAAGGCATGACAGCTTGGGGTTGGGCAGAGGTCAGGGGACAGTCTGTAGCACTGAGTTCTCAGAGCATGCTCTACACATTTGCACACCTCAATCACTGAGGGTGCTTGTTAAAATGCAGACTCCTGGGCCCTGCCATAGCCCCAGAATGCCTGCCAGATGAGCCTGGGAATCTGCATTTTATGCAAACTCCCAAGGTGATTCAATTCTGATGCCCACTAAAATTTGAGAATATGCAAGGATGGGGCAGGCACGGTGGCACATGCCTGTAATCCCAACACTTTGGGAGGCTGAGGTAGGAGATCACTTGAGTCCAGGCGTTTGAGACCAGCCTGGGCAACATAGTGAGACCCTGTCTGTATTGAAGGTGTATATATAAAAGAAAAAGAAAAAAAGAGAGAGAGGATATGTCAGGGTTTTAGGTGAAGAACTGGTCATCTCTGTCCCTTCTTGGCAATCAAAGCTTCCTGGTCTATGAGAGCTTATATTTTGGGGAACCAAGGAATTCGAATAAAGGGAATGACCACCTTACCTGGGAAGACGTATCACAAAGGTCATGTGTGTGTCAGGCTCAGCAGGGATGGGAGGGTGGGAACACAGTGAGATGGATTTTGGGGAGCACGTCTGGGATTGGAACAGAGCAGGGATAGAGCCCCAAGAGCAACCCTGCGGGATGTCGTTTATGATGCTTTATGCTGTAGCTGTTATCCTGTGGCTAGTTGGATTGCGGATAGATTCATCACGTTTTGCAGATGAGTAAACTGAGGCTAGATGTGCAGGGACTTCCCCCTGGGATACACAGTTAGTCAGAGTCAGACCCAGGCTGGGTATCAGCTCCAGGGTCTTGGTACTGGGGTACCACAAGGGATCCAAGCCTGGGAGGGCCTTTAGCTGCCTCCTGAGCTCTTGTTGGCTGTTCCACGAGGCCTGGTGTCTCTGCTGGGAGCTGGCTCAGCAGCTCAGCGACTCAGTGCACATCCACACAGCACTGGCTGCTGCAGTGCCACCGCCCAGCAGCCTCCTGTGCCCGTGATGATTGTCAGCCTGGAGCCCAGGAGGCCCCCCTGAGCCTGGTGCTGCTTTGGCTGCTAAGGCCCTGGTGGATCAGTGACCGCCGTCCCCATAGCAACCCGAGTGTCAAGCTGTCTCTGGGTAAAAGTCATCCCCTGGGGACTTGGGGGCATCAGAGCTGAGATGTATAGAACACCCAGCTCATAGCCCCAAGCTGCTGAAAACAGCACATGCCACCAGCAGGTCTTGGTTTGTCTGGGAGGAGGCCCAGTCCAGGTTGGTACCTAAGTTGTGTCCCCTTCAGAAATGCTTCCCTTTGGAGGAGCGTCTGGGTCCTGTTTTTCCAGGTAGCTTTTCCCTAGAGCTGGTGGTTTAGCCACTGCTGTTTTGGAAAGCCAGGTAGCAGATGCTAGTTGGTATTAATAGCAAGATTAATGAGCTCATGGGAGGAGGAAAAGGTACCACAACCAAAAACCATATGGTCAGAGAAGGGGATGAGACACAGAGTGGGCGTTGTCCTGGACACTTGGGAGCATGTGGTCGCATTCCCTCTCAGCCTGGTCTGCCATGTGTGTCAAGGATGGGCCCTGGGCTTGCCAGGTGGCATTCCCTGGACAGTTGTGAAGCACTTAGCCAAAGTTAGCTCCCTCTGCTGATGGTGACTCACAAAGGGAGCTCCCCGTATCAGCCCTGAGAATTTGCAGACCCTGAAGATTTCAGGTTACATTTCTGAGTTTTCACACCCCACATTTTTACCCTCTTTAGGAAGGAGTAAGGCTCCTGAGGAGTTCAGGAGGCCTCCAGATACCTGACCCCAGGATGTCTGACACTGTCCGGGGAAGTTCTGGCCAGCAAGGAAGGGGGGTGGTGAGGATTTCAGTAGTGGTCTTGCAGGATGGTGTGGCAGAAGCTCCCTGTCCCCAGGGCACATGGTTGTGGGGAGCTGGGCCTGGGAGAATCCTGATTCTTTTTTTTTTTTTTGAGAGATGAAGTCTTGCTCTGTTGCTCATGCCAGAATGCAGAATGCAGTGGCACGATCTCGGCTCACTGCAACCTCCGCCTCCCAGGTTCAAGTGACTCTCCTGCCTCAGCTTCCCAAGTAGCTGGTACTACAGGCTTATACCACCATGCCCAGCTAACTTTTGTTTTTTTTTTTTTTTGAGACGGAATCTCGCTCTGCCCAGGCTGGAGTGCAGTGGCCGGATCTCAGCACACTGCAAGCTCTGCCTCCCGGGTTCCCGCCATTCTCCTGCCTCAGCTTCCCGAGTAGCTGGGACTGCAGGCGCCCGCCACCTCGCCCGGCTAGTTTTTTGTATTTTTTAGTAGAGACGGGGTTTCACCGGGTTAGCCAGGATGGTCTCGATCTCCTGACCTCGTGATCCGCCCGTCTCGGCCTCCCAAAGTGCTGGGATTACAGGCTTGAGCCACCACGCCCGGCCTAACTTTTGTATTTTTTTAGTGGAGACGGGGTTTCATCATGTTGGCCAGGCTGGTCTTGAACTCCTGACCTCAGGTGATCCACCTGCCTCGGCCTCTTAAAGTGCTGGGATTACAGGCATGAGCCACCACACCCAGCCTAGAATCCTAGTTCTCAGTTGGGTGATGCAGGAATGTCCATCTGTGACTGAAGTCCCCCTTTTTCTCCAGGGACATTGTACAGGGCTGTGCCCTGCCTGATCTGCGGAGCCTGCAGGGCCTGCGGCCTTTGGGAATTTAGCCAGGCTTTTTTGTGCCCTCAATTTTGGAGGAAGGACTTGTGCTCAGGTCTGTTTTCTTTCTCCTTGGCCACCTCTGAGCACCTGTGCTGAGTTGGACTTTGCAGGATCCTGGATCTGGAGAAGTTCTGCAGGGTAGGAGGTCAGCTTGTCCCTCCCACACCTGGATGCTTTGGTGAAATGAAGGCAGGACCAAGCCCTCCTCTTGGCTGTGAAAGCAGACCCCACCATGTTGGATAGTCCAGGGAGGCACAGTGAAGGTGGAAACAGGGTCCACAGATCAGGGTCACAGGCCTTTGTCTACTACATTTCACCCATGTGGCCTGGGAATGGCTTGTTTCCAAGTTTGCAAATTAGGAGCTAGTGCAGCACTAGGCTCCGCCAAGATTTCCCCAACCAGGTCTGTGAAATGCCCTTGCTCCGTGGATTGGCCTTGGGGCTTTAGCATCTCCATGTTCCTCTTTTTCATCCACTATTGCTGACCCAGCTATAATCCTGCAGGGCCAATAGGAGCCTGCCCTGGCAGTTCAGGAAATGCATCGAGCTGCCCAGTATATTCAGGAAAGGACCTTTGAAGGACTTCAGCTTAAGAGTCTCAAATAGCAAGAGTGATTCTCAGCAGACTTTGGGAGTTGTCAGAGGCCCCCAGGAGGCTTTCTCCAAAAGCCTGAGTGAGCCAGGCCAGGCCTAGGGTGAGTGTTGGCGGGAGCAGAGCTGGTTCCAGCATGCTGGTGGGAGTTCGTCCTGAGCTCCCATTGTCTCTCTCCCGCCCCCTGGTTAGGGGCCAGCTTCCCTTTTCTAAGCTCCTGCATATTTGTCATTTTTTCTCCCCAGTCAATTGACTGGGCTCCACTAAAGGGGCAAAGCTGGCATTGAGCATGGGATGGGAGGGTCTGCTGGATGCCCTGCCCTGGTTTGGAAAGCTACGCCCTTCCCAGTGTCCTGGCCCTGGTTTCCAGGGCAGGTGAGCCAGGGGACTAGTGAGGTGTCTGGCAGGGCAGTAGGCAGAGATAGGGAGCAGGGCTCCGGGAAGATAGGAAGTGGGGACCAGGTAGGGGCAGGGGGCCAGGGCCAGGGCTCTTCTTAGGTTGACACTCTGGGTTCCATGTTGAATTATCTCCAAGGTGTCCCTGGGCTGCTTTGGTGGTGTTTTTAAGCCCTGGTTCGTAGTTCCATTCTGATGGAACTAAGACGCTAGGAGGCCAGATGAGACTTAGTGCTCTGGGTAAGTGGAGAGGTCCGTGGTTTCCTTTCTCCTTCTAGGGTGAAGTCATGGGCTTTGGATTCTGGATCTGGGTCTTCTCTCTGCCTCTGATTCACTGAGTTGCTTTGTCTCTCTGAGTTTCAGGTTCCTCATCTATAAAGATTTATCCTGTGTCCCAGGTACTTGCCCAGATACTGTAACTATGTCAGTGAACAAAACCAAGTCCCTGATCACATGAGGTGTACGTGCCAGTGGAGAAAGGAAGGTCAGCTCAATATAGAGCTCTGTGAATAGCACTGAGGGTGCCAAAGACCTCATTCACCTGAGGGATTGAGACACAAGGGTCATTTTAGAAGTTGTGTTCAGGGAGGGCCTCTATGAAGTGCAAGAACCATGAGATAAACTTGGAGAAGAGCATCAAGGCAACGAAGCGGCAGGTGCAAAGGCCCTGGGGTGCAAGGACTTGTGCTTGAAGTACAGCCAGGGGCCCATGTAGCTGGCGCAGCGAGTGGTGAGAGGTGTGTTGTAAAGGGAGGTGAAGTGGCCATCAGAGACCAGTGTGTGTGGGTCCTGCGGGCCACAGTGAGGAGATGGGCATTGGCCTTGAGTATGATGAGCAGTCTTGCAGTAGAAGCTTCTGGAGGGTTTTGAGCAAAGGCATGGTAGGAGCTGACTTAGGTTTCTAACAACTTCTCCCTGGCTGTTATGTGGAGACTGGACCATCAGGGACCAGCGAGAGGAGGTCAAGGCAAGCGGGGATTCAGGAGTCCACCCACCCCGGACCAGGGGGTGGTGGCAGAAGTGATGATGTACTCAGCATCTACCTTGTAAGTAGAGAAGTGGAGTCAATGGGATTTGCTGATGCATTGTGTGTGGAGTGTATGTGACAGAAGAATTGGGAAGACCCCAGGACTTCTGACCTGAGCAACAGGAAGGTGGAGGTGCCGTCAGCTGAGATGGGAGAGACTGTGGAGCAGGCTTGGCAGCTGCACCACCTGACACTCCCACCAGCAATGGATGAGGGTTCCAGTTGCTCCACAACCTGGCCAACACTTGTTCTCAGCTGTCTTTTTGATTCTAGTAGATGTGAAATGGTTTATCATTATGGTTTTGGGTTTTTGTTGTTGTTGTTTTTGAGACGGGATCTTGGTCTGTCACCCAGACTAGAGTGCAGTGGCGTGCTCTCAGCTCACTGCGACCTCCACCTCCCGGGTTCAAGAGATTCTCCTGCCTCATCTCCCGAGTAGCAGGGACTACAGGAGCGCACCACCATATCTGGCTAATTTTTGTATTTTTAGTAGAGACGGGGTTTCACCATGTTGGATAGGCTGGTCTCAAACTCCTGACCTCAGGTGATCTACCCGCCCTGGCCTCCCAAAGTGCAGAGATTACAGGCGTGAACCACTGTGCCTGGCTTTGTTTTTTGTTTTTTGTTTTTTGTTTTGAGACAGAGTCTCACTCTGTCACCCAGGCTGGAGTGCAGTGGCGTAATCTTGGCTCACTGCAACCTCCACCTCTTGGGTTCAAGCAATTCTTCTGTTTCTGCCTCTCAAGTAGCTGGAATTACAGCCACATGCCACTACGCCTGGCCAATTTTTGTATTTTCAGTAGAGACGAGGTTTCATGATGTTGGCCAGGCTGGTCTCAAACTCCTGACCTCAGGTGATCCAACCGCCTTGGCCTCCCAAAGTGCTGGGATTACAGGCGTGAGCCACTGTGCCCGGCCTTGTTTTTTGTTTTGAGATGGAGACTCACTCTGTTGCCCAGGTTGGAGTGCAGTGATATAATCTTGGCTCACTGCAACCTTCACCTTCTGGGTTCAAGCAATTCTCCTGCCTCAGCCTCCCGAGTAGCTGGGATTACAGGAGCACTCCACCATGCCTAGCTAATTTTTGTATTTTTGGTAGAGATGGGGTTTCGCCATGTTGGTCAAGCTGGCCTCAAACTCCTGTCCTCAGGTGATCTGCCCATCTCAGCCTCCCAAAGTGCTGGGATTACAGGTGTGGGCCATCATGCCTGGCCTTGTTGTGGTTTTGCTTTGCATTTCCGTAATGACAGATGATGTTGAGCATCTTTTCATGTATTTATTGGCCATTTATATACCTTCTTTGGAGAAATGTCTGTTGAAGTCTTTGCCTTTTTTTTTTTTTTTTTCTTTTTTTTGAGATGGAGTCTCACTCCGTCGCCCAGGCTGGAGTGCAATGGTGCAATCTCGGCTCACTACAAGCTGTACCTCCCAGGTTCACGCCATTCTCCTGCCTCAGCCTTGCGAGTAGCTGGGACTACAGGCACCCGCCACCACGCCTGGCTAATTTTTTATATTTTTAGTAGAGATGGGGTTTCACCGTGTTAGCCAGGATGGTCTCGATATCCTGACCTCATGATCTGCCCATCTCGGGCTGGGATTACGGGCGTGAGCCACCATGCCCGGCCACCCATTTTTTAATATTGGGGTTCTTGAGAGTTTTGTTTGTTTGTTTGTTTGTTTTTTGAGATGGCGTCTCACTCTGTCGCCCAGGCTGGAGTGCAGCGGCGTGATCTTGGCTCACTGCAACCTCTGCCTCCCAGGTTCAAGTGATTCTCCTGCCTCAGCCTCCTGAGTAGCTGGCACTACAGGTTTGTGCCACCGCACCCTGCTAATTTTTTATTTTTAGTAGAGACAGGGTTTCACTATGTTGGCCAGGCTGGTCTCAAACTCCTGACCTCAGGTGATCCACCCACCTCAGCCTCCCAAAGTGCTGGAATTACAGTCGTGAGCCACCGAACCCGGCCTGTTATTGAGTTTTTAAGAGTTCTTTATGGACTGGGCATGGTGGCTCACGCCTATAATCCCAACACATCGGGAGGCCAAGGTGGGTGGATTGCCTGAGGTCAGGAGTTCGAGACCAGCCTGGCCAACATGGTGAAACCGCATCTCTACTAAAAATAAAAAAATTATCCAGGCATGGTGGTGGGCGCCTGTAATCCCAGGTACTCTGGAGGCTGAGGCAGGAGAATTGCTTAAACACAGGAGGCAGAGGTTGCGGTGAGCTGAGATCGCGCCACTGCCCTCCAGCCTGGGCAACAGAACAAGACTCCCTCTAAAAAAAAAAAAAAAGAGTTTTTTAAATATATTTTGGGTAACAGTCCCTTACCAGATATGTGATTTGTCAATATTTTCTTTCATTCTGTGTTGTCTTTTCACTTTCTCGATGATGTCTTTTGAAACAGAAAAGTTTTTAATCTTGATAAAGTTCGATTTATTTTTTTCTTCTGTTGCTTGTGCTTTAGCTATCATATCTAAGAAACCATCTCCTGCCAGGTGTGGAGGCTCATGCTTGTAATCCCAGTACTTTACATGGCAGAGGCAAGAGGATGGCTTGAGCCCGGGAGTTCAAGACCAGCCTGGGCAACACAGGAAGACACCTCATTTGTCAAAACAATTTTTTCTTTTTTCTTTTTTTTTTTTTTTGAGACAGAGTCTCACTCTGTTGCCCAGACTAGAATGCAGTGGTGTGATCTCAGCTCACTGCAACCTCCAGCTCCTGGGTTCAAACAATTCTCATGCCTCAGCTTCCCAAGTAGCTGGGACTACAGGCATGCACCACCACGCCCAGCTAATTTTTTTTGTATTTTTAGTAGAGATAGGGTTTCACCATGTTGACCAGGCTGGTCTCAAACTCCTGACCTCAAGTGATCTGCCCACCTCGGCCAAAAAAAATTAATTAGCTGGGTGTAGCAGTGTGCGCTTGTGGTCCCAGCTACTCAGGAGGCTGAGGTGAGAGAATCGATTGGGTCCAGAAGGTCAAGGCTGCACAGTGAGTGCTGATTGTACCACTGCACTCTAGCCTGGGTGACAGACCAAGACCCTGTCCAAAAAAAAAAAGCATTTCCTAACCCAAGGTCGTGAAAATTTGTTTCTATATTTTCTTCCAAGATTTTTCTAACTTTATCTCTTATATATAGGTCATTTATCCATTTCAGGTTAATTTTTGTAGATGCTGCAAGGTAAGGGTCGAGTTTCATCCTGTGCATGTGAATATCCAGTTGTCCCAGCACCCATTAGTTCAGTTCTTCCCCACTGAATTGTCTTGGCACCCTTGTCAAAAATCAACTGGCCATAGTCAGAAGGTTTATTTCTGAACGCTCATTTTTGTTCCACTGATCTATGTCTGTCCTTATGCCAGTACCACCCAGTCTCATTGACGTTGCCTTTGTAGTAAGTTTTGAAATCGGGAAGTGTGAGTCAACTTGTTCTTCTTTTTCAAGGTGGTGTTGGATATTCTGGGTCCCTTGCCTTTCCATATGAATGTTAGGATCAATTTGTCAATTTCTACAAAAAAGGCAGTTTTTAAAAACTCCCCAAGAAAGGGATTTTGATAGGGATCATGTATTGAATTTTATTCAGTAATGTTGTGTACTGTTCAAAGCACAAAAATTTGCACTTTGTTAAATTTGTTCCTGTTTTATTATTATTAATGCAATTATAAGTGGAATCATTTTCTTAATTTTACTTTCAGATTGTTCATTGCTAGTGTATAAAAATACAATTGATTTTTGTAGATTGACCTTGTATCCTATACCTTTAACTTGTTTATTAGTTCTAATAGTTTTTTAGTGGGCCAGGTGCAGTGGCTCAAGCCTGTAATCCCAGCACTTTGGGAGGCCAAGGTGGGTGGATCACTTGAGCTCAGGAGCTCGAGACCAACCTGGACAACATGGCAAAACCCCATCTCTACAAAAAATATAAAAATTAGCCAGATGTGGTGGCATGCGCTTATAGTCCCAGCTACTCGGGAGGTTGAAGTGGGAGGATTTCTTGAGCCTGGGAGGCGGAGATTGCAGTGAGCCAAGATTATGCCACTGTACTCTGGCCTGGGTGACAGAGTGAGACCCTGTCTCAAAAAAAAAAAATTTTTTTTAGTGGATTCCTTATGATTTTCTATATATAAGATCATGTCATCTACAAATAGAGATAGTTTTACTTTTTCCTTTCCAATCTGGATGGCTTTTATCTTTTTTTCTTAGCTTTCCTAACCTGGAATGAACCTTCAAGACAATATTGAATAAGAACAGTGAAAGCGGACATCCTTTTCTTGTTCATAATCTTGGTAGGGGAGAGCTTTCACCACAAATATGATAAGAGCTGTGGGATTTTCATAGATGACCTTTATCAGATTGAAGATATTCTCTTCTATTCTAGTTTGTTGAGTGGTTTTTTGTTTTGTTTTGTTTTGTTTTTTCTTTTTTTTTTTTTTTTTTTTGAGACAGAGTCTGGCTCTGTTGCCCAGGCTGGAGTGCAGTGGCTGGATCTCAGCTCACTGCAAGCCCCGCCTCCCGGGTTCATGCCATTCTCCTGCCTCAGCCTCCCGAGTAGCTGGGACTACAGGCGCCTGCCACCTCGCCCGGCTAATTTTTTTGTATTTTAGTAGAGACGGGGTTTCACCGTGTTAGCCAGGATGGTCTCGATCTCCTGAACTCGTGATCCGCCCGTCTCGGCCTCCCAAAGTGCTGGGATTACAGGCTTGAGCCACCGCGCCCGGCCTGTTTTGTTTTTTCATACAGAGTTTCGCTCTTGTTGCCCAGACTGGAGTACAATGGCGCGATCTCCTCTCACTGCAACCTCCGCCTCCCAGGTTCAAGCAATTCTCCTGCCTCAGCCTTCCTGAGTAGCTGGGATTATAGGCATGCACCACCATGCCTGGCTAATTTTGTATTTTTAGTAGAGATGGGGTTTCACCATGTTGGTCAGGCTGGTCTCAAACTCTTGACCTCAGGTGATCCACCCACCTCTGCCTCCCAAAGTGCTGGGATTACAGGCATGAGCCACCACACCCAGCCTTGAGTGGTTTTATTATGTTGGATTTCATCAGCTGCTTTTCCTGTATGGTTTTTGTCCTTTATTCTATTGATACAGTGTTTTACAGTCATTGATTTTCAGATGTTAAACCAACCTTGCATTCCTGGGATAAATCTCACCTGGTCAGGGTATAGAATCCTTTTTATATGTTGTTGTATTCAGTTTGCTAGCATTTTGTTGGGCATGTTTGCATCTATATTCATGTGAGATACTCATCTGTAGTTCTCTTTTCTTCTGACACTGTCATCGGGTTTTGGCTATCCTTATCTTTTAATGTGTTAGAATGTGGAACAGGAGAGACAGATCAACCTCTCCCCTCCTACGCTCACCTGCATCTAGTGGGAAGGGACAAATAGAAGTTCTGAGCTCAAGTTCAGACAGTGTCAGCAGAGGTACCAAGAGGGAAGACAGAGCTTCATCTGTAAAACAGGATAGGAAACCCAGCTGGCAGCCTGGAGGTAGTGGGCTGGCCTGCTGCCTTCTTTGCAGTACATCTAGACAGTGAGAATACCTGAGGGAGCTGCCATATGCTGGCCTTCAAAGGAAAGACTGTAGCACTTGACCTCTGAGGTCCCTCCTGGCTCTAAAACTCCAGCTCTGAGGGATGGAGTCATGATCGTAATGTAACAGCTCACCCTCCCTATTCGCTTACTGGCCCAAATTTCATAGAGAAGAGGAAAGGGGGACCAGTGTCCTCAGCTAGAAGCCTGTCAGGTTCATGGCCAGACCTTATTGAATGACAAATACCTGGCCGACCAGTGACAAGGATAGGTCAGAGAATGTTCTGGAAGAACTGAGAGCCTGCCTTCTTTTTGGTCCCAAAGGAAAGCAGATCCTTGTGGTAGAGCCTGGAAAACATCCTTAAGGAACAGAAGAGAGCACAGACAGGCCGCAGCTCTGCAGGCCTTTTCCTCTCTGCAGGGCTCCAGCAGCACAGTGGGAGGCTCTATAAATGCCGCCAGGGAAGAGGGTGGCAGCTGGCAGTGTGGGAAGGGTAGGACTCTTGCAAATCCTTTACTTCAATTGTCTTGTTAAATAGCCATCAGAGTCCCTGTGTGACCTGGAGAAGATTACTTCCTTCGCACCCTCAGAGCACAGGACAGGCACACACACTGGGAAGGCTGTGGAGTCAGGAGTCCTGGTCCCTAGGTCTGGGCTCCTCCGAGGAGCTAATGGCCCATTCCCTCTATAGACGCACCATTCCCTCCTGGGGCATCCCGTGCTACTTTTGCACCTGCAGCTCACTAAGAGGCCCAAGGTCCCTGAGCGAAAGCCCACGAGGCAGGCAGGGAGAGGAGCGAGCGGGCTGCCACCATCACTGCAACTAAGGCATCTTCTGCTGACAACTCCCCTTTCACAGACTTCTGCCAGCCCCCTTCTGATTAGCAAGCTGGGCAAGCAGCACTCAGGAAAAGTCGGCATCTGTTAGGTAACCAACTCAGCTGCCATGCAGGGGATGATGTAATCTTGGATTCTGTGGTTGCTAGGAAAATTCTGCCTGCAGTGATATTGCGTGGTCCTAGGGCTCAGGCGAAAACAGAATGTTCCCGAGAAGACAGGGGAAGGATTCACAGGGCTTCCCAAATGAGGGAGCCCCATCCCAGGAAGCCAGACGACTCGTGCCCTCTTCTAGATGCTGATTTCCCTTCTGAGCAATGGAGGTTGTGCTGGTAAAGCCAGAACCCCATGAAGGCAGGCTGGCGGTGGGAGGTGACAAGGCTTATTCCCTTAGCAGCACCTTGGTGCTCTAGTGCCAGGTAGAAGGTGTGTCTTGTCATTGCATCTTTGTATTTGGGCCCTCCGTCTCTGGCCTCCCGATGACTGGGTGCGTCCTCCCTCTCTTGGTAGAGCAGTTGGAAGGAGGTCATCACATGCTGGCTGTGGGGGAGACCTGGCTCACTGAGTGGGGGCCAGCTCACTCTGCCACTCCATTTCACACGCCAGGAGCCTCACTTCACACCCCCCACACTGGCCCACCCTCGGGTGGCCTTTCCTGTCTCTCCTGTTCCGATCCACCCCCTCCCAGCGAGAATGCCTGCAGTAGTACAGACAAGATGTCAGAAAGACAACGGGCAGCCAGACTGGTACTTTTTGGGGCAAAGTGAAGATCTGCCCTTTTACAAAGGGGGCGAGAGTAGCAGGACCAGATCAGGGAGTCAGGGTGGGACCCTGCAGATCACCTTCTGGCCCACAGCCCCTCCCCAGCCATATCAGCCCCTTCCTCCCCAGGCAGTTGTGGGTGTCGGCAGCGGGTCAGCATTTCGAGCTTTGCCCTCCTGCCACTGCCTATTCTGGCCGCTCATCAGAACCTGTCCTCTGGAAAACAAAACAAAAGAAGTGATTTCACAAGTGCCTGGGCCAGAATCTCAAATTCAGGATTAAGAAAAAGAAAGATGGCCGGGCGTGGCGGCTCACGCCTGTAATCCCTGCACTTTGGGAGGCCGAGGTGGGTGGATCATGAGGTCATGAGTTCGAGACCATCCTGGCTAACACGGTGAAACCCCGTCTCTACTAAAACTACAAAAAAAATGTAGTCCCAGCTACTCGGGAGGCTGAGGCAGGAGAATGGCGTGAACCTGGGAGGCAGAGCTTGCAGTGAGCCGAGATCGCGCCACTGCACTCCAGCCTGGGTGACAGAGCAAGACTCCGTCTCAAAAAAAAAAAAAAAAAAGAAAGAAAAGAAAAGAAAGGAAGAAAAAGAAAGATTGTCAGGGCACAGTGACTCACGCCTATAATCCCAGCACTTTGGGAGGCCAAAGTGGGTGGATCATAGGTCAGGAGTTTTGAGAACAGCCTGACCAACATGGTGAAACCCTGTCTCTACTAAAAATACAAAAAAATTAGCCAGGTGTGGTGGCCCGTGCCTGTAATCCCAGCTGCTCAGGAGGCTGAGGCAGGAGAATCGCTTGAACCCGGGAGGCAGAGGTTGCAGTGAGCCGAGATTACGCCACTGTACTCCAGCCTGGGCGACAGAGCGAGACTCCATTTCAAAAAAAAAAAAAAGAAAAAGAAGGATTGTGGGCATATCTGTCTCAGTCAGAGCCAGGTGGACAGGAGGCTGGACATGGGCCCGACCATGCTCCCTGGAAGAAGTGTTGGGTTTGGGTGAAGGCGAAGCTGCTGCAAAGAGGAATGGCTATTTAAAACTACAGTGAGCCAGACCCTCTGAAGGCATCAAGACGTGAGTCTTGAGAAGAAAGAGGGAGGTTCCCAGGGGCCACCCCGCCTCCAGCTTTGGTAACTCAGGAGCAAGGGCTGTGAGCAGAGCTGAGCCCTGCTCCAGGTCACCTGGGGCCTCATCATGGCTCACCTGTCAGCTGTGTAGCCTTGAGCAAGCCTCTGAGTCTCACCCTGGCAGCCCTGCCTTGTAGCCCTACAGCAGGGTTGCAGGCCTTGTCCCCAGCCAGGCTTCAGGGAAGCCCAGAGGGGAGGAAGACTTCCTCGGACGCACTTTGTCCTCGGAAAGTGCCGCAATCCTGGTGGACGGGAGCTCCAGCTTGGCCACAGCCTCCTTGCTTGTCCTGCTCATAAGCCAATGCTGGAAGCCCCATCAGCGATCCTTGTCCCCTTATCTGCAGGTGCAGAGGACGTGGTGATGGCGTTTTCCAGGTCGGAGACAGAAGACCGAAGGCAGTAGCTGCAAAGCCCTTGGAACACCCTGGATGCTGTTGAGGGCCAAGAGATCTGTGTGGCTCCTGGGCCGGCTGAGTGGCAGCAGACCCCCTTGCCCCACCTCCCACTTCCCCTACCCAACCCTGCCCTGCCCCATCCCACCTCACAGCTACTCAGTGGGGCTGGCATCAAGGGAGACACCAGTGGTGCGTTTATGATTGGCTTAAAGGGATGGACTTGTGATTGGCTGCAGGAAGAAACTTTTTTATTTTTTAAATCTTGACCAACAGAAACCTTTTATTTTTATTTCTGACTCTTATTTTTTAAAAAATTTGCGCCTCGGTATCTGGCTTCCCTGGAAGCTCTCCGAGCTCTGGTGCTTTAGTTAGGTTATTTTTTAGAAATGTGAAGAGGTCTGATTGGCTGCTTAAACTGGAAAGGGACTGTGATTGGCTGGTTAATGGGAAACGGTTTTTTCTTTGATTGGCTGCAGGTGTTCTGCTGATATCAACGGCTTCCCTATTTTGAATGCAGAAAACAGGGTCTGGGACATTAGTCGTTATATTTGACTTGAAAAGAAACCAAGTGCGCTTTGCAATATTTATTACACAAAGAACTTGCTGCTGCCTTCACATTTGGGGTTTGTGTTTGATTGGCTTTCGGTGCATGTGTTTGGTTTCCCATTGGTTCACCCGTGACTCCTGTTGCCATGGATTCACCCCCCTCTGCTGCCGGCTCTGGGCCTGAGGGTCCACCTGGAGAGTACATTTGCTTTAATGAGTGCACCTGCCTCCACCAGCAAGGTGATCCCAAGGACCCTGAGCAGCTGGAAAGTTGGGCCCCCGAGGAGCTTTGTGTCGTCTTGAACCCAACAGCCCAGAGCCTAGAGGTAACCGTTAGTCGGGGTTTATGTGCATTGCCTGCATGAGCTGGCAACCAGCCAGCGTCCCTTGGTGAGAAAGGGATTGCCGAGCACCGTCCAGGCCCCGCCAGCCGGGCCGGGCCCAGCAGAGGCGCACTACCCAGCTCTGCCCTCTTGGCCATCCCTCTGTGTACCACTTCCTGAGGCCTCATTCTGGGGGTTCTGTTGGAAAGGGGAGGAGCTTCTCCCAGTGTGAGACCCCAAAAGGCTCTGGAGGTCATCTAGCAGAGGTCTCTGCTTGGGAGCCCAGAACCCATGTAAAAGCCCCAGCTTGGCTCACAAGGCCCAGGAGACCTCCAGCTCTAAACACCAACCCCTGACCTACCCCAGCCAGGCTCCCACCTGTCTGCTGCCAGCGCAATACGTCCTGGCCAGCACTGGAGTTCTCTCATTGGAGGCCCGTGCCCTCCACTCCACTGCCTTTGGAAGGGTCTCTCTCCACGTCAGCCTGGAAGGGACAGTGTCATTTGTTTATGAAGTGCCACTGGGACATCTGGCTGGGCCTTCACCAAGCAAGTCCCTTCGACCGACCCTTAAGCCAAACTCAGGCCCAGAATTGGCAAACTCAGTTCAGAATGGCAGTCCTGGAGGTGGGGGGTGAGGGGCAGGTCTAGTGTTCCTGCAGGAACCCTAAGTCCTCCCACCTGCCACCGCCTTCCCTGGGACGGGGGTGGTCCTCCTAG
Organism: Theropithecus gelada; assembly: GCF_003255815.1. NCBI lineage: Eukaryota > Metazoa > Chordata > Mammalia > Primates > Cercopithecidae > Theropithecus > Theropithecus gelada. Next base: position 38,581,609 of record NC_037668.1, on the reverse strand, counting down.
CTCCCTGGATCACTGGCAGGTGTGGGATCTGGGGAGAGGGGATGGAGAAAGATACAGTCCTCAGGAAGGGGGCCGCCACCCTCCCCTACGCTGGTAGATGCTGAGGCCCCTAGGTGCCCAGAGCCAGGGGCACCGTCTCAGAACCAAATCTTTCCCCTTTCTTGGGGCTTGGGGCTCGGGCCATAGGGGCTCCTGAGTGTCATGAAGTGCACAGGAACCAAATGACTGAGCCCTGGAGAGCCCCATGGTCAGTGGGTGGTTCACGCTGTGCTCTGGCACCATCAGCCTGTCCCAGATCGAGCTTCAGGCTAAGACCCTGTGTCCTCCACCATGCACTCACCCCTAGCCCTGGTTAGCTGACAGTCAGCTGTGGGGAACACAGCTACAACCCTACCCTGGCAGGGACCTGAGAGCATCTTCTCAGGAGGGGCAGCGCATGTGTGCATGTGCTGTGCGAGTGAGCACACCCGTGTTCTCACTCAGATATACACGTGCACACACACGCACTCTCCCAGCTCAGTGGCCTGGAGGTCTGACTGAGGCCCTGGGGAAAGGTGAGTTCTTTCATCTCCCTCCTCCAGGTCGTCGTGCCTGGAGTCAGGTGTCAAGGCCACACTGCTGGCTGCCCCCTTTTTGTACCTGTAGCTCCTATAAAGGGCCCACACCTGGTGGATACCTGGTTGAGTGTGTGGTCTCTGCCCCAGCCTGTCCTTGTCACAATCACAGGCCTTGCTTTTGTAACAACGACGACCCCGGCCTGTCTCATCTTCTGAAGAGGAAAAGTCAAAGTGTTGCTGTGGCTTCATATTTCAACTAAAAATATATCTGTTGGAGAAAGAAATTAACAATAAAGAATTTTCATAGGTTGGTGTGTGAGCTGAGCTGGTTTCTCCCTCGGAATCAGGCGCTCTGACTGATTTCCCTACATCACGTGGGCTCTGCTGCTGCGGGGCCCCTCCTTCCCAGGGAGGCACAGCCAGGAAGGACAACACCAAGTTTGAGAAGTGTCTGTGACCTGAGTTGAGCTCAGGGTTTGGAAGAATTTCTAGATGTACCCAGCCCAGCTCGAGGGTCCTTAGGAAGGTTGAACCTCCTTTTTGACCTGGAGATTTTAAACATCATTCCAGATTCAACTGAGACCAGTAAACTTCAGAGGCAGCCTCATCCTTCCACACCTATGAAAAGACACTAAGCACTCCATCAGGGTGTGGGGATCCCGCCATCCTAGGCACCGCAACATCCTGATGTGATGGCACCGGTCTTAGAATGCTTGTTACAGACACCCAGACAGAGTATCTGTCCCTTCCACCATCCCAGAAGTGGAAGATGTATTGGTTTTCAGCTGGATGTACAAGTTTGGAAGCTGAAATCATTTCTGCTTCAAGAATTTTTGCTTCGGAAGCATTTTCTAGAAATTTTCATTTCCACCCTTCATAAACTCATTTTTGGGTCTTTTTTTTTTTTTTTTTTTTCCCCTCTTTACATGGTCTCACTGTTTCTATTTCCTTTTCAAAGAATTTCACTGGGTCCTAGAGGCTATGAAGTTTACAGAATATGAGTACAATGGCACAACCAACATCATTAAATCTTTGTGTTTGGGGAGATATTGGGTCTTTTAGCCGCCCATGCAGTAGCCAGATGCGCAAGCCCCTCTGAAACATTTCCAAAAATACTTTGTCCAGGCTTTGCTTGAATACTGTCTAGAGTTGGGGAGCTCACTACCTCACAAGTTAGTCCAGAGCATAACCTATAAGCATAATCATGTAACCTATGCTTATCCTTATGTTGAGTTGATCTATCTTTTTCTGTAACTTCTTGTCCAGAAAGGAGTTTGTAGTCATTGAGAGAAAGACAAATAAAGATCGCTGTGTTAACCAGAAGTTACGTAGAGACACACATCCAAGGGCTCATGCAGAATCCACCCCCTGCCCAGCACTCTGAGTGGCACCGTCAGCCTTGTAGTTAATCAGCTCTTCTAAGCTGAGCCACTGAGTAGATCAAGGGACTGACCGGCTGGCCGTGGTCCCACCTGCCCAGCCCCCAGCAGAGAGCTTGGAAACCGGAGCCAAGCGGGATCGTCCTCCCGGTGCTGTGTAACCTGTCTAAGCTGCCTAAACTGTCATGGGAAGTAGGCCACATAAATGAGTCAGGGACACTGCAACAGGCAAAGGAAAAACACTGGGGACAGCCTTGGGTCTTTCAGGCTCCCTCAGCCCACAAAGCAGGCAACCTCCTGGGTCACCTTCCCAGGTACAGGATGGGGTAACGACCCCAACAGGCAGTGTTGGGACTGCTGTGGCAAGAGACAGCAGGGGGCCAGGCTGAGCCTGGGGGGAAGGAGGCAGAGCTGCCAGAGACAGCAGAGGGCCAGGCTGAGCCTGGTGTGGGGGAGGCAGAGTGACCAGAGACAGCAGGGGGCCAGGGTGAGCCTGGGGTGGGGGAGGCAGAGTGACCAGAGACAGCAGGGGGCCAGGGTGAGCCTGGTGTGGGGGAGGCAGAGTGGCCAGAGACAGCAGGGGGCCAGGGTGAGCCTGGGGTGGGGAGGCTGAGGACTGTGCCTCTTGGTGTTTCCCAGGCCTAGGGGGCAGGCTGTTGAGAATGAATGAAGCGCTTCTTCTCCCCATCCCTGCAGGTGAATACCAGCACTGAGAATCCAGGCTGGCCCCAGCCTTTAAAGAGGGTCTTTTGTAGTAGGGAATTTGATCCCCTCCATTGGTGGTAGGGGGAGCTCTGGTCCCAGGGGACCCCGACACCACTCACGTGCTGCTTTTGCTTGGGCAGGGCAGGTTCGTTTCTCTCTCTCCCACCCTCCCTCCCTCTTCTGGGTTGCCCTTGACCACCCAACCCTTTCCATTTCCCAGAGGATAAAATGCACCCAGACTAACCGACTCACCTGAGGCTGTGTTGAGAAAGCGTTCCCCCGCTCTGCAGTGTCCACTGAAAGAACTTGATCTTCTGGGAAATAACTGATGTTTGAGAGATTTGGGGGAACTTGCAGGGCAAGTTAGGGGTGAGTTCTAATTTGAAGAAAGTCCTTTTAAGGGGACAAGGGCAGTGAAATGCTTTTTGAATATCAACTAGTATCTTGCTTTCACTTTTCTCCTTGACATTGGAACTTTCCCCATCACAGATGGTTCCCAGAGGGGCCTTCCAGTCCTGCCAGCATAGAAGTCATGAGCGCTCTTGACACAGGGACGAGCCACGCCCTACCAACCCTGCCCCATCTGCTTCTCTTCTAGAGCCCCTAGGTTAGGCATGTGTGCAACAGGTGGCCGTCCCTGTTTGCACACCTGTGGGAGCCCCACCCCGCCCTGCACGACCCCAGAGGAGGTGACTTCAGACCCAGAGCCTCTGAGAGTTTCCACTGCCTGACGCTTGGTCTTGACCATGCCACTTCCGGTGGAAGGAGGTGGATCTTCACAAACATCTTTGTCTTGGTCTTTTTTTTTTTTTTTTTTTTTTTGAGACAAGAGTCTCACTCTGTCACCCAGGCTGTAGTGTAGTGGCGCGATCTTGGCTCACTGCAGCCTCCGCCTCCTGGGTGCAAGCAGTTCTCCTGCCTCAGCCTCCCGAGTAGCTGGGATTACAGGCACCCACCACCACACCCAGCTAATTTTTGTATTTTTAGTAGAGACGGGATTTCACCATGTTGGCCAGGCATGAGCCACCGGGCCCAGCCATGTGTCCCAGTGTTTTTTTGTTTGTTTTTTGTTTTTTTGAGATGAGTCTTGCTCTGTCGCCCAGCCTGGAGTGCGGTGGCGCAATCTCGGCTCACTGCAAGCTCTACCTCCCAGGTTCAAGCCGTTCTCCTGCCTCAGCCTCCTGAGTAGCTGGGACTACAGGCGCCCGCCACCACGCTTTGCTAATTTTTTTGTATTTTTAGTAGAGACGGGGTTTCACCGTGTTAGCCAGGATCTCGATCTCCTGACTTCGTGATCCACCCGCCTTGGCCTCCCAAAGTGGTAGGATTATAGAGGCGTGAGGCACCACGCCCGGCCGTGTCCCAGTCTTCATAACACAGCTAATGTTGACTGGATGGTACCTGTGTGAAGGTGCATACTCAATCACGTGCAAGTTATGTTCCTAGGCTGTCCTGAAGCTCCCTGGGCCTCTCTGAAGCCTCCCATGCGGACCTAGCACTTCACCTCCAAGCTAAGCTGGTTTTGCCAGAAGTTCCTCTTCCACTTTAAATCGTCGAGGTTTAGACTGTTTGCCCCCACAGCATAAATCTTTATATCCACATAGCTGGGGGCTGGGGAGGCATCATGGTTTAGAGTGGGAACTGTGGAGGCCGACTGGAGGCAGGACTCAATCTGTCACTTGGCAACTGTGTGACTTGGCGTGAATGATGAACCTTATTGAAAAAAAATGGAAAACATAAGAGCATCAGGGCCATAGGCTGTTGGTGACAACTAAGGAGATAATGCATATGACACGCTTAGCAAAGTGACCTTCGACCAGTGGGGGGTCAGGACATAGGGTTATTGTTAAGTCACCATAGCGGGTGTCCCTCCACCCCATCCTCTCAACTCAAAAGTCACACAGAGCGAGGACTTGTCTGCAGCCTTTGGCGTGGGGAGGAGCACAGCTCCAGGTCCCGTGGGGCGCTTAGGAAACGCTTCTTTGATGAGAATGAAGGAGCCCAGATGATCCCTTTGTAGAAGCCAAGGCCAGAGCTGCCTCCAGCTCCACAGCCCCTGCCCTGAGCCTCTCCCTCTGCTGAGCTGCTTTGCCTAGGGGCTGGGTGCTCACTGGAGCACAGCCCCTCCGCCTTCCCCAAAACCTGCCAGCTGAGGAGGGTGCCCCCTCAGGGTGGACTCTGTCACGGCTGAACAGGCAGGGAGGGACCTCAGCAGAGCCTGGGGGTGGGGGGGTGGAAGTCTTGTTTTCCAGGGACCCTCCTGCTTGCCTCGTGCTTAAACTCCAAATAGAATCACAGCCAGTCAGGAAAGGGGATAAAATTAAATCCTCGATCATGATCAAGTGGTTAAAAAAAAACCCATCACAGCCAGCGGCTTCTTCTCACTGCAGCCAGCTCTGCCTCAGAGCAAATAGGAGGAGGAGAAGGAAGAGGAGGAGGAAGACAGAGCCATCTTGGGCCCCAGCACCCCTCCCTCCCGGCCAGCCCCTCTTCTTGCCTTCCCAGACCCCCAGGGCCCCGAGACTCTGCACCCCTCACCCCAAAGATGGGGAGGCTGGGAGGGTGGCTGCTGTTGGGGGAGGCCCATATCCTGCCCAAGGAGGCAGGGCCTGGACTCCAGTCTCCGGAACTGCAGACCTGGGATCAAATCCAGACTCTGCCAATTACTGTGTGTCGTGGGCAAGTCACTCGACGTTTCCGAGCCTGTTTCCTAATCTGGAACGTGGGAACAATCATGGCAACTGCCTCATTGGTGGTTGTCTGAATTCAGTGGGTGGGCACCACCAATGGTGTGCCAAGGGTAGAGGGGCACGGACAAAGAAGCAGCCTGCCTGGGGTTCAGGCAATAAGGGGGTGTATTGTCTGGAGAGAATTTCAAAACACTAAAACTGACGGTCTGATCTGCTTGCTTGCTTTTGCCTCCACGCCCAGGCTACTCTAGCCCTGGGGCACAGCACGGCCACCCCCAACACTTGACCTTCTCTTTGGGCAAGAGGCCAGGCTGCTGGCTCAGGGCATAGGTCTAGGTGGGCCCGGCTGAGATGCCCCCGTACCAATGGGTGATGCCCCAGTGACTCCTCAGTGCCCCTTCCCAGCCTCAGGCCTCCATCTGCAGAACAGGAAGACGCCGCAGCTCCTTGCCTTGGGCCCTGGCTGCACCCTGGGTCCTGGCCTCCTCTGCGCAGCCCCTGAGGGATGGTAGGGGCCGAGCTGCCAGCACCTGGCAGGGCGGAGCCTGCAGAGCTGGAGATCTGCAGTGTGCCCAGAGGGAGGACTGAGGTGTACCTTGGCTGGGGAGTTAGGAAGCTGCCAGAGGAAACAATGAGGCTATAAAAATAGCCCTTTGTTTACTGTAGGTGCACATCCTTGTGTGTCCTTGTGTGAAAGAGGGGCCAGCTTGGTGGAGGGGCTGAGCTTCCAGTGGGGAAGGGACCTGGTAGAGTCAGTGGCAGGGCAGAGTCGGTTGGGGGGAGCTTCAACCCCCCTGCAGTACCAACGTAGCCTCCCCAGGTAACATCTGATGGCCTCACTGGCCTGAGGTGGCCCCTCCAGCCAGGCCTATGGTGTGGTTGTACCTATGTTCCCTCAGCAAGGCTCAGCCTCAGCCCCCAGCCCAGAGGCTTGTGGCACTCCTGCCCACCCTCCCAGGCCCAGCTTGGACTGCCTCTGCCAGCTTGTCCCTTGGGAGTGAGTCTGGGGCTGGTCCTGCATCCCAGGGTAGAATCCTGCCACACGGTCTGTAGACTTCTCTGACCGATTCAGCCCTCTACCCCATCAGAAGGGCTGAGACTGTAGAGAGGCCATACCCTGGGAGGCACAGCCCAGACTCTGCCCCTCAGGGTTCTCTCTGGAACCTTCCTTCCTAGCTCTCGCAGCTCCTCCCAGCGCCTCTGGCTGGCTTTGGAGGTGAGCCCTGAGCTGTCTGGCTGCCTCCCAGGACTCCCCCAGGCACTGTGAGAGTTAACTAGCCTAGCCCGAGCCAGCTGGGCCCCTGCGGAGCATTGAGCCCATCCGGAAATGCTGGCTGAGGACCTACTGGGTACTGGGCTGGGAAGTGAGATGCGGGACTGAGGCTACTGGACGGGACTGATGTGCAAATAGGCAGCAACGGGGCAGGGCCCTGCGGGAAGGGAACATCCATGCCAGGGAGCTGGAGCTGGTGGTCCCAGGCTCACCTGTAGGGGGCTGAGGCGGTTGGGAGGGTCCCTCAGAGCTCCTGCACCTGCCCAGGGTGGTGAGGGGCATACTTCTCCTTGGCTTGTGATGTGGCTCATGGGACGGTCAGGGCAGGGTGGCCACAGAGGCCTCTGGGTTTACTGGGGACCATTGGTCCCTGACTCTTCTCTGGCAGCTGGACTCAGAGAGGGCGGAGGCTTGCTCATTTCTGTCTTGGGCTTGCTTGTTTCTGCAGCAGAGCCCGCCTCTCTTGACCACTCAGGTTGTACCGGTGATCTCTGGAGCCTCTGAGGTCACATGGTGCCAGCTCCTGCTGTTCTGTTCCCAGTCTAAGGGTTCCCCAAAAAGGTCGTGTCTGAGAGCCACTTGCTTTTTCTGGCACATTCCCAGGGAGGTCCCCTGGGAAGCAGCTTCAGAAGCAGAACATGTTAGGAGGGCATTTTGTCAGGACAAGCCTGGGAGGTTAGGCTCAAACCTGGCAGCTGCCCAGGCCCTGATGGGGTTCCTGCTTAAGCTGCTGATGCAGCTGCCAGGGCTGGGCGGGGCTTGCTCTTCCCACCCCCTCCCCAGGCTGTGTGGTCTATTCGAGGCCCAGACATTGGTCCTAAGGGAGAAGAAGGGCAAGAAGGGGTGTCCTAGTTCCCTGGGTGGTAACCAGAGATTCACCCCATCCCTCCTCTGAGATGCTGGGAGGATGAGCAGATGCTGGTGCGCAGAAGGGGCCGAGAGGCTTAGGAGATTAAGCTATTAGTGGTCATTAGGCAGTGGAGGAGGCTGGGCAGCGTGGGGAGGGGAGGGTGGCATGGCAGAGAGTGCTTGTCCAGGAGCCCAGGTGGGTCTACAGCCCACTCTGCCACTCACCCTGGGTAACTCCATCCTGTGTGTCTGAGCCTCCAGGGGCTGTGAGAGTCATTAATGTTGTTCCCCAGAAATTCCCAGCTCTCTGCCTTCCAGGCCCTTAATGGGCTTGTATTTCCCCACCCACTTTAGTTTGAGTGTGGCCCTAACTTGTTTGTCCAATGAAATGTGGGCAGAAGTGAGAGTCATTTTGTAATGTTCCAGAAGTGGCTGCCCCATCAGCCTGAGTCCTGGCCACGAGCAAAAGAGGAAGTGTGTTGTTTCATGCCCTGGGCATCTTGGGCTTGCTTGTTTCTGCAGCAGAACCCACCTCTCCTGACCACTCAGGTTGCACCGGTGATCTCTGGAGCCCTTGAGGTCACGTGGTGCCGGCTCTTGCTGTTCTGTTCCCAGTCCAAGGGTTTCCCCAAAAGGTCATGACTGAGAGTCACTTGCTTTTTCTGGCATCTTTGGCATCACAAGTAAGGCTGTCCTGGTCCCCATCCTGGACCCTGCAAGGCAGCCCTGCCTTTTACTCTTAGGACTCAATCTGCCCTTCTCAGCATGCGCAGCCCAAGGCCATGGTGATAGGGCTCCTGTTAATCCAACCTCATCTCCTGTCATCCCCCTGTTCTTCCCACTCCAGCCGCCAGCCTCCTTTTGTTCCTCAGATGCTGAGCGTCTCCCACCTTGGGGCTTTTGTGCCTGCTGTTCCTTTGCCTGGAATGTTCTTCCTCCATGGCTGAATCCTTCTCCATGTTCAGATGTCAGCTCCAATGTCACCCCCTCAGAGTGTCCACACTGACCACCCTATTTTGCTTTCCACTCTTTTTTTTGGTCTGTCATCCAGGCTGGAGTGCAGTGGCACAATCTCGGCTCACTGCAACCCCCACCTTCTGGGTTCAAGTGATTCTCCCGCCTCAGCCTCCCGAGTAACTGAGATTACAGGCATGTGCCACTGTACCCGGCTAATTTTTGTATTTTTAGTAGAGATGGGGTTTCCCCATGTTGGCCAGGCTGGTCTTGAACTCCTGACCTCCAGTGATCCATCTGCCTCGGACTCCTAAAGTGCTGGGATTACAGGCGTGAGCCACCGCGCCCGGCCTTGCTTTCCACTCTGTAACACACTCCTGTTTCCCTGTTTTATTTTTTTATTTGTGAATTTCTTTGTTTACTTGTTTATGTTTCGCTCCTCCCGCCAGAAGCCAAGCTGCATGGTTGGATCTTGTCTGGCTTCTTCACTGCCATGTCCTCGGCACCTGCTATTTAGTGGGCTTTTCACAAGGGCTCGGTAAATGACTGAATAATCATGACCTTTGAGTGACTTCTCTGTTGAACCCTCTGTGGCCCACAGGTAGCCTGATCCTATTTCCTGAACCAAAGTGGTGCTGCCAACAAGGAAATCTGGGATCTGGAGAGGAGCGCATCCTCTTGGCTTCACAAGCTCATGTCCCTTAGGGGATGTTTCAGTGGGGCTGGGCCCTGGCACCGTGTGGCACCCCTGTGAGCCTGTCTTGGCTGATAAATCAATTCTGGGCTGCTGAAGGGGCTTGAGGACTTGTCTGGGCAGACTTTTTGGTTTGACTAGGATTATAGACAACAGAAACCCAACTCCAGCTGGCTCCCATTGCTGGAAGGCTCTCAAGGTAGCTCATAGGATGAAGGCAATTGTGCAGGGACCAGGGCCTCAGGGACTGCTTCCCAAATACCCTTTCCCTTTAGGAGCATTTATTCTGTTTCTGCTTGATTTTGCCTGTTGGCCTCATTATCTCCTATGACAGACTGGCATCTCCTCTATGGGGAGACATGACCCGGCAACTTCAGTAGAAAGGAGGCTGTTCTCCCAGCACACAAAACAATCCCAGGGTGATCTCTGATTGACTCCTGACTGCAGGTGATCCGCCCACCTTGGCCTCCCAAAGTGCTGGGATTACAGGCGTGATTACAGGCGTGGGATTACCCCGCCCAGCTGACAGAGTCCTTTTTAAATATTTGGTGGAATGCCTCTTGAGAACTGCTGGTGCGAAGAAAGAAAACCACATGTAAAATCAGAGGTCCTGGTTCAAGTCCGAGCTCTGCTGCTTATGGATATGTGACTTCTCTGAGCCTCAGTTTCCTCATCTATAAAATGGGTGTTAATACCAACTTCTGGCCAGGTGCGGTGGCTCGTGCCTGTAATCCCAACACTTTGGGAGGCCGAGGTGGGTGGAGTGCTTGAGCCAAGGAGTTCAAGACCAGCCTGGGCAACAGGGCGAGACCTTGTCTCTACAAAAAAATACACAAATTAGCTGGGCGTGGTAGCACACGCCTGTAGTCCTAGCTACTCTGGAGGCTGAGGTGGGAAGATTGCTTGAGCCCGGAAGGTCAAGGCTGCAGTGAGGCGGCGATCATGCCATAACGCTCCAGCCTAAGTGACAGAGTAAGATCCTGTCTCAAGAAAAGAAAAGTCAACTTCCATAAGTTGTTATAAGTATGGAATGAGAAGAGATCTTTTATTTTTATTAATTAATTTATTTTTTGAGACGGAGTCTCGCTTTGTCACCCAGGCTGTAGTACAGTGGTACGATCTCAGCTCACTGCAAGCTCCGCCTTCCAGGTTCACGCCATTCTCCTGCCTCAGCCTCCCGAGTAGCTGGGACTACAGGCGCCCGCTACCACGTCCAGCTAATTTTTTGTATTTTTAGTAGAGGTGGGGTTTCACCATGTTAGCCAGGATGGTCTCAATCTCCTGACCTCGTGATCCGCCCACCTTGGCCTCCCAAAGTGCTGGGATTACCCAGCGCCAACCGAGAAGAGATCTTTGATAGGAATGCTATCGGTTGTAAAGCACTGCACAGATACCTATTATAATTAGTTTAACTTGGAAAATAGCATATACTCTGTTTACAGGACAGGTAACCCTCTGCCTTCAGGATTAGGAGACAAAGGGGAAAGGAAGTGATGAATCTGGGATTGGCAGGGCCAGGTGACTACTTAGCGAAGGGTGCAGAGGGGAGAAGGGACTCCAGCAGCCATGCCCTGGGGAAAAAAGACGTAGGGGCCGGGCGCGGTGGCTCAAGCCTGTAATCCCAGCACTTTGGGAGGCCGAGGCGGGTGGATCACGAGGTCAGGAGATCGAGACCATCCTGGCTAACATGGTGAAACCCCGTCTCTACTAAAAATACAAAAAACTAGCCGGGCGTGGTGGCGGGCGCCTGTAGTCCCAGCTACTCGGAGGCTGAGGCAGGAGAATGGCATGAACCTGAGAGGCGGAGCTTGCAGTGAGCCGAGATCGCGCCATTGCACTCCAGCCTGGGTGACACAGCGCGAGACTCTGTCTCAAAAAAAAAAAAAAAAAAAAGAAAAAGGACGTAGGGACCGGGAGAACAGAGGTGACATTGATGGGCAAACCCTGGGGAGATGCCAAAGAGCAGGTACTACAGCAGCTGGTCTCTCCTCGCGACTTCTAGACAGATAGCAACTCGGGGCCCCACACCTGCTTCCATGTCCCGCCTGGCAGACACTGCCTGGGACAGAGGTGGGTCTACTAGTTGGCCAGGGCTGTTGTAACAAAGTACCACACTGGGTGGCTTACACAACAGAAACTCATCTTCTAACAATTCTAGAGACTGGAGGTCTGAAATTAAAATGTCAGCACGGACCGGGCATGGTGGCTCATACCTGCAGTCCTAACATTTTGGGAGGCCAAGGCGGGTAGATTACTTGAGCCCAGGAGTGCAAGACCCTATCTCTACAAAACATTAAAAACTTAGCCGGGTATGGTGGCGTGCGCCTGTAGTCCCAGCTATTTGGGAGGCTGAGGTACAGTACCCCTGTACTCCAGGGTGACAGAGCGAGACCCTGTCTCAAAACAAAAACGAAAAGAAAAGGTCAACATGGTTTGTTATTTCTTTTTATTTTTTATTATTTATTTATTTATTTATTTTGAGATGGAGTCTCGCTTTGTCGCCCAGGCTGGAGTGCAGTGGCGCCATCTCAGCTCACTGCAATCTCTGCCCCCCGGGTTCACACCATTCTCCTGCCTCAGCCTCCCAAGTAGCTGGGACTACAGGCGCCTGCCAGCACGCCTGACTAATTTTTTTTGTATTTTTAGTAGAGATGGGGTTTCACCATGTTAGCCAGGATGGTCTCAATCTCCTGACCTCGTGATCTGCCGTTCCTTGGCCTCCCAAAGTGCTGGGATTACAGGCGTGAGCCATCACGCCCGGCCCGTTCTTTCTTTTTAAAATTTATTTATTTGTTTATTTTTTGGAGACAGGATCTCACTCTGTCACCCATGCTGGAGTGCAGTGGTATGATATCGGCTCGCTGCAACCTCCGCCTCCCGGGTTCAAGCAATTCTCCTGCCTCAGCCTCTCGAGTAGCTGGGACTACGGGTGCCCCCGCCACTGTGCCCGGCTAATTTTTGTATTTTTAGTAGAGATGAGGTTTCCTCATCTTGCCCAGGCTGGTCTCAAACTCCTGGGCTCAAACAATCAGCCGGCCTCAGGCTCCCAAAGTGCTGGGATTACAGGCATGAGCCACTGTGCCCAGCCTTAAAATTTTCTTTTCTTTCTTCCTTCCTTCCCTCCTTCCTTCCTTCCCTCCCTCCTTCCCTCCCTCCTTCCTTCCTTCCTTCCTTCCTTCCTCTCTCCCTCCCTCTTTTCTTTTCTTCTTTCCTTTCTTTCTCTTTCTTCTCTCCTTCCTTTCTTTATCTCTCTCTCTCTATTTTTTTCTCTCTCTTTCATTCTACATTCAGACGCCCAAGCAGTAATTGGCTCCTTCGGAGGGCTGTGGGGAAGGTGTCCCAGGCCTCTCTCCTTGGCTTGCGTGCAGATGGCCGTCTTCCTCGTATGTCTCTTCATGTCATCTTCCCTCTGTGAGTGTGTCCTAACCTCCTAACCTCCTCTTTTTTTTTTTTTCTCCTTCTTTTTTTTGAGACAGAGTCTTGCTCTGTCACCCAGGCTGGAGTGCAGCGGTGCAATCTCGGCTCACTGCAAGCTCCGCCTCCGGGTTCATGCCATTCTCCTGCCTCAGCCTCCCGAGTAGCTGGGACTACAGGCGCCCGTCACCACGCCCGGCTAATTTTTTGTATTTTTAGTAGAGATGGGGTTTCACCGTGTTAGCCAGGATGGTCTCAATAACCTGACCTCGTGATCCGCCTGCCTCGGCCTCCCAAAGTGCTGGGATTACAGGCATGAGCCACCGCACCCAGCCCTAACCTCCTCTTTTTATAAGGACACCAGTCTTATTAGATTAGGGATCACCCTAATGACTGAATTTTAACTTGATAACCTCTGTAAAGACCCTGTCTCGAAATAAGGTCACATTCTGTGGTAGTGGGGGTTAGGACTTCAACATCTAAATTTTGGGGGGAGGGGACATAATTGAACCCATGTAACAGTGGACATTCTCCCCGGGGGTATCCCCCTCGTCACCGGTTCAAACTCCCTGGCCGAAAGCATGTAGCTTACAACCTGCCGGAAGAGAAAAGGACCCCATAATTGTGTTAATTGCCACAATGCCAGATCTCCAATTAATATGCCACAGAACAAAGAAGAAATCCACTAATCGCACAGAATTGGACCTAAACCACACCCCCTGCAGAGCCAGAGCTCCCCTTCATCCTGCTCAGGGCAAATCTCTGGGGGAAGCTCAGAGGTGGGGACGGACAGGACAGTGGGGCACCCTGGTTGGATCCTGTCTGGGGCCAGGCACCAAAACCTGGCCTTTGTGGCTAGAGGTAAGATAAAGGTGTCCAAGGGCCTCTTAGCTTCAGGCTGCAGACTCGACACTGTGGCAGCCTGACTGGGGCCTTAGCAGACACCTTGGCAGACACCTGGCTCAGGGAGGAAGTGACTCAGGTGCTTCGGGGGTTGTTCTCTGCAGCATGGTGTGACTCACATACAGGTGAGGACTATTTGGGGCCCTGGGGCAGGTCTGGGTTGACTTTGGAGACATAACGCTCAGGGCTGCCATTGCTCCTCATCCCTAGAGTGGCAGACAGGTCCAGGGGCAGATGTGCGAGTGCTGCAGCACGATGCTCGTGTCCCTTCTTCCTGGTGCCCATCTCAGCAGCAGGCCTGAGTGCTCTGTGTCTCTGTGGCTCCAGAGACAGGCTACTGGAGACTGTCCTGCCCGTGCTTGCCTCCTGCAGCTGGAAGGTGTCCTGCTCAGGCCTGGAAGTTGGCACTAGCTGTGGTCTTAACATGCAGCACCTCCTGCCCAGCGCTGGCGCCAGGCAGAGCCTCCCCCGACCTCCACCATGTGTGGGGGCTCCTTGCCCTCGGCCTACCCATCTGCCTCCTCCTTCAGCTCCCTGGCTTGGCTGCAGCAGACCAGGGACAGAATGAGGCTTCAGCCCGCAGCTCAGGTGGTCTTTCTTCACCCACTCGGCACAGCTCCAAGCTGGGCCTGTGCTGCCAAGGATCAGAGGAGGAAGGGGATTCACAGACTCCTCAGCACCACCCCTCTCCGGGCCACTAGGTCATCCCTACTTCCCATGGTCCGGGCAGAGGGCGAGGAGCCCATGTTGCTCCAGCGCACTTGCCGTTTGCCTCCCTGCCTTTCCCAGGCTGCTCTGGGCTGCCTCCCTGGCTCCTGCTAAGCCAGCTGCAGGGAGGCTCATTGAGAATTCTTGGAGCCCCATCCACTGGCTGTCAGGGGAGAAGCCTGTCTTCCTCAGACCAGCGGTCTCATTTGCATCCCCTAAATCAATGCCCTCTGATGATCAAAGTCCCAGCGCCGCAACTTCAATGAGGCCGGCTGAGCGAGAAGGGAGAGGAGGCAGGAATTGCCCTCCCTTCCTGCTGCCCCTTCAGGCCCAAGGAGAACTGGAAAGCAGAGGCCCTGGGGGATCCCTGGCAGCAAGGCGCACACAGGAGTAGAAGCAGAGACGTCCCTCCCCGGGTAAGCGTTCCCTTCCCGGCTTTTCCCACAGGCTGGACAGGGAATAGGGCAGTGGCAGGCTCCTGTCCACAAGGCTTGCTGGGACGTTCTGGACCCCCAGATCAGGCATCTGGAGATCTCTGGGGGTGTGGGTCAGCTCCACAGGGAGGGTAGGCTCTGGGAGGAAGGCACCTAGCTGGGTCTCCCTCATCAGAGACCCAGGGACTTAGTCCTCAGCAACTCAAAAAATTAGAAGGATTTGGCCAGGTAGAGGGAGGAGGAGAGGAGGAGGATCAGCCACGCCTACCCTGTCCATGCCCTGGGGGTTGCGGGATGCCCAGTAATGGTCCTAGCTAGAATGAGAGCCACCATTCACTGAGCACTCACAGTGGGCTGGACACCTCAGACACCTGCATTTCATGTGTTATGTTGTTGCTGTTTTTTATACATGTGTTTTTTTTTTATTTTTTATTTATTTTTTTTTTTGAGACGGAGTCTCGCTCTGTCACCCAGGCTGGACTGCAGTGTCCGGATCTCAGCTCACTGCAAGCTCCGCCTCCCGGGTTCACGCCATTCTCCGGCCTCAGCCTCCCGAGTAGCTGGGACTACAGGCGCCCGCCACCTCGCCCGGCTAGTTTTTTGTATTTCTTAATAGAGACGGGGTTTCACCGTGTTAGCCAGGATGGTCTCGATCTCCTGACCTCGTGATCCGCCCGTCTCGGCCTCCCAAAGTGCTGGGATTACAGGCTTGAGCCACCGCGCCCGGCCTTTTTTTTTTTTTTGAAATGGAGTCTCACTCCATTGTCCAGGTTGGAGTGCAGTGGTACGATCTCAGCTCGCTGCACCTCCACCTGCTGGGGTCAAGCAATTCTCCTGCCTCAGCCTCCCAAGTAGCAGAGATTACAGGCGCACACCACTACACCTGGCCGATTTTTGTATTTTTAGTAGAGACGGGGTTCCACCATGTTAGCCAGGCTCAAACTCCTGACATCAAGCAATCCACCCACCTCAGCCTCCCAAAGTGCTGGGGTTACAGGCATGAGCCACTGTGCCCAGCCCATGCTTTATCATGTTTAATCTACACAACATCCCTATGAGGCCCGTGTCATTACTGTCCCTGTTTTGTAGATGAGAAAATAGACAGGAGAAGCCACAGAACTAGGAAGTTGCAGAGCCAGGGTTAAATGGTTAAATGAGAGAAGGTTCGAGAAGCGTGTGGACACCTGAAAGGGCTGCTTGCAAGTGAGGAGGCATGTCTGCACAAGTGTGAGTGCGTGCTCTGGCTTGAGATGATCAAGACAGGTTTGTCCTTACATAGAGAGGACTTCCTGGCAGCCTATGGTCAGAGGTCCCCCTCCCGCCACTGCTCCATCCCCGTGCCTTGGCTCAACTCTGACACCCACCATATAATGAGTTCTCAGAGCTGGAGGGGGCTATCAAACAGGATGGACACCAGCAGCCAAGCAGTTCTTCCACCTTGGTGCCCCTCTGTCTTCTCATGGCCTTGCAGAAACGTTCACCATCAAAGCAGTAATGTGGAGAAGAGCGTCGGCTTTAAGGCTACGGATCTAGGTTTGAATCCTGGCTTTACCACTTTGCTGTGTGATTTTGGGCAAATTGCATAACCTCTCGGAGCCCCAGTGTCCTCTTCTGTAAAATAAGGATACTAATTGTATTCATAAGACCGGGCGCAGTGGCTCACACCTGTAATCCCAGCACTTTGGGAGGCAGAGGCTGGTGGATCACTTGAGGCCAGGAGTTCAAGACCAGCTTGGCCAACATGGTGAAACCCCATCTCTACTAAAAAGACAAAAATTAGCTGGGTGCGGTGGCGGGTGCCTGTAATCCCAGCTACTAGGGAGGCTGAAGCAGGAGAATCACTTGAGCCTGGGAGGCAGAGGTTGCAGTGAGCCAAAATTATGCCACTGCACTCCAGCCTGGATGACAGAGCGAGACTCCATCTCAAAAATAATTAATAATAATAATAATTGTATTGATTGCATGGGATTGCCACCAGCATGAAATCAGAAAATGAATGTAGATTGTTTCCTGGAGGGTTAGCCCACAGAACAATGTGTGGGCTGTATTTGTATTTCTAGATCTCTGGGGGTGGGATGGGTGTTAATCCGTTACCCAGAAGAGGAAGGAGGAAAAAGAGCTGTGTCCGCAAACAACTACATGAGCGGGAGGCTGGAGAGGACTAGACGTCCTGAAGTCTGACTCTGATTTTCACTGAAGCTTTCTGGCCTAGGGAGTTTCAAGGTCAAGGAAAAAGCACCAAAAAGCCAGAAAAGCCTCATCTGAGGCCTGGCTCTGGTACTTCTAAGCTGGAAGGTCTTTTTTGAGACACAGGGTCTTGCTTTGTCACCTAGGCTGGAGTGCAGTGGTGCCATCACAGCTCACTGCAGCCTCGAACTCCTGGGCTCAAGTGATCCTCCTGCCTCAGCCTCCTGAGCAGCTGGGACTCAGGCACCTGCTACCACGCCCAACTAACTTTTTTGTTTGTTTGTTTGTTGGTACAAATGAGGTTTCACTATATTGCCCAGGCTGGTCTCAAACTTCTGGCCTCAAGCTATCCTCCCGTCTCAGCCTCATCAAAGAGTTGAGATTACTGGTATGAGCCACTGTGCCTGGTCAGTTGAATGGTCTTGACAAGCCACTCAACCCCTCTAAACTCCTGCTTCCCACCAGTTAAAGGGGAATGATAAGAACCTCTATCCAGGAGATTCCTATTAGACCCAAATGCATATAGATGCTCTTTGAAAAAGGGAGTATACTTAAAAATGCAAATGCTGACATCCTACATGAAAGTAGTTATGATAGCGTCATCATCTCCTTAGACTTTCCTTCCTTTCCTTTCCTTTCCTTCCTTCCTCCCTCCCTCCCTCTCTCCCTCCCTCCCTTCCTTCCTTCCTTCCTTTCTTTTGTCTGAGACGGAGTCTCCCACTGTCACCCAGGCTGGAGTGCAGTGGCGTGATCTCAGCTCACTGCAACCTCTGCCTCCCAGGTTCAAGCCATTCTCCTCCTTCAGCCTCCCAAGTAGCTGGGATTACAGGTGCCTGCCACTGCTCCGGCTAATTTTTGTATTTTTAGTAGAGATAGGGTTTCACCATATTGTCCATGGTTCGCCAGGCTGCTCTCAAACTCCTGACCTCAGGTGATCCACCTGCCTCAGCCTCCCAAAGTGCTGGGATTACAGGCATGGCCACCGTGCCCAGCTCCTCCTTAGACTTCTTTTTTTCCCCCCGAGATGGAGTCTTGCTCTGTTGCCCAGGCTGGAGTGTAGTGGTGTGATGTTGGCTCACTGCAACCTCCACCTCCCGGATTCAAGCGATTCTCCTGCCTCAGCCTCCTGAGTAGCTGGGATTACAGGCGTGTGTCACCATGCCCAGCTAATTTTTGTATTTTTAGTAGAGGTGGGATTTCTCCATGTTGTTCAGGCTGGTCTCGATCTCCCGACCTCAGGTGATCTGTCCACCTTGGCCTCCCAAAGTGCTGGGATTATAGGCGTAAGCCACCGCAGCCAGCCTAGACTTTTTTTTCTTTCTTTTTTTCTTTCTTTCTTTACTTATTTAGTTTTTTGAGATGGAGTCTCACTCTGTCACCCAGGCTGGAGTACAGTGGCATGATCTTGGCTCACTGCAACCTCCACCTCCCGGGTTCACGCCATTCTCCTGCCTCAGCCTGAGTAGCTGGGACTACAGGAGCCTGCCACCATGCCTGGCTATTTTTTGTTTGTTTGTTTGTTTTAGTAGAGACGGGGTTTCACTGTGTTAGTCAGGATGGTCTCGATCTCCTGACCTTGTGATCTGCCCGCCTCGGCCTCCCAAAGTGCTAGGATTACAGGTGTGAGCCACTGCACCCGGCCTTTTTTTTTTTAAACCACCATACCCAACAGCCTCCTCCAGTTCCAACATATATGACAGAGCTATGGATAGAACCCAGGTCTCCTGACTGTAAGCTTGGTGCTGTTTCCTCTGTGCCGTTTCCTCTGCAATGTAGGGGAAGCCATGACCCTTCTGCCCCCGTTTCCCTCCTCTCTTGCTCCTTCCTGCAAACCCAGCCCAGTCCCTTGGCACTGGGGTACTATGTGTGGACAGGCACGTCGTGTTTGGCTTGTGTATTCCCAGAGGGTAGGGATCACGTTTGCCTACATGTTGTGTGTGCTGCATAGTGCGTTGGGGTGTATAATTCGTGCTGCAGAATAAAATAGCCGCCGCCTCCCCACCACCACACACACACACAAGGGACCTCCCCCGGCTGCCCATCCACAGAGGGAAGGGGAACATGCTGTGTGTTGCCTTTGGTTTTGCAGTGGGAGGGAGCATGAGCACAAAACCCCAATCCTCGTCCCACCTTTGGGGGTGCAGACATGAGCTGCCTGGCCTCTGGGGAAGGTGAGGTTTTCTTTCTCTGGAAATTCACCAGCCAGAAATAGCTGATGCTTCATGCTTGGGAATGCTCTTAGTTCTTCCTTTGCAAATGAGGAGCCATAGAGAGCGTTAGAAAGAGTCTGAAATAGGCTTGGTGTGGTGGCTCATACCTGTAATCCCAGAACTCTGGGAGGCCAAGGTGGGCAGATCACCTGAGGTTGGGAGTTTGAGACCAGCATGACCAACATGGAGAAACCCCAACTCTACTAAAAATACAAAAATTAGCTGGGCGTGATGGTGCATGCCTGTAATCCCAGCTACTCGGGAGGCTGAGGCAGGAGAATCACTTGAGCCCAGGAGGTGGAGGTTGCAGTTAGCCAAGATCACACCACTGCACTCCAGCCTGGGCAAAACTCCGTCTTAAAAAAAAAAAAAAGTATATCCTGACTTCCTGGAGACCACAGAAGTGCCTCCTCTTCCTCCTCCTCCTCCCTCCTCCTCCTCCTCTTCTTGTTCTTCTTCTTTTGACAGAGTCTTGCTCTGTCACCAGGCTGGAGTGCAGTGGTGCAGTCTTAGCGCACTGCAACCTCCATCTCCCTGGTTCGAGCGATTCTCCTGCCTCAGCCTCCTGAGTAGCTGGGATTACAGGCATGCGCCACCACGCCCAGCTAATTTTTGTATTTTTAGTAGAGAGACGGGGTTTCACCATGTTGGCCAGGAAGGTCTCGATCTCCTGACCTCATGATCTACCCGCCTTGGCCTCCCAAAGTGCTGGGATTACAGGCATGAGCCACCTCGCCCGGCCTGAAGTGCCCCTTCTTAAGTTAGGGTTGCTGCCACTGCCAGAGTAGCTTAAGGCTCCTAGCCATGAACAATAATGGGTACTGGTAATAGCAGATGGTGGTTAACACCTGCTTCTAGGAATCGGCCCTGTGCTCTGCTTTGTGCACATCACCTCATCTCTTCCTCGAAACCACCCAGTAGGGAGGGCTCATCTCTGTTTTACAGATGGAGATGCTGAAATTGCAGAGGTGAAGGGCCTTGCCCAAGGTCACACAGGCAGAAAGAGGCACAGATGGCAAAAGGTACAAAAAGGCTTCACTGCAGCATTCTGTAAAAACAAAAGATTGGAAACGACCCATCAACAGGGGAAAAATATTCCTCAATAAGGGGGACTGATTAAATAACTGGTAAATCCACGTGGGACAGCACTACGAAGCTAGGAAAACAAATGCTGAGCCAGGTGTGGGGGTTGCACACCTGAAGTCCCAGTGAGTTGGGAGGCTGAGGTAGGAGGATTGCTTGAACCCAGGAGTTCGAGGCTGCAGTGAGCTATGATCAATGATCACCATTGTACTCTAGCCTGGGTGATGGAACAAGGCCCTATTTCTAAAAAAAAAAAAAAAAAAAAAAAAAAGGGCTGGGCGCAGTGGCTCAGGCCTGTAATCCCAGCACTTTGGGAGGCCGAGACAGCTGGATCACGAGGTCATGAGATCGAGACCATCCTGGCTAACACGGTGAAACCGCGTCTCTACTAAAAATACAAAAAAATTAGCCAGGCGTGGTGGCGGGCGCCTGTAGTCCCAGCTACTCGGGAGGCTGAGGCAGGAGAATGGCGTGAACCCAGGAGGCAGAGCTTGCAGTGAGCCGAGATTGCGCCACTGCACTCCAGAATGGGCGACACAGCAAGACTCCGTCTCAAAAAAAAAAATAAATAAATAAAAAAGGCTGGGCGCGGTGGCTCACGCCTGTAATCCAGCACTTTGGGAGGCGGAGATGGGCAGATCATGAGGTCAGGATATTGAGACCATCCTGGCTAACACAGTGAAACCCCATCTCTACTAAAAATACAAAAAAAAAAAAAAAAAAAAAAAAAATTAGCCGGGTGTGGTGGCGGATGCCTATAGTCCCAGCTACTCGAGAGGCTGAGGTAGGATAATGGCATGAACCCAGGAGGCAGAGCTTGCAGTGAGCCGAGATTGTGCCACTGCACTCCAGCCTGGGTGACAGAGCAAGACTCCATCTCAAAAAAAAAAAAAAGAAAAAAAAAAAAGAAGACTGTATGTACTGCGTACTTTAATGGAGTGATCTCCAGGGTGTTTTATGAAGTAAAAAAGGCAAGATACAGAGTAGCGGGTATGATTTGCTGCCTTGTAGCTAAGAAAAGGGAAAGACATATATACAACTATTTGCTTATTCTAAAGAAAAAAAAACACACAATGGAAAGATAAACTAAAAATAGAAGAAATGGTAACCTATAAAAGAAGGAGGAGATAGGGAGGAGGAAACAGGAATAGATCTAGGCTTCTCTGAACACCCTGCTTTCTAGATATGACTTTGGAGCCATGGAAATTTTTTTTTTTTTTTTTAGACAGAGTCTCACTCTGTCACCCAGGCTGGAGTGTAGTTGGCTCACTGCAGCCTCTGCCTCCCGGGTTCCAGCGATTCTCCTGCCTTAGTCTCCCTAGTAGCTGGGATTACAGGCACCTGCTGGGCTAATTTTTTTTTTTTTTTTTTTTGAGACAGAGTCTCACTGTGTCGCCCAGGATGGAACACAGTGGTGAGATCTCAGCTCACTGCAACCTCTGCCTCCCAGGGTTCAAGTGATTCTCCTGCCTCAGCATCCCGAGTAGTAGTTGGGACTACAGGTACACGCCACCATGCCCGGCTAATTTTTGTATTTTTAGTAGAGACTAAACTTAGGGTTTTGCCAAGTTGGCTATGCTGGTCTCAAACTCCTGACCTCAAGTGATCTGCCAGCTTCAGCCTTTTTTTTGTTTTTTTTTTGTATTTTTAGTAGAAACCAGGTTTTGCAATGTTGGCCAGGCTGGTCTCAAACTCCAGACCTCAAATGATCTGCCTGCCTTGGCCCCCCAAAGTGCTGGGATTACAGGTGTGAGCCACAGCGCCCAGCCCAATATTTAATATTCTACAAAGCAAAATCACATTGAAATTTTACCAAAAGGAAGGAAGTGGACAGAAATGGGTTTGCACCATTCTGTCCAACGAGAGTCTTTGCTCCTAAGCACAGCATCATTTTCCTTCTTGTTAATTATCCCTTTTAACAGCAACGAAATGACCTGGCCAGGACACGAGAACACAGAGATGGGGCCACACCTTGTACTTTCTGGGGTTCCGGGTGGACCCTGGTGGTGGTTCTGGGTGCTGTGATTCTTTCAGTAAAGAACTTTCAGGAGTTGGCCGGGAGCGGTGGCTCACGCCTGTAATCCCAACACTTCGGGAGGCCGAGGCGGCTGGATCACGGGGTCAGGATATTAAGACCATCCTGGGCCGGGCGCGGTGGCTCAACCCTGTAATCCCAGCACTTTGGGAGGCCGAGGCGGGTGGATCACGAGGTCAGGAGATCGAGACCATCCTGGCTAACATGGTGAAACCCCGTCTCTACTAAAAAAATACAAAAAAAACTAGCCGGGCGTGGTGGCGGGCGCCTGTAGTCCGAGCTACTCGGAGGCTGAGGCAGGAGAATGGCGTAAACCCGGGAGGCGGAGCTTGCAGTGAGCCGAGATCGCGCCACTGCACTCCAGCCTGGGTGACACAGCGAGACTCCGTCTCAAAAAAAAAAAAAAAAAAAAAAAAAAAAAAAAAAAGACCATCCTGGATAACACGGTGAAACCCCCTCTCTAGTAAAAAATACAAAAATTAGCCGGCTGTGGTGGCAGGCGCCTGTAGTCCCAGCTACTCGGGAGGCTGAGGCAGGAGAATGGTGTGAACCCAGGAGGCGGAGCTTGCAGTGAGTGGAGATCACGCCACTGCACTCCAGCCTGGGCGACAGAGCAAGACTCCATCTCAAAAAAAAAAGGAACTTCCAGGAGTTTCTACTCAGTTGCTTTAATCAAGATTCTCATAACCTTCTCCTGCTGCTGCCTTCAGTGGGTTTGTTCCCGAGCACATTATTAGGAAAGCAGCCATAGTAACTGCTTATCTGCCTCCGGCTCCGCTCCACAAACACCCGCCAAGCCCACACTGTGCAAAACAGTAATAACACTCCCGCCTCAGAATGACTCCGCGGCTCCGCATGGCCACATTGCTGGCTAAGAGATTTCCCGCATGCGATCTCATTTCATCCTCACTGCAACTCCGGGCCTGGGAACTCATGTCCTCCGTGAGGAACTTCAGGCTTGAGATCGGCCTCAACAGTTGGAGGTGGCAAAGCCAGGGCTTGCTTGAAGCCCCACCTTCTCACTGTTGGGGAGCAGGCTGGCTCCAAGCTGTGGGATCCTGTGCAGGGGTTATTTTGGTATCTGTGGGGGCAATTTCACACTGAGGCTAAGGCTCCGTTTTGGGTTCAGATGGACATGAAATTGAATCTCGGGGGTCCAACTTTCTAGCAATGTACTCTTGAGCAAATTTGATATTTTCCTCATCTGTAAAATAGGAACAATAAAAGTATCTTTTTTTGTTTTTTGAGTTGGAGTCTTGCTCTGTCACCCAGGCTTCAGTGCAGTGGCACCATCTTGGCTCACTGCAACTTCTGCCTCCCAGGTTCAAGTGATTCTCCTGCCTCAGCCTCCCAAGTAGCTGGGATTACAGGTGCCCGCCACCACGCCTGGCTGATTTTTGTATTTTTAGTAGAGACAGAGTTTTGCCATGTTGTCGAGGCTGGTCCCAAACTCCTGGCCTCAAATGGTCTGCCCACCTCAGCCTCCCGAAGTGCTGGGATTATAGGCATGAGCCACTGTGCCTGGCCAAAAGTACCTCTGTAAAGGATTGCTGGAAGCACAGATGATATGTTATTATCGTGATATGGTATCAGCAACAGTCATCTCAGAAGGTGCAGCATCTTGGAAAATTTTCTTGTGTTCGCTTCATCTACTGTCTCAGATAGATTCACTATCCATTCAAAAGTACAGATCTTCCTCCACCAGCTAACAAAGCCATCTCCTTATCCTCAAGTCTATGTTCCCAGCTCAGGACCGGCCTGGGTGATGCCTCATTCCCCATGGCTCCAGGGACCCTGATGCTGCTGCTTTGTCAGTGGCTGGCTCAGCTCAGGCAAGGCCCCTCTCCCAGCTAACCACAGCATAAGCCTGAATCGATCCCCATCTCAGGGCCATTTGGAGGATTAACTAATCCATTGTGGGGGAAACCTTTGAAATGTGCCAATGTGGCTGAGGCTATTGTCAGGCAGAGCAGAAACCGAGTTTACTGGTTCCCCCATTTCCGAGACTTTCAAGCTGAGCCTTGTGGCCGGACTCACTCTCATGTGGGCGAAATCCCAGCAGGTGCAGGTTGCACTGAGCTCACCAAGCCGTCTGTCTGCCCCATCTGACGCTGGATCTTTTTGATCTATCTCTTTGTTTCTTTAAGGGACAGTAACGGTGAGAAGATAAAGGGATCAGGATTCCAGACACTGAAGAGCTTTTGTTTGTGTTTTTAATAGAACTGAACACATTAAATTTCCCCTCTTGGCATCATCAGCCTATGGACTGCAAACATAGTGCTGAGATTAAACCTTTCCAATTTTATGTTTTGCAAATCTCGAAGGTCCCTGGAAATCTACAGGGTACATTTTTTTTTTCACCCTCTGAAATGTGATCTCCATAATAATAAAACCTAACTTAGCAATTCATTGAGTTCATCACTATTTATTGAGTACCTACTGTGTTCGCTGGTATACTAGAAGCACAGAAGTCTTCTTCTTGAGGGAAAAAGAAACTCCTATATCTAGAAATACCAGGCTGTATGTGGCACTTTCATTTATTTGCCACATAGAGCCTAGTATTTCTAGATCTATGTGGCATAATTTCATTTAATTCTCACAACTCTAAGAAGTAGAGATTGTTCCATTTCACAGGTGAGGAAAGAGATTCTGAAAGTTCCATAACCTGTCCAAGGTCGTTTGCAGTCGCAGAGGCCAGCACCGAAGTCCAGTCCTGTCTGACTAGACCATCTGGGTCCTTCCCACTAGAATACAGTGGGGAGGAGAAAAGGACACTGATGGATTAGTCAGTCGACAGCACAGGCAGCAGATTATAAAGCTGAACTGTTTGGTTAGAGCAGCTGGGGGCTGGGGAGAGAGGGCTGGCAGGAGGACTTCCTGAAGGAGACAGCCCAGAAGCTCCTTGTAAGGACCTAAGGCTCGGGGTATGGGTGGAGGAGGAAGTGTGATGCTGACCCTGGGAGGGGAGTGAATGAGAGGAGACAGTGGCAGACAGCATGCCCTGAGGTCAGCTGGGTGGAGGATGGGAAGCCCGGCAGAGATGTCTGGACCTGATGAGGTGGCAGCAGGGAGGCACTCACTGAGTTTATAACTCCAGGAGGGGCAGAAGCAATGGCAACATCCGTCACCAGGGGAGAGGATGACTCAAAGCCTTGGCTGGAAGGAGTGGTGGGTGTGGCTTGGAGCCTGCCGGGCCAGGCAGGTGCTTTGGGAAGGGTCCAACCAAGGGGAGTCTGGTCTTCCTCAACCTAGGGGAGGGGGAGCAAGGGAAGGAAGGAGAGACATTAGCAAGATGGAATCTTTAGGCTTTGGTGCAGGACGCTTACAGGGAACAAGGTGCAGGGAGCTGGATTCTAGATTGCTTTTGAAGCCTTCCCCAGGTCACATCACACCGCTGTTCCCAGCCGTTCCAGGTCTTCCTGTTGACTGTAGGATCAAGTCCATTCCCCCAATCTGGCCTCAATCTATGTTTTTGGGCTCTTTGCCCACTACTCTCCTAAATAAGTCCTCTGCGCCCCACAAACCAGTCTCCACCCAACCTCCAGTGCTGCCCAGCCTCCTCCACCCCCACCTGGAGCAATGACATTCATGGATAGCTCTTCTAGCAGTCTCGAAAAATGAACATTTTAGTGTTCAACTTTTTGCTGTTGGTGTCCCTCTAATGCAAACATCCTGTCCTTGAGGGCTGATTCTTTTTACAATAGTTGTCCCAACGGGGGAAGTCATTTCACCTTTCTGACTTAGTTTCCTTATCTGCAAAATGGAGCCAATAGTGTCTCATAGGGTACGGTGCCTGCACACACGCCCATCCACAGCTGTTCCAGGCCTTTCCTCCACTGTGGGGGGTGCCAGGGGTCCAGAGGAGAGGAGGAGGGGGCCGCAGGACGCTGGGAAAATGGGAGGACCCCAAGATCCCTGTAGGGATCCATGGTAGAGGGGGAGGACTCCTCTGTCCTCTCTATCCATTCGGACCTCCGCTTTTCTAAGAACCAGCATCGCACTGTGTCACTGAGAAAGAGCGCGCACACCAGCCGCCTTTAGAAAGTCTCAAATAGATTCCTTCAGTCAAGTCAGGACAGACTCCCTGGGGGCAAGTCCCGGGGCGGGAGCCGGTGCGGGTAGTGCTGTGCGGCCCTTGACTGTTTACCAGGCGCGTTTCGCTGACCTAGTCTCCTGGACCCCCTTTCATGACTCCTCTCATCACCTCCACCGGGGAGACGAGGACCCCGAGGTTCTGGGAGGCGACGCGACCTGCCCTAAGTGACAAGGGTCCTGGGCCGCACTCCCCCGCCGGGGTCTGCGCTCCTCGGCGGAGCGGGTGGGAAGGATGATTCCTCGGGGTGGAGAAGGAGGCGCGGGTCCCCGGGTACCGCTCGCCCGGCCTTAGGAGTCCGGGAGCGCGCGTGGGGACGCGGAGTTGAGGCTCTCCAGCTGCGGCCGCCGAAAGGGGTACAGTCCCCCGGGCCCCTCCCGGCCGCTTGGAACCCACCCCAGGCGCGTCCCCGCGGGCGCGCGCTCCAGGCGGGGCCGACGGGCTCGGAGGCGCGCCCTCTCCCGGGTCCGCCGCGCGCGCTCCCTCACCTCCCCGCCCCTTCCCTCCCGGGCCCGCGCGCTCCCCGGGTCCGCCGCGCGCGCGCCTCGCGTCGCTCCCCATCCCCGCCCCGCTCCCCATCCCCGCCCCTCCCGCCGCCACCCCGCCCCCGGCCGGGTACCCTCGCCGGACCCGAGAGAGAGCGTCGCCGCCATCTTAGTTGCTGCCGCTGCCTCCAGCAAGGCGCTGCTCCGAGGCGGGGAGGGCGCCGCGTCCCGAGCGCGCGGCCCAGCGTCACGGCGGCGGCGGCGGCGGCTCCTCCTTGGATCCCCGGAGCTCGCCGCGCCGCGGAGCAGCCGGCCCCGGGCCCTAGAGCCCCGAGAGCTCCGAGAGCTCCGCTCGGCGTCCCGCGCGCCTCCCTGCCGCTCCCGCCCCGGGCTGGCGATGCTGCGCCGCCCCGCGCCCGCGCTGGCCCCGGCCGCCCGGCTGTTGCTGGCCGGGCTGCTGTGCGGCGGCGGGGTCTGGGCCGCGCGAGGTAAGCCCCAGGGCCGGGCTGGGCCGCTGGGTTGGTACGGGATTCGGGTCCCGTTGCGGGGATTAGGGTCCCGGTGCGGGAGTAGGGCCGGATGCCGGGATTCGAGCCGGGATGCGGGGAGTCGGGTCCGAGCGCAGGGAGCCGGGTCGGGGCGTGGGGTTCGGCTTGGGGGTCGGGCTCGCGGAGCCGGGGCAGGGGCGCAGGAGACTGCGGGCGCGCGCTGCGGGCGTCCCGGGGAAGCCAGGCTCGGTCCCGGGCGGGGCACCTGGGCCTGGGCCGCCCCCACTGCAGCCCGGGGTGGTGGCTGCGCTGATTTGGGGGGACGTGCAGACGGGCCGAAGGAAGGGTCAGTCCGCCCTGCTCAGCGGCGCACGCAGGCTGGGGCTGCACCCCTGGGTGAGATGCTGTGTGTACGTGTGCTCAGAGGTGCATCAGGCGGGGGGTGCACGCACAGTTTTGGTGTGTGCTTACATAAGAGCCCACTCCTCCGCATCCCGTTTCCAAGATCCCGATTCTCTGTTGCTGCACCGCGGACACCACGACTTCGCCCCTTTCCGCCTCCTCCCAGGGTCCTTCAGACGTTGTCTGTTTCCAGTGGAGCCGAGGCTGAAACTTCGTACTTCCCTCCCACCTTTTCACCCAAAGGTGAAATCGCGATGAGATTTGCGACCGCGGGCTCACCCAGTGTTAGAAATCTCCGTCTCTGCTACCCCTGGTGCCTTGGTGCAGATTTTCTGACGGTCATTTAGACCGTGGAGGCTTAGATACCCTCTACAAAAACGAGAAATCCCTCTGATTCTTTAGGATTGTAGGACCGAAATTATTTTATGGCTTGGTGGGAAGTAATATTTCTTGGCTAATTTATTATTAGCTTTTAACCTTCATCCACTTACCCTTTTAAACCTTGCGTGTTCTCTGATATTGACTGGTCTTGCCAACGAAAAGCTTACGCATTGCAGATACAGTATTTGCTTCTGAGTGGATCTTGAAATCGTAAACATTTTCCTTGGCCTTAGAGCAAAGTAATCTAGGTGTAGTCTGTAGAATCTACTGTAGGCTTAAATCTGTTGTTCTGATTTTTTTTTTTTTAATCAAAAGACATTTTGGGGAGGAGGATTGATAGAAATCCAGATGAAATGGTCATATTTGAATTTAGCCAGCTTTAAAAAAATTCTTATTTTCCCTTCCCTGGCGTGACATAAGGAGAGAAGTATGGTGTTCACAAAATTAAAGGGCAGAGGCGGCAAATGCATCTTTTGTTCCATGTTCCTTTCTAAACATCGAGGATGATAAACTTTGAATACTTCTTTTATTTCATTTCTGACATTCTGTTGACTCTGTCAAATTCAGATCTTAGTCACTAAGTATCTCATTGCTGGCCATTTGATTTTTAAAAGTAACATCAAACTAAGTTTGAAATGTTCTTTCCAGATGTAGGTCTGAAACTCTAATATATCCAAGAGAAATGTCAAAGTTTTGCTTCTCTTGGGGAAAACCCACACATTTTAAAAATATGTGCTTGGATTGGGTATTTTGGGAACAGTTTAAGTATATTTAGTTTAGTCAGTGATACCATTTCTTGTTAAAATTGGTGCTTTCTTAAATAGCACCTACATTTGTTAGTCATTATTTAATTGCCTTGGTTACTTAAACAGCATACATTTCAACTTTGAATATCTTCATTACCCGAGACCTACAGAAATGTGGTGTGAAAGATGTGTTGACTAGTTGAGTCATTTGTGATTTGCTTTCTCTAAAGTTTTCTTGGTGCCGTTAGACAGTAGTTCAAGATTCTTAGTCTTCAGAATAAAGACATTTTACACATCAGTTATTTGGTCGCATTGTTTTTTTTTTCAGGTTGCGAGTTAGAAAATGTCTTGGAATTATTACACAAAATGCTAATAACAATTTCATTTTGAAATATTACAAGTGAATTTCATATGTAAATTTACAGTTTGGAGATACTCTGTGGGCTCATTTTAAGAGATCATTTCAACTCCTATCTGAAGTTTTTACTGCCGTAAGGCAGTACGACATGAACTCCTGTTCATGCTGTAGGTACCTTTAGTAATCGTTAATGTTAGATTACGTAGAGACTGCTGGAGAAAATGATAAATTTTCTAATATAAATTGCATCTTGAACTATTAGTTTTGTAGAGACCCTCAAATTTTATTTTAATTATAGCTGTAGTTCTCAAGAAATGTTGAGTAGAGCTGGGCGCAGTGGCTCGCGCCTGTAATCCCAGCACTTTGGGAGGCTGAGGCTGGCAGATCACCTGAGGTCTGGAGTTCGAGACCAGCCTGGTCAACATGGTGACACCCTGTCTCTACTAAAAATATAAAAATTAACTGGGTGTGCTGGTGGGTGCCTGTAATCCCAGCTACTTGGGAGGCTGAGGCAGGAGAATTGCTTGAACCCAGGAGGCGGAGGTTGCAGTGAGCCGAGATTGCGCCACTGCACTCCAGCCTGGGTGACAAAGCAAGACTCCAGTCTTAAAAACAAAGTAAGTAAGCCAAAATATTAGAAGAAATATCTTTGGCGTGCCCTGGACGGTCATGTCCGTTGGCTACCTGCCCTCTTCTTGGAGATCAGGAAATAGAACAGTGAAGCAGAGAAAATAGAAAGCTTATATGAATATTTGAAAAACGCAACCGTGTAATGCTTTTCGAAGCCACATAATAAATAAAAATCACGGTTATTTTTCCATTTGCACACAGACTTAGTGAGGCCTCTTCTCACCATCCTATTTGAAATCATTTCTCTTCCTGAACCCCTAAATCCTGTTTCCCTGCAACACTTTTTCTTTTTTCCATAGCACTTAGCCCATTCTAACATGCCTTGTTGCTTACTTATTGAGTTGTTTACCGTCTGTTTCCCCTCTGTAGAACATATGCCCCAAGATGGAAGGGTGTCTGCTTTGCATATGTTTCCCGTCACCAGCACACCGGAGGCATGCCAGTATTGTGTGATTGAATGAATGAATGGGTAGATGGATAACAGCATTTCAGTTTAGACAGCGTAGTAGCTTTGCATCCTAATTTTCACTTCACAGATAAATGCTACATAGTGAAAAAAATTACATAGTGTAAAGTAAACTTAAATTCTTTTTTTTTTTTTTTTTTTTTGAGACAGAGTCTCATTCTGTCACCCAGGCTGGAGTGCAGTGGGGAGATCTTGGCTCACTGCAACCTCTGCCTCCCGGGTTCAAGAGATTCTCCTGCCTCAGCCTCCCCAGGAGCTGGGACTACAGGCGTATGCCATCTCACTGGGCTCATTTTTGTATTTTTAGTAGAGACAGGGTTTCACCATGTTGGCCACGCTGGTCTGAACTCCTGACCTGAAGTGAGCCACCTGCCTGTGCCTCCCACAGTGCTGAGATTACAGTTGTGAGCCACTGCACCTGGCCCAAACTTAATTTCTGCAGTGTGGATGTGGGAATTCATTAGTGGGTAAATTTTCAAGGATCATGGCGCCAGCCTCAGTGGCTCATACCTGTAATTCCAGCACTTTGGGAGGACTAGGCAGGCAGATTACTTGAGTGCAGGAGTTTGAGACTAGCCTGGGCAATATGGTGAAACCTTGTCACTACAAAAATACCAAAAAAAAAAAAAAAAAAGTTCAAGGATCCATTCTGTTGGTTGCAGTATTGGGGATATTAGATCATGACACTCTGTCTTGGCCTTCGAAGGCTGTAGCTCTGTGGCTACACCTGTCAGTCCCTTTAAAAAAATACTGTAATTTTCAGCTTTTTTGGGAAGATGGTTTCTTAATTTGTTACTTCGTTTTTCATAAGTAATGATGTGGAAAAAAGTCATTCGAATATAGACCTCAGTATTACCCGTAGTCTAACATTGTTAATACTGAATGAAAGTAAATAACATTTATTTCTCAAAGGAGACCTATAACTGCTGAAGAAATAATAAAATATGAACAATTTTGAATATATTCCAATTTTAGAACATTAACTCGGTTAACTGGAACCTTCAGTTAGCTGGAATTCATCCTTTGGCTGGATATTTCTTTTGGGAGAAAAAGCATAAAACCAAGCAGTTTTATAGGAGTTATTTTTCTTTCTTTTTTTTTTTTTTTTTTTGAGAGGGAGTCTCGCTCTGTCGCCCAGGCTGGAGTGCAGTGGCGCGATCTCGGCTCACTGCAAGCTCCGCCTCCCGGATTCACGCCATTCTCCTGACTCAGCCTCCTGAGTAGCTGGGACTACAGGCGCCCGCCACCACACCCGGCTAATTTTTTGTATTTTTAGTAGAGACGGGGTTTCACTGTGGTCTCGATCTCCTGACCTTGTGATCCGCCCGCCTCGGCCTCCCAAAGTGCTGGGATTACAGGCGTGAGCCACCATGCCCGGCCGGAATTATTTTTCAAAAGGAAGGTTTAGGAGGTGATACCATACATTATATGTGCCAGTATTTGATATTTAAGCCAAAAACAGCAACTAATATTTCAGTTTTAGTTATGAAGAATATGACCAATAAATGAAGTTTTTGTGGGATATAAAATATAATTATTACACTGAAACTAGAAAATGCTATAATTTCATAGAACTAGCTGCAAGACTTAGTGAAGCTTATTAAACCAAGTCTAAGTGTAAAATGAGGAAGCTGAGATACGTTAAAATTTTAGAACAAAGGAAAAAAGTGCTGAGTTATTTTGATTATTGCTTTGAGACAGGAAAATATGTTTTTTAATTTTTTTTGGATAGAGTTTTCATTTATAAGAGTTGAAACAAAATAGAGATCTGATTATCCTAAAAAACCACCAAGAGTCTATTTCTTATGTATTCTGGTTGAGGGCTTAGATCATTAAAACTTGTGTTTTCAGTGGGTCTTAATTTAGTATGAAGAGTTGCTTGAAGGGGCTGGGCGCGGTGGCTCATGCCTGGAATCCCAGCACTTTGGGAGGCCGAGGTGGGTGGATCACGAGGTCAGGAGATGCAGACCATCCTGACTAACACGGTGAAGCCCCATCTCTACTAAAAAAAATACAAAAGATTAGCCGGGCTTGATGGCGGGGCGGCTACTCCGGAGGCTGAGGCAGGAGAATGGTGTGAACCTGGTAGGCGGAGCTTGCAGTGAGCTGAGATCGCGCTACTGCGCTCCAGCCTGGGTGACAGAGTGAGACTCTGTCGCAAGAAAAAAAAAAAGAGTTGCTTGAAGAAATGTGTCTTTATAAGTGAAATTTACAATGTTGATTTGCAACAAAATACGGATTTTAGTAGTGTTTCAGGACTACAGATTCAAGATTGGTGGAAATGATTTACACAATGTTATGATTTTGCATTAAGAAACAACCAAGGCCTGGCACAGTGGCTCACGCCTGTAATCCCAGCACTTTGGGAGGCCAAGGCGGGTGGATCATGAGGTCAAGAGATGGAGACCATCCTGGCCAACATGATTAAACCCTGTCTCTACTAAAAATACAAAAATTAGCCGGGCGTGGTGGCGTGCACCTGTAGTCCCAGCTACTCGGGAGGCTGAAGCAAGAGAATCGCTTCAACTTGGGAGGCGGAGGTTGCAGAGAGCCGAGATTGCACCACTGCACTCCTGCCTGGTGACAGAGTGAGACTCAGTCTCAAAAAACAAACAAACGGGGGAGGGGGGAGGGATTGCATTGGGAGTTATACCTGATGTAAATGACGAGTTGATGGGTGCTGACGAGTTGATGGGTGCAGGACGCCAACATGGCACAGGTATACATATGTAACAAACTTGTACGTTATCCACATGTACCCTAGAACTTAAAGTATAATAATAAAAAAAAAAGAAAACAAACAAACTAAAAACAACCAACCAAATGGCCAGGCATGGTAGCTCACACCTCTAATCCCAGTGCTTTGGGAGGCCAAGATGGGTGGATTGCTTGAGTCCAGGAGTTCAAGACCAGCCTGTGCAACATGGTGAAACCCCATCTCTACTAAAAATACAAAAAAAATTAGCTGGGCATGGTGGCATATGCCTGTAGTCCCAGCTACTCAGGAGTCTGAGGCTGGAGAACTGATTGAACCTGGCAGGTTGAGGCTGCAGTGAGCCAAGGTCACACCACTTGCATTCCAGCCTGGGCGACAGAGCAAGACTCTGTCTCTAAAAAAAAAAAAAAAAAAAAAAAAGCCAAACTAACAAGCCCTCAAAAGTGATGTTTTAAGGCTATGCAAAGGCCATATAGGAACCCTCAAATGGTGACAGCCTCCCCACTGTGTCAGCCTGACATACAATACCCATCTTTTCCCTAAGAGCTGCCACCGCCTGGGAACTAGAATGCTGATTGTCTGATTTGATAGGTTCTTTTTCTCCTATGTTTTAGGTGTATTTTTGCTTATTTTTTGATTTAGTTTTAGGATATTATTAGATTAAAAATTTTCACGAGATTTGTTACTAAAGTTTTTATTTTTAAAGGTTCTTGGCAGAGATTCACGTACTTCAAAGTAACAGAGTTTAAAGCAGCTTAAATACCTTTAAAACATCTGAAAGTTGGCTAGGTGCGGTGGCTCACATCTGTAATCCCAGCACTTTGGGAGGCCAAGGCGGGCAGATCACCTTAGGTCGGGAGTTAGGGACCAGCCTGACCAACATGGAGAAACCCCATCTCTACTAAAAAATATAAAATTAGCCAGGTGTGGTGGTGCATACCTGTAATCCCAGCTACTCGGGAGGCTAAGGCAGGAGAATCGCTTGAACCCGGGAGGTGGAGGTTGTGGTGAGCCGAGATCACGCCATTGCACTCCAGCCTGGGCAACAAGAGCAAAACTCCATCTCAGAAAAAAAAAAAAAAAAATCTGAAAGTTAACTTCCTTCCCATTCCGGAACCCCAGTAAGAAGTATGTGGTGGCATATCAGAAGAAGAGTCATGTTTTTGCTTTTTTACTTTTTTGGTCAGACATGAATAATCATCTTAAAAAGAATTAATAGAAATGGTGTCTCACTGTGTTGCTCAGGCTGGTCTCGAACTCCTGGGCTCTAACAGTCCTCCCACCTCATCCTCCCAAAGAGCTGAGATTATAGGCGTGAGCTACCGCACCCGGCCGAAGAATCGTCTTTCAGCTGTCTGTTTTCGTTCTGTCTGATTCTCCCCTGACAAGAACTTCTGTTGAGTCTGCCACTTTTCAAGCCTACCTTGATCTGTACTTTCTCCGAGTCATTGTGTAGGACAAAGGAGGACCACCGGCTGGGCGTGGTGGCTCACGCCTGTAATCCCAGCACTTTGGGAAGCTGAGGTGGGCGGATCACCTGAAGTTGGGAGTTCGACACCAGCCTGACCAACATGGAGAAACCCCGTCTCTACTAAAAATACACAATTAGCTGGACATGGTGGCACATGCCTGTAATCCCAGCTACTCGGGAGACTGAGGCAGGAGAATTGCTTGAACCCAGGAGGCAGAGGTTGCAGTGAACCGAGATTGCACCATTGCACTCCAGCCTGGGCAACAAGAGCACAACTCCATCTCAAAATAAAAGGAAGACCGCCTTTATGATGCCACTGCACTCTGGCCTGGGTGACAGAGCCAGACTTCGTCTCAAAACAAAACCAAACAAACCAAACCACCTTTTTCTGCATCCACTCCTTTTTTTTTAAGCAGCTTTATTGAGATAGAATCCACATACCATAAAATGCAACATTTTAAGGCATACAATTCAGTGATTTCAGCATATTCACAAAGTTGTGCAGCCGCCACCACTATCGAATTTCAGAACACTTTCATCACCCCCAAAAGAAACCCCATATCTGTTAGTGCTCATTCTCCATATCCCTCCTCCTCCATCCCTTGGCAACCCCGAGTCTACTTTCTGTCTATGGATTTGCTTATTTTGGACATTTCATATCAAGGGAATCATAATATGTGGCCTTTTGTGACTAGCTTCTTTTGCTTAGTGTGATGTCTTCAGGGTTCATCCATGTTGTAGCATGTATCAGGACTTCGTTTCTTTTCACAGGTAAATGATATATCCTTGTAGGGATATAACACATTCTGTTTATCCGTTTACTCATTGATGGACATTTGGGTTATTTCCACTTTGTATTTGGAAAATACTACTATGTACATTTTTGTACAGGAATTTGTGTGGACGTATGTTTTCATTTCTCTTGGATATACACCCAAGTGGAATTGTTGGGTCTTAGGGTAAGTCTTAGATTTAACTTTTTAAATTAAAAAAAGTTTTTTTTTTTTTTGAGATGGAGTCTCATTCTGTTGCCCAGGCTGGAGTGCAGTGATGTGATCTTTGCTCACTGCAGCCTCCGTCTCCCGGGTTCAAGAAATTCTGCTGCCTCAGCCTCCCGAGTAGCTGGGATTACAGGCATGTGCCACCATGTCCGGCTAATTGTGTATTTTTAGTAGAGACGGGGTTTCTCCATGTTGGTCAGGCTGGTCTCCAACTCCTGACCTCAAATGATCCCCTGCCTCGGCCTCCCAAAGTGCTGGGATTACAGGCGTGAGCACTATGCCCGGCCTGTGTTTAACATTTTGAGGAACTACGGCTGGTTGTACAAAGTGGCTGCACCATCCTGTATCCACTTGACCTCCGTCATCACTCACAGGAGCATTTTCCTAATCAAATACACATTTCACAGTCTTCTAGTTTGTTAGAATTTTAAGTTGAATTTTTTCCTAGTCTAGGTGCAAACTGGCATTTCATCTAACCAATTCCTTCCTTTGCCATTGTCTCTCATATAATTTTTATCCCGGACTTTAGACTTTGAGTTGAAAGGAACTTTGAAAGTTCTTTCCTCTATACTTTAAATAGCCTTCCCTGTAAAACAGACGTTTCCTCATATGTCCCTGTGTGTTGATCATTCAGCCTCTGTTTGAACTCTACTGCTACGGGGCTCTTGCTAGCTGACAGAGCAACCCTTTTCTTAAAAACATTGAGCCTTTGGTTAGGTTTCCTTAGGACTGAATTTTATCACGCCTTCGTATTTTTGCAGGCATCCAGGCCTACAGTTCATTGTTTTTACCACCTCACACATTAAGAGAGGCCGAGAGCATTGAGGCCTGGGCCTTGATTTCTGTGGATTTCTCAGGAATGAGCCTAGCACAGGGCTGCACGTGCAGTGTTTGGGGGACACCCACCCAGTCACACACACAGTCAGTATCCCGCTTCCAGGAGCAGGGCTTCACTTAATGAAAGGGACTGGAAAAAACATGACAATTCTCAAACTGCAGCTACTTTAGAAAGTGACATTTCTTTTTCTTTTATTTTATTTTCTTTCCTTTTTTTCTTTTTTCTTTTTAAATTAATTTATTTTTTTTGAGATGGTGTCTCGCTTTGTCACCCAGGCTGGAGTGCTGGCACGATCTCGGCTCACTGCAAGCTCTGCCTCTCGGGTTTACGCCATTCTCCTGCCTCAGCCTCCCCAGTAGCTGGGACCACAGGTGCACACCACCACACCTGGCTAATTTTAAAATTTTTTAGAGACAGGGTCTTACCATGTTGCCCAGGCTGGTCTCGAACTCTTGGGCTCAAGCAATCTGCCCTATTTGGCCCTTCAAAGTGTTGGGATTACAGGCGTGAGCCCCCATGTCCAGCCGACATTTCATTCATTCATTACATTTTTGTTATGCTAGTTGGCTAAAAATGTGCTTTGTTTAAAAGTAAATTATTTTTTCTGGTCCTTTGATTTTATTTAATTAACTATTCCTCGTTTACCCAATCTTCAAACATAGAAAACACTTAGAAATATGTCTTTATATTCAAAGGGAATTTTAAAACTCAGTAAAAATGGATATCATCTTTGTTTACATACTTGAAGTATAGCAAAGACATTTTTATTCAGGCTGGAGTTCTGTGGCACGATCTCGGCTCACTGCAACCTCCGCCCTCCCAGGTTCAAGCAATCTTCCCACTTCAGCCCCCTGAGTAGCTGGAACTACAGGCACACTCTACCATGCTTGACTAATTTATTTATTTATTTATTTATTATTATTATTATTATTATTATTATTTTGTAGAGATGAGGTTTTACCATATTGCCCAGATTGGTCTCAAACTCCTGGACTCAAGCAATCTGCCTGCCTCAGTCTCCCAGAGTGCTAGGATTGTAGGCATGAGCCACCCTGCTCAGCCTAAAATTTTTCTTATATAGTACTTTTGAGGACCACTTCAAAACAGTTGAATGTTATAAATTTAAACTGAAGAAATGTAAAACTTTAGAATGATTTGTATAAGGTTGTCTATTAAGTGGCTTTTAAAGAATATAATTAATTCCATCTGAAATGCAGAATCTAGTCCCACTGATTTTTTTTTTGCATATTTCAGATGTAGTTAATGATGAAGATTGATAGAACTAGCTACATAATCCAAGGGGCCAATGCAAAATAAAGTGTGGGGCCCCTTGTTCAAAAATTATTAAAACTTTTTCTTTTTTTTTGAGACAGAGTCTCACTGTGTTGCCCAGGCTGGAGTGCAGTGGTGCGATCTCAGCTCACTATAACCTCGTCCTCCTGGGTTTAAGCAATTCTGGTGCCTCAGCCTCCCAAGTAGCTGAGATTACAGACATGCACCAGCAAGCTCGGCTAATTTTTTGTACTTTTAGTAGAGACAGGGTTTCACCATGTTGCCCAAGACGGTCTCGAACTCCTGAGCTCAGGCACTCCACCTGCCTCAGCTTCCCAAAGTGTTAGGATTACAGGCATGAGCCACTGCATCTGGCCCAAAAATTATAAAAAATGTCAAGATGGCAACAGGTTTTTCTTTTGTTTTTTAGACAGAGTCTCACCCTGTCACCCAGGCTGGAGTGCAGTGGCACATTCTTGGCTTACTGAAACCTCCACCTCCTGGGTTCAAGCAATTCTCATGCCTCAGCCTCCTGAGTAACTGGGATTACTAGGCACCCGCTACCATGCCCGGCTAATTTTTGTATTTTTAGTAGAGAGGGGGTTTCACCATGTTGGCTAGGCTGGTCCTGAACTCCTGACCTCAAGTGATCCTCCCGCCTCAGCCTCCCAGAGTACTGGGATTACAGGCTGAGCTACCTCACCTGGTTGACAATAGATTTTTTTTTTTTTTTGAGGTGGAGTTTCACTTTTGTTGCCTAGGCTACAATGCAATGGCATGATCGTGGCTCACCGCAACCTCCAGCTCCCAGGTTCAAGTGATTCTCCTGCCTCAGCCTCCCAAGTAGCTGGAATTACAGGCATGCATCACCACTGGTCTGGCTAATTTAATATTTTTAGTAGAGATGGGGTTTCTCCATGTTTGTCAGGCTGGTCTTGACTCCCGACCTCAGGTGATCCGCTAGCCTCGGCCTCCTAAAGTGATGGGATTACAGGCATGAGCCCACTGCGCCCGGTTGGCAGTAGGTTTTTAAACCAACCTAGGGGCCCTTCTATGCCTGACTCCTGGCACCTGGAGGGAACTGGTCCTGAGTATTGATAAACTTAGATGACAGAGTATTAATAGTCGAATTGTGGGCCCAGGGCCTGAGATTTTCACCAGAGCTGCTTGTCCTCTGTGTCCCTGTGCAGCTGCACCTCTGGTTGATGCTCCTCCCTCCCCTTGGGAGAAGTCGCCTGCTTTTCTTTCTCCATGGCCTCAGGGTGCAGGCTTCCCCGTCATCTTTCCGTCCGCAGCACCCAGCAAAGGACCGGCTCTACTCCTTTCTCAGTAGACAGTGAGAACCAATGGTAGCCAGAGGCTCATGGAAAACTAGGGTCGCTTTTGATTTGTGGGATTAAAGCCCTTGTGTTAAGTAGATTATGTTTACTTTTTTTTTTTTTTTTTTTTTTGAGACTGAGTCTCGCTCTGTTGCCCAGCCTAGAGTGCAATGGTGGGATCTCGGCTTACTGCAACCTCCGCCTCCCGGTTCAAGCGATTCACCTGCTTCAGCCTCCCGAGTAGCTGGGATTACATGCACGCACCACCACGCCCAGCTAATTTTTTGTATTTTTAGTAGAGATGGGGTTTAACCATGTTAGCCAGGATGATCTCGATCTCCTGACCTCGTGACCCGTCCACCTTGGCCTCCCAAAGTGCTGGGATTACAGGCTTGAGCTACCGCTCTGGCTTATGTTTACTTTTATTTTTAATTTATTTGTTTATTTATTTTGAGACAGAGTCTCGCTCTGTCACCCAGGCTGTAGTACAGTGGCCGGATCTCAGCTCACTGCAAGCTCCGTCTCCCGGGTTCACACCATTCTCCTGCCTCAGCCTCCTGAGTAGCTGGGACTGCAGGCGCCCACCACCATGCCCGGCTAATTTTTTGTGTTTTTAGTAGAGACGGGGTTTCACCATGTTAGCCAGGATGGTCTCCTGACCTCGTGATCTGCCTGTCTTGGCCTCCCAAAGTGCTGGGATTGCAGGTGTGAGCCACCGCACCCGGCCCTATGTTTACTTTTAAAATGCTTTAACTAACTCATGCTAGTTTCTTATTACCTATAGAATTAGTAACAAGGATAACAAATAATTAAAATTCTTGGATAATCCCTAATCTTTTTTTTTTTTTTTTCTTGCCATGCATTTCAAGCATTTATCAGACTAGTAAGTAAATAGTAAAATGAACTGACTTGAATTTCATTTTCTCCTTAGGCTCCCTCACTCTGGGCTAAATTATTAAAGGAACAGTGGGGGTGGGGAGTAACAGGTGGGGTACAGTCGTTTTGAGTTTTCGAGCCCCTCAGTTACTAGTGCCTTGTGACTAGTCGGTAGGGGACCTTGATAATCCTGACTGATTATAAAGCCCTAAGTTGGCAAGGTCAGAGCTTGCTTCTGAGCTGTCTGTAAATATCGATTGATATCAGCTCATGATTCCTGTAGAAAACGTTTTCATTTGGCAAGGGTTTAAAAAGTCCATGCCCAAGTGTATGAGAGCCGCCTCTTGTTCAGCTAGGAAGCAGCGAATACGTGTCTTCTAAACATTCAGAGCCTTGAATAGAGAATAAATACTGGCTTAAATGCTTTTTTATATGAAATCTGACATGTTAAAGCCTCTTCTAAATTGGAGCACGTACCACTGGGATAGTTTCATAACACAGCCTTTTCCCTCCCTTCTGGTGACTTTAATAACAACTGTGACGTTAATGTCTGTTTGGATGAAATAATGTTTTAGAGAGGTCATTAATGCCACTGGTTAATACATATTTGCAGATTCAATTGGTAAAGTTTGTTAACCTTGTCTTTTTCTAGACTTTCTCTGAGTGTTCTTAGAAGGTTTGGGCTTTTTACCGCTACTTAAAGCAATGCATATGGCAGTGGGTCTGAGCAGATTGTGTTGACTGAACTTTTCTTGTTGCATGTAAAGTATGTCATACATTGTTGTGAGGGTCCCAAGAGCAAGAGAATTGATCAGAGAACAGAGAGGAAAGAGGATCCAGAGGTATGTGGAATGAGGCATTCTAGATAGATGTGGTCACAACAATTTAGGTTTTATTTTTATTTATTTATTTGTTTAATTAAATTAATTAATTAATTAATTTTGAGATGGGGTCTCACTCTGTCGCCCAGGCTGGAGTGCAGTGGCGCAATCTCGGCTCACTGCAATCTCCGCCTCCCAGGTTCAAGAGATTCTCCTGCTTCAGCCTCCTGAGTAGCTGGGATTACAGGCGTACACCGCCACACCTGGCTGATTTTTGTATTTTTAGTAGAGTTGGGGTTTCACCATGTTGCCCAGCCTAGTCTCGAACTCCTGACTTCAGGTGATCTATCTGCCTTGGCCTCCCTAAGTGCTGGGATTATAGGCGTGAGCCACTGTGCCCAGCCTTTACTTATTTACTTATTTATTTTTGAGACAGAGTATCATCTGTTGCTCAGCCTGGAGTGCAGTGGCGCGATCTTGGCTCACTGCAACTTCCGCCTCCCGAGTTCAAACAATTCTCCTGCCTCAGCCTCCTGAGTAGCTGGAATTGTAGGCATACACTCCCACACCTGACTAATTTTTGTATTTTTAGTAGAGATGGGGTTTCACCATGTTGGCCAGCCTGGTGTCGAACTCCTGACCTTAGATGATCCACCTGCCTCAGCCTCCCAAAGTGCTGGGATTACAGGCATGAGCCACTGTACCCAGCCTGCCCACCCTCCCTCCCTCCCTCCTTCTTTCCTTCCTTCCTTCCTCACTCAGTCTCACTCTGTTGGCCAGGCTGGAATGCAATGGCATGATCTCGGCTCACTGCAGCCTCTGCCTCCCAGGTTCAAGCTATTCTCCTGCCTCAGCCTCCCGAGTAGCTGGGATCACAGGCACGCACCATCATGCCTGGCTAATTTTTGTATTTTTGTAGTTTTTTTGAGATAGAGTTTTGTTCTTTCTCTCAGGCTGACGTGCAGTGGTGTGATCTCAGTTCACTGCAACCTCCGTCCCCTAGGTTCCAACAGTTCTCCTGTCTCACCCTCCTGAGTAGCTGGGATTATAGGCGCCCGCCACCATGCCCGGCTGATTTTTGTATTTTTAGTAGAGACGGGGTTTTGCCATGTTGGCCAGGTTGGTCTCGAACTCCTGACCTCATAATCCATCTGCCCAGACCTCCGAAAATGCTAGGATTACAAGCGTGAGCCACTGCTTGTATTTTTAGTAGTGATGGGGTTTTACCGTGTTGACCAGGCTAGTCTTAAACTCCTGACCTCAAGTGATCCAGCCTCCTTGACCTCCCAAAGCGCTGGAATTACAGGCATGAGCCACCCTGCCCGACCCAGTTTAGATGTTAGAGAAGTGAATGCAAGCATGAGAACCGAGGAGAGGCAGGTGGGTTGGTGATTAAGAGGCCGTTCATGTTATCTTCAGGAATGCGTGGTGCAGAGTGGTTTGCACAGGAGCCTGACTGCAGAGATCGAAGGACTGAATTATTCAGGGCTGGGTGCTGACCCAGGAAGGGGACAGACCATCAGGCGAGTAAGGAAGATCTGGGTCTGCGTGGGCGCTTCAGAGTGGCTCCTGGAGGCTGGGCGGTGTGTGTCTGATGGGCTGTCACTCACATCCTGTGTCTTCTCAGGGAGGACTCTCTGGGAGGCGTCTGGGGCCAGCGGACAGTGACAGCATAAGGCCGGAGGTCTAAGTCTTGGCAGATAATCAGGGCAGAGCCTGGAGGGCCGTTGTTTCCCCTCAGCTTGGGCTGTGGGTGTTTTCTGGGTGTGAGGTTTTCACTGTGGTGGACAGAGTGAAGCCAGGGGCAAAGGGAGAACAAACATAGGCCCCTCGGCCGGATCTGGTTGTTGCTTAGGCCTGAGGGAGAAGGGAAAAGGGTTTCCTGAAGTTTCTGTTATATCTGGAAACTCAGCCCAGTGGCGCAGGAGACCAGATGAGGATTTGGGACAGCAGCCTTGGCTCAGGGTAGAGCAGTCCTGCCTGTACTGTCTTATCGTTTGGAAACCCAAGTACAGACAGGTAAGCTGGGGCAAGCGGGTGCAGAGAGCAGTGATGGAACCCTGGCATCTGAGCCCCACAGCAGTGGCCAACCAGTGTGAGTCCATGCCTCGTTCTGGTCAGATTGAGGTCTTTTTCCTGAGAGCTCGGCACATGTTACTCCTCCACTCAGTCTATCCCCAGGCCTGGGTAAACTGAACTCGCCCCTTGCTGACATTCCTGACCACCTCCACTCATGGGATCTTTTAGCAATCACTGGCAAACTGCCTCAACCTAGCTTTGTCTTGATACATTGTTTCCTGGTACCTAAGCCTTTTGAAAAGGTAACTCATATTGGTCTGTTTGGAGTTCAAGTTGGAACCCAAATTGTATCTTCCCCATGGAAACTTGTTATAAATAGTGCTTATAAAGCTCCCAAAAGTGACTGTCAGAAACATACTTAACCCATAACAAGTGGAAATTGGGCAAATTGGCAGTAAACATCCAGCGCATGCATGCACGTGCGTACACGCTCACCCACTGTCACGGTACAGTGCAGCTGAGCTTTGAACCACTGGGCTTTGAACTGCAGGGGTCCACTTGTAAGTGGATTTTTTTTAACCAAACGTGAATGGAAAATACAGTATTTGCGGGCTGTGAAACCTGCATATGGGAAGCGCTGGCTCTTTGAATACTTGGGTTCTGCAGGACCAACAACTTCAGTATATGTGGGTTCGGGTATAGACTGGGGTCCTGGTGGACTCGGGTATAGACTGGGGTCCTGGTGGATTTGGGTATAGACTGGGGTCCTGGTGGACTCGGGTATAGACTGGGGTCCTGGTGGATTCGGGTATAGACTCTGGGGTCCTGGTGGATTCGGGTATAGACTGGGGTCCTGGTGGATTCGGGTATAGACTGGGGTCCTGGTGGATTTGGGTATAGACTGGGGTCCTGGTGGATTCGGGTATAGACTGGGGTCCTGGTGGACTCGGGTATAGACTGGGGTCCTGGTGGATTCGGGTATAGACTCTGGGGTCCTGGTGGGTTCGGGTATAGACTCTGGGGTCCTGGTGGGTTCGGGTATAGACTGGGGTCCTGGTGGATTCGGGTATAGACTCTGGGGTCCTGGTGGATTCGGGTATAGACTCTGGGGTCCTGGTGGATTCGGGTATAGACTGGGGTCCTGGAACCACTACCCTGGCGGGTACAGAGAAGCCACTGTCATTCTGTAAACCAGCAGTGAGGCGCTGGTTCAGATGGAGTGATGGGAGGCACAGGAGTGGCAGCGCCGCAGGATTCTGTGGGGGCGGCAGCCACAATCAGTGGCCCCGTGACTCCCACCTTGGATGAAGGGGCTAGGGGACTGAGGTACCAGAGCAGGGTTGTGAAGGAGGCAGAAGCCTTGTTCCTGGAGTCCTAGGTGACTGAGCCAGTGAGAAGAAAAGGAGCGAGAAAGTAGCCTGCCACTGGGATCTGCAGAAGGACGTCAGGAAGCCCAGGGAGGAGGGGCCCCCATGCCCAGGGGGAGGCGCCGCCTCTAAGGGCAGGAAGGTGTTGAGGTGGAGGAGAGGCAGGAGAGCCGCAAGCACAAGCGGGGGCAGTGGGCCCTCTGCAAAGCAGCCGCCTCTGCAGGCACTGCCTCCGCACGGTGGCCACGCCTTTCAGGGGATGCTCACTGCTGTACGCTGTGTAGAGGAATGACTTAGGGCCAGACACACTTAGTGTTTTTCATCAAAGAATTTAACTGAAGTGTTGCTATTTAAAATCGTTACTTGAATTTACCAAGTTCCTAAATATATATGAAGTAAATTTACTCCTTTGTATAGAGACATTTTACTAAAGTCAGTGTAAAAAATGTATTTGATATAACTCCCAGATATTCCAGTGGGGTGTATCATGTATCATTTAATATTATCTCTGCCAGAAGTTGTCCTTTGTAAAAATGGTGACATAGTCCACGTAGTGACTTCTAATGTAAGAATGCAGTGATCAATTGCAGGCTTCCCCTTGAAACTCATCTAGGATGAGAGATGGGTCTCCCTAGGTGTGTGACGTGGACAGGTGTGGTTAGGTCAGTGGGGTCTTGGTCATGTAAGCTTGGGAGGCGCTGTTAAACAGGTTTCGTTACGGCAGGGCTTCTCACAGTCTTGAGTGTACTTGGAGGAATTGCTGAGCCGGGGGTAAAACCAACTACTTGATCTGGGACTCTTTCTGTGACACCTGTGGCACCAGTGTCCCGGGGAACACACTTTAGGCAGTGCTGCTCCAGGCCCGCCCCCCGTCCTTACTGTAGAACGAGAAAACACAGTCCAAAACAGAATGAAAGTAAGGTAAAATGACTTAAAATAC
Source organism: Theropithecus gelada (assembly GCF_003255815.1). Classification (NCBI taxonomy): domain Eukaryota; kingdom Metazoa; phylum Chordata; class Mammalia; order Primates; family Cercopithecidae; genus Theropithecus; species Theropithecus gelada. The sequence continues at coordinate 38,536,845 of NC_037668.1, read as the reverse complement.
TGCCTCTCTATCATTAGCATCAACATTTTGTGTCTATTTTTATAGATTTCTTTCTTTGTAAAAATTTATCTACATAAAGTTTTAAACAAAATGCAATCATATTCTACAGGGTATTTTGTAACGATCTCTTAAAGTCATTCATTCAGCAGACATTGCACCAGGTATGGTGTGTAGTAGAATTGAACCCAACCTAACCCTTTAGGGTTCCCAGATTGTTTGGTCTCAGGACCCCTGGGCTCAGAAATTACCGTGGACTTTGAAGAGCTTGTGTTTTTGTTTGTTTTTTCGAGAGGGAGTTTTGCTCTTATCAGGCTGGAGTGAAGTGGCGTGATCTCGGCTCACTGCAACATGCGCTCCACGCACTGCCTCCCTGCTGGGTTCAAGCAATTCTCCTGCCTCAGCCTCTGGAGTAGCTGGGATTATAGGCACCCGCCTCCATGCCCAGCTAATTTTTGTATTTTTAGTAGAGACAGGATTTCGCCATGCTGGCCAGGCTGGTCTCGAACTCCTGACCTCAGGTGATCCACCTGCCTTGGCCTCCCAAAGTGTTAAGATTACAGGCTTGAGCCACCGCACCCAGCCATATGTGGGTTTTATCTATGGATGTTTATTAGAAATGAAAAGTGAGAACCTATTAATGTAATTATTAAATTATTTAAAATAGCAATGATAAGCCCATTGCATGGTGACTTAAATAACTTTTTTTTTTTTTTTTGAGACAGAGTCTTGCTCTGTAACCCAGGCTGGAGTGCAGTGGCACAATCTTGGCTCACTGCAACCTCCGCCTCCTGGATTCAAGCAATTCTTCTGTCTCAGCCTCCTGAGTAGCTGGGACTACAGGCACGCGCCACCACACCTGCTTAATTTTTATGTTTTTAGTAGAGACGGGGTTTCACCGTGTTGGCCAGGCCGATCTTGAACTCCTGACCTCAGGTGATCCACTTGCCTCGGCCTCCCAAAGTGCTGGGATTGCAGGTGTGAGCCATTGTGCCCAACCTAAATAACATATTTTTAGTGAAAATTAACTGTTTTCCAAAAACCAGAAACAACTTAGTAAGAAGACTGGCATTTTAAGTTTTTGCTGATCTCATTAATGTCCTACTTAAGAGAAAACAGCTAGATTCTGCATTGTCTTATCTGTTTGAAGCAGATGAAGAAAACTCGGCTTCACACAGATAATAGTTGGGAAATGGAGAGCTTTGGGGGCCCCCTCTCAGGAGTCCTTAGATCATCTGCTGCTCTAGGGCAGTCGTTGATGTCAAAATACAACGAGGGGACATGTCACCAGTAATTTTGCTTCTAAATAATAGTTGAAGTAACAAAGCAAAGCTTACTAGTGATTTACTTAGAAAGGAAATGAGAGTTAATTCAGCTTTTTCCTAGAATTATGTCTCTTCATAGTTTACATTGCCCCTTGCTTGCTTGCTTTTCTTTTCTTTTCTTTTTTTTTTTTTTTGAGATGGAGTCTTACTCTGTCGCCTAGGCTGGAGTACAGTGGCACGGTCTCGGCTCACTGCAACCTCCGCCTCCCGGGTTCAAGTGATTCTCCTGCCTCAGCCTCCCGAGTGGCTGGGATTACAGGTGCGCACTACCATGCCCACCCAGCTAAGTTTTGTATTTTTAGTAGAGACGGGGTTTCACTATGTTAGCTAGGCTGGTCTGGAACTCCTGACCTCGTGATCCCCTGCCTCGGCCTCCCAAAGTACTGAAATTACAGGCGTGAGCCACTGCACCTGACCTTTCTTTTTTAAAGACAGGGTTTCACTCCATCGCCCAGGCTGTAATGCAGTGGCATAAACTCGGCTCACTGCAGCCTTGACTTACCGAAATCAGGTAATCCTTTCACTTCAGCCTCCTGAATAGCTGGGGCTACATGCCTGCCTGATTTTTTTGTATTTTTTGTAGAGATGGGGTTTCACTGTGGTGCCCAGGCTGGTCTCAAAATCCTGGGCTTGAGTGATCCTCCCGCCTTGGCCTCCCAAAGTGCTGGGATTATTGGCGTGAGCCATGGTGCCCGGCCACTCCTTGCTTTCTTGAGTGGAGAAGCTGGGTGGAGTTCTGGCTCTAGGCCTGGAATTGCCCATAACATAGAGCACCTGCTGCTACTCCCAGGGAGGCCCTCACAGGTGGACAGGTGGTGCCCGTTCCCATGTGCAGTCAGGATCTGTGTGCTTGTGGATTATTACCCTCGCCACCTTTTTAATTTTATTATAGGATACAATTTTTTAATAAGGGAAAGGCAAGAATAGGTACAAAAATATAAGTAAACATTAAAATCAGGTTTATTTGGGCTTATTCTTTGGTAATGTATCCTTTCACCATATTAATATTTTCATGAGGTCTACAAAAAGGTCAAGGCTTTAGCAAAAAAGTTCAATAGTTGAAAAAGATTAGAACTTTTGTTTTTTCTCATGAGATGGCCTTTGTAAGATCTTTAAATGGCTGATGTCATTGTAAAACACTTTGTAAAAAAAAATTAATTTTTTTTAAGATGGAGTCTTGCTCTGTCACCCAGGCTGGAGTGCAGTGGCGTGATCTTTCTCACTGCAGCCTCCATCTCCTGGGTTCAAGCAATTCTTGTGCCTCGGCCTCCTGAGTAGCTGGGATTACAGGCACATGCCACCACGCCCAGCTAATTTTTGTATTTTTAGTAGAGACGGGATTTCACCATGTTGGCCAGGCTCGTCGTCTTGAACTCCTGACTTCAAGTGATCCACGCACATTGGCCTCCCAAAGTGCTGGGATTGCAGGCGTGAGCCACCGCGCCCAGCTGTGAAACACTTTTTATAACTACTACGATAGAAGACCTTTGTGTTACTGTTTGCTTTGTTTTTATGAAAAATCTTTTCGGCTTTTCTCAGAATCTGGTTTTACGCATGGAATAGCTGTGCATGGGCCTGTACCCGGGCTGCTGGCCTTGGTGGGAGAGGTTGAGAGCTGCTATTCTGGGCGCTTTGTTGGTTTATTTTGGTGTTGTCCTTGATTACCAATGATTTGGCTTTTGCCTAGACTATATCCCATAAATCCAGTTTCCCCTTGAGAGGTTATCTAATCCCTTCCACCCTTTTATGATAGAATCCTTTGCTTTTAAAATCTGGCAGCGTGCCTTCCCACTTAAATAAGCTCTGTTTGCTCGTATATTATTTTTGCATTAGAATGTTAAGTACTTTTAGCTGGGCGTGGTGGCTCATGCCTGTAATCCCAGCACTTTGGGAGGCTGAGGCAGGAGGATCGCTTGAGCTCAGGAGTTTGAGACCAGCCTGGACAACATAGCGAGACCTTGTCTCTACAAAAATTAAAAAATTAGCTAGGCATGGTGGTGGGTGCCTGTGGCCCCAGTTACTTGAGATGCTGAGGTGGGAGGATCATTTGAGCCCTAGAGCTTGAGGCTGCAGTGAGCCCTTATCGTGCCACTGCACTCCAGCCTGGGTGACAAAGTGAGACTCTGTCCAAAAAAAAAAAAAAAAAAAAATCAACTCCTGAATTATATAGCTAGAATTCTAGAAATGGAAGGGGCTTGAGAAATCATTTAGCCCAGTCAGCCCATTTTAGCAAAGAGGAAACAGGTGAAGTTGTTACTGTTGTCAGTGTGGTACTTTGGTAGTTCAGAGTAGGGCAGGGAGGAATGAACAGAGGGATCTGGTCTGGGGTGTCTTTAACCCTGTTTCCCTATAATAGAGAACATTCGGGTGAGTCTGTGCCTCTTTCATGTACAGTTGAGTCAGGAAAGTAGATTATAAAATTAGAGTGGAGTTTAAAAAGTCTGGATGGATAGTGCATCCTATTAACAAAGTCCCATTATTTGAAAATTTGTAGCACTTTTTAATGTGAACATTTCAGAAATTTGCACACTCTGTGGAACTCACAGTTGCAGAGTTGACAAGAGCTTTAGAAATGGTCTGGCTGGGGCAGCTTTTGATGTAGGATCCTCTTCATAACGCGGCCTGACATCAGTTAGCCAGGCCCTGCTGGAATTCTTCTAATCAGACAACGTCTTTCTATTTTGGAGGGAAGCATTCCTTGTCAGAAAGTCCAGGGTCTCAGTTCTGCCTAAATGTTGGCACTACAAGAGCGTAGTGGACCAGTTATGAGCATGAACTCTGAACCAAACTGTTGAGGTTCAGACCGCAGGTCTGCGGCTCGTTAGCTGTGTGATCTTGGACATCTTGCTTAATCTCTCTGTGCCTCAGTTTCTTCATCTGTAAAATGGGGATGAAAATAATAATACCCCCTCACAGAGTGGGTGGGAGGATTGAACCAACTTTGTAAAGGACTTAGAATACTATAGTAAACGTGTGTTTGCGGTTTTTTTGTTTGCTTTGTTGAGGGTTTTTGCATCTGTGTTTGTGAGAGATACTGGTATGTGGTTTTCTTGTAACATCTTTGTCTGGTTTTGATAGAATAATGGTGGCCGAGGCCGGATGTGGTGTCTCACGCCTGTAATCCCAGCACTGTGGGAGGCCAAGGTGGGCGGATCACCTGAGGTCAGAAGTTCGAGATCAGCCTGACCAACATGGAGAAACCCTGTCTCTAATAAAAGTAGAAAAAATTCGCCAGGTGTGGTGGCACATGCCTATAATCCCAGTTACTTGGGAGGCTAAGGCAGGAGAATCACTTGAACCCGGGAGGCGGAGGTTGCAGTGAGCCGAGATCGTGCCATTGCACTCCAGCCTGGGCGACAAGAGCGAAACTCTGTCTCAAAAACAAAAAAACAAACAAACAAAAAATAATGGTGGCCTCATAGAATGAGTGAGGAAGTATTCCCTTTGCTTCTGTTTTCCGGAAGAGATGTAGAGAATTGGTGGAATTTCTTCCTTAAATGTTTGGTACAGTTCACCAGTGAACCCATCTGGGTCTGGTACTTTTCATTTTGGAAGGTTATTAATTGTTGATTTAGTTTCTCTAAGAGATACAGGTCTATATAGATTGTCTGGTTTTTCTTGGGTGAGTTTTGGCAGATTGTATCTTCCAAGGAATTGATAAATTTCATATAGGTTATCAAATTTTTAGGCATAGAGTTGTTCATAGTATTTCTTATTTATTCATTTATTTATTTATTTATTTTGAGATTATAGTAGAGATGGGGTTTCTCCATGTTGGTCAGGATGGTCTCGAACTCCTGATCTCAGGTGATCCCCCTGCCTCAGCCTCCCAAAGTGCTGGGATTACAAGTGTGAGCCACCACACCCAGCCTCTTATTTATCTATTTTTTTTGAGACTGAGTCTCACTCTGTTGCCCAGGCTGGAGTGCAATGGTGTGATCTTGGCTCACTGCAGCCTCTGCCTCCCAGGTTCTAGCTATTCTCCTGCCTCAGCCTCCTGAATAGCTGCAATTACAGGTGCATGCTACCACGCTCCTGGCTAATTTTTTTGAATTTTTTTCTTATTTATTTATTTATTTTATTTTATTTTATTTTTTTCTTGAGATGGAGTCTTGCTCTGTTGCCCAGGCTGGAGTGCAGTAACACGATCACGGCTCACTGCAAGCTCCGCTTCCTGGGTTCACGCCATTGTCCTGCCTTAACCTCCGAAGTAGCTGGGACTACAGGCGCCCGCCACCACGCCCAGCTAATTTTTTTGTTTTTGTTTTTGTTTTTTTTTTTTTTAGTAGAGACGGAGTTTCACCATGTTAACCAGGATGGTCTCGATCTCCTGACCTCGTGATCCGCCCGTCTCGGCCTCCCAAAGTGCTGGGATTACAGGCTTGAACCACCGCGCCCGGCCCCTTTATTTATCTTTTTAATGTCCGTGGAGTCTATAGTGGTGTTCCCTCTTTCATTTCTGATATTAGGAATTTGTGTCTTCTCTCTTTTTTTCATAGTTAGCCTGGCTAGAGGCTTATCAGTTTTATTGATTTTTTTTTTCAGAAAACCAGCTTTTGGTTTTGTTGCTTTTCTCGATTGAGTTCCTTTTTCAGTTTTATTGATTTTTGTTTCAGTTTTTATTTCATTTTCTTCTGTTCTCTTTGTATTTAATCTGCTGCTCTTTATCTAGTTTCTGAAGGTTGAAGCTTATATAATTGATTTTAGTTCTTCTTTTCTAATATATGTATTAAATGCTTAAATTTTCCACTAAGCACTGTTTTCACTACATCGCACACATTTTGATAAATTATATTTTCTTTTTAATTTAGTTCAAAACATTTTAAAATTTCTCGAGATTTCTTTTTTGATCCATGTGTTATTTATAATTTTTTTTTTTTTTTTTGAGAGAGTCTTGCTCTGTCACCCAGACTGGAGTGCAGTGGCATGATCTTGGCTCACTGCAACCTCCGCCTCCCAGGTTCAAGTGATTCTTCTGCGTCAGCCTCCCAGGCAGTTGGGACTACAGGCACCCGCCACCACGCCCAGCTAATTTTTGTATTTTTAGTAGAGACGGGGTTTCACCGTGTTGGCTAGGCTGGTCTGGATCTCTTGACCTCATGATCCGCCTGCCTCGGCCTCTCAAAATGATGGGATTATAGGCGTGAGTCTCCGGCCTGGCCTTTTTTTTTTTTTTTTGAGAGATGGGAGTCTTGCTCTGTTGCCCAGGCTGGAGTGCCGTGGTGCAATCTCAGCTCACTGCAACCTCCGCCTCCTGGATTCAAGTGATTCTCCTGCCTCAGCCTCTTGAGTAGCTGGGACTACAGCCGCACGTCACCATGCCCGGCTAATTGTTTGTATTTTAGTACAGACAGAGTTTCACCGTGTTCCACAGGCTTGTCTCAAACTCCTGAGCTCAGGCAATCTGCCCGCCTGGGTCTCTCAAAGTGCTGGGATTACAGGTGTGACCTACCGTGCCCAACCTACAAATATGTTGTTTAATATCAAAGTATTTTGGGATTTTCCAGCTATCTTTCTGTTGTTGATTTTTAGTTTAATTCCATTGTGGTGTAAGAGCTGCAGACATTGCATAATTTCTATTCTTCTAAATGTTTAAGGTGTTAAGAAGAACAGAAGGCTCTGGCATATTTCCAAATGGTTATTTTTCCCTCCACCCTGCTAGAAGTATGAGATTATTTTCTTTGATATTTATTATGAGAACCTGGTAGAGCTCCTGGAGGTTAAACTCAGAAAAGCATAGGAGGGACAGTGACTGGGTTTCCCTGGAATTTTTTTTTTTTTTTTTTTTTTTGAGATGGAGTCTTGCTCTGTTGCCCAGGCTGGAGTGCAGTGGCAGGATCTCGGCTCACTGCAAACTCCGCCTCCTGGGTTCACGCCATTCTCCTACCTCAGGCTCTCGAGTAGCTGGGACTACAGGCGTGTGCCACCAAGCCCGGCTAATTTTTTGTATTTTTAGTAGAGACAGGGTTTCACTGTGTTAGCCAGGATGGTCTCGATCTCCTGACCTCATGATCCACCCGCCTCGGCCTCCCAAAGTGCTGGGATTACAGGCATGAGCCACCGCGCCCGGCTCCCTGGAATTTTTAACTCTCAGAGTTCTGCACGTTGAGCTCCAGCAGTTTGTCAATTACAGCTTAGGTTTTCCTGCCCTGGCACCGGTTTCCATGGAGGTTTCTGCTCTGTAAATTGTGATTCCTTGTGTATTTGCCTGTGTCTCCAATTTTTAAAATTTATTTATTTTTTTCTTTTTTGAGACAGGGTCTTGCTCTGTCACCCAGGCTGGAGTGCAGTGGCATGATCAAGGCTCACTGGATCCTCAACCTCCTGGGCTCAGGTGGTCCTCCCATCTCTGCCTCCTGAGTAGCTGGGACCATGGGTGCGTGCCACTATGCCCGGCTAATTTATTTTGATTTAGTAGAGATGAGGTCTCACTTTGTTGCCAGGCTGGTCTCAAACTCCTGGGCTCAAGCAATCCTCCCGCCCTGCCCTCCCAAAGTGTGCTGGGATTACAGGTGCGAGCCACCACACTCAGCCTGTGTCTCCAGTTTTGGGGGTAGCAATTGCTTTGTGATCTCACTTTTCTTAGGGATCTAAGAATAGTTCTTGATTTTTCAGTTTGTTTGGCTTTTTTACTTGTTATTAGGACAGAGTAGCAACTTCTAATCTCGTAACATGCTGGACTGGAAACTGGAAGCCCCAGCATCACATTTTAAAATGTACAATCCGGTGGCATTTAGTACATTCAGCATTGTGCAACTACCACCTCTATCTAGTTCCAAAATGTTTTCGTCATCCCAAAAGAAAACCTCATACCCATTAAACAGGCATTCGCTACTCCCTTCTGCCCCCAGCACTTGGCAACCACTAATCGGCTTTCTGTCTCTATGGATTTACTTATTTTGGATATTTCATATAAATGGGGGAATCATATGATACATGACCTTTTATGTCTGGCTTCTTTCACTTAGCTGAATGTTTCTGAGTTTCATCATGTTTTTGAGGCTCACACATTTTGTAGTTTATCAGTACTTCATTCCTTTTATGGTTCCTTGTTTGGATAGACTGCATTTTGTTTGTCCATTCATCTGTTGATGCAGGTTTTAGGATGGTTTTGCCTGTTGGCTGTTGTGAATAGTGCTGCTGTGATGATTCATTCATAAGTATTTGAGTACCTGTTTTCTTCTGGATGTATACCTAGGAGTGGAATATCTGGGTCATACAGTTTTTCTTTTCTTTCTTTTTCCCTCCCCCTCCCCTCCCCCTCCCTCCCCCCTCCCCTCCCCCTCCCTTCCCCCTCCCCTCCCCCTCCCTTCCCCCTCCCCTCCCCCCTCTCTTCCCCCTCCCCTTCCCCCTCCCCTTCCCCTTCCCCTCCCCCCTCTCCCTCCTCCTCCCCCCTCCCCCTCCCCTTCCTTTTCCCTCTCCCTTCCCCTTCCCCTCCCCCCTCCCCCCCCCC